>NC_056743.1:1167207504-1167290004 GCF_019279795.1 Protopterus annectens
GGCAATATCCTTGGGATCAGTATATTTAATGCCATTCTGTTTTAGCTCAGAGCAGATCTGAGCATTGCTATTTAGATTCTTACATAGTTATAGAATGCCTTGTGGTTGGTCTTTGGAATCTTTGGCAATTTTATTTTCGTAACTAGCTTTGGAGGATTTTATGAGGGATCTCAGTTTCTTATTGAGGCTGGTAAGGGAGTTTTTGCATACTGGGATTTTCCTCTTTTCTGCAACAGTTTCTTCCTTTTGTTGTAAAGTTTGTTTATGGCAGGGGACCACCAGATTGGCTTCCTTTTTTTGCAAAGGCAAAAGCCAAGTTAATCAACATAAAGAAGGCAACTCCAAAGATATGAAGAGAAATACTGGCAAAGGCATCCAGACATGGAAAATTTCACAATTAAAAAATATCACAAAGACGGAATGCAGAAATGAAGATTAGTAAAAGCTGAAGTTAAAAAATAGAAGTTGAAGTTATGGAGTACCCGCGAAGTGAAGGATTTGATTTAGAACGTCTAACACAGGTTACATCACAGCATGTTGGAATGAGTCCCCAAAGTAAGGAGAAACAGGAAGATCAGGAGAAATCTGAAGAAGAGATATGGACATGAGAAAGAAAAGGAGATTTAATATGGTATACTATTTATGCAAAGGAGAAAGCAAAACTAATCAATACAAAAGGGCAGCACCAAAGATATTTGAAGAGAAATACAAGCAAAAGAATCATTACATGGAAAATTTTACAATACAAAAATTAGAAGACAAAGAGGAAAAGTAGAAAAGGAGATCAGTAATAGAGGAGTTAAAGAAAATGAAAGAAAAAGAAACTGAGGTTATGGTGTACCTCCAAAGTTAAGGATTCGGTGGAGAAAATCTAATTTAGAAAGCACCACCACAGGATAGAATAATAGAACTACAAATTAAGGGGAAACCAGTGGAACGGGAATCAACTGGTCAGGTGCCATATGAAGATATTTTGGAGCCTTCCACAAGAAACCAGTATAAACATTCAGTTGAAGCTGTACAGCAAGGGAAGGAAGAGGAAACTGTGGAAATTCTGATGCAGTTTATGCTCAGGTGTGATAGGCCAGTGAGTTCTCATATGACAGAGCAATGGATGGCACAGGATGAAACTGAAGAGAATGTGCCACAGGAAGATGCAATAGAACTTTCCATAGAATGCTCGCAGGAAATGAAAACAGAAAGTGTGCTCTGAGTTTAGAAGAAAACGACCCAAGAGAAGAGTTGCTTGACTTAAGGGATAGACTGCAGGTCAATAAAAACCCAAAAAGTCAGAAGTTTGATAAAACAAATGAACATAGTAATTAGGATTGTTCATAGAGATCCATGTGATATAACAGAAGTAAACAGGATATATTACTGTGCAGCTAAATTAATAACTGATAAAGTTATACCACAAGAACACAGGGTAGTGAGGGAGAGAAGGGAAGAAATAAAATACCATCATGGAAGTATAGAACAGAGAAAACTATAAAGCAACTAAGACAAGTGTCAGTGTGATAGAAGAGGGAACAGATCAACGAAAATACTTAGAAAGATAGACCAGATAAAAACAATGCACAGTATTAGAATAGATCAGGATCTGTCATGCACTATCAGAATAAACTAAAAATCGCAGCACAGGTTGAAAAACTTAGAAGATACGCAGATAAATATAAAGGAAAAGTACAAAATAAGCAATTTATTGATGACCCAAAAAAGTTTTAAATAGAATTGGGAAACAAGGTAAAAGGAATTGAAAGACCACCAAAAAAAAGAAGAAACAGATATATTTTGGAGAAGTATCTATAAAGATTCTGTTGAACATAAAGATGATAAATGGATAGTAGTAGTAAAAGAAAGAATAAGAAGTTTAAAGATACAGGATACTAAACGGGATGAAGTAACAGGCACAGAGATTGAAACAAAGTTAAGAAAAGCCTCTAATTGGAAAAACCCAGGCCCAGATAAAATACCTAACTTCTGGTTAAAAGTATTAACATCTTTGCGTAAAGATTTTGCCATGTGTAAGGTTTATATATATGCAATTGCTGAACAGACACCCAGGACCAGCCTTTGGTCAATTGGTACCCTAGGCAAAAGGTCTCCACAGCACCCACCCCAACACCACCCTGTGCCCCCATCCTGGTCTACCTACACTATCCAGATTACTGGAAAAACACCCCTGCTAGAGAGGCACCCTAGGCGGCCGCCTAATTGGCCTATGCCTAAGGCCGGCTATGCTGACACTAACCTGGCTAAGAACAGGAAAAACAATGCTCTGTGAACCTGTAAGCTACCCTATAAAATATAGACAACTAACATGCCTTCTGACGATGTATAAACCATATACCGGAATTGATGCAGACAGACTTTATAGTCATACAGAAGAAAACTCAGTTATGGCAATAGAAAAAAAAGGGCAATAAAAAAATCCATATGGAACAAAGGATCATTTGTTGTTAAATAAAGTCATAGTTGAGAATTGTAAAAAGGGAAAGAATATAACCATGGCATGGACTGACTACAAAAAACATTTGATAGTATCCCACATTCATTGATAAAAGAGTGCTTAAAAATATATAAGATACACCCCTACACTGATGGAACTACATTACAGTGACTATGAAACAGTGGCAGACCACTTTGCAATTAAGACATGAAAAGGACAAATTATTATTCCAGGATAAAATTCAAAGGGGGTATTCCAGTAATTGGTGACTGTCACCACTGCTATTCTGTCTTGCTCCTTAACCCATTAAGTTGTTTACTTAACAGCTTAGGCCATGGTTATAATTTTGGCTCCTAGAAAAACAACAAAGTATAAAGACTTCTACATATTCTTTTGTTGATGATTTGAAACTGTATAGCCTATCAGATGAGTAACTGAAAGCACAACTGCAAGTTGTCAAAACTTTTTCAGATGATAAAAGAATGGTATTTGGTCTTGATAAATGTACACAAAAAGCAACCTTTAAAGCAGGAAAACTGCAGCACCAAAAAACATGAGTTTGGAAAAAGAATGTGATATAAAAAGAACTTGAGTAAGAGGGGTGTATAAATATTTGTGAATTGCTGAAGGATCAACAAATAAAACATGAACAAATGCATATAAAACTTAGTAAAGAGTACTTTAGAAGACTTAAATTAATTCTGAAAACAGCCTTGACATCTAAGAACAAAATCCAAGCTAAAACCAATTTGTTCTTCCTTTCCTAACTTACAGTTTTGGAGTGACTGACTGACCCCAAAATGTGTTGGAGTAGATTGGATAGGAAAACAAGAAGAAAGATGCTTCCATGCTCACCACATGATTTATAAAACTTAGTGCATACCAAGATTACATATTCCCTTTTCTGAAGGAGGGATGGGCCTCCTTGAAATTGATTACATGCACAGATTTGCAATCGTGGGACTCCACAGATATCTATTGACTTCACAAGACCAAAATGTAGTGTAAGTTTTGAAACATGAAGAGAATACATTTCCCTGCTTAGGTTAGCAGAAGCATGTCATCATCAAGTAGGAATGGAAATCAAACCACAAGTAGATAAAAAAACAGGCAGCAAATGAATGTGCCAAAAAACAAAAGAAAGAATATAAGGTGAAGGACCAGATGAGAATGCAAGAAATGTAGAAAATGCATAAATATAGTTGCAAGTATAGAAAACTTCTGGAAGAACCTCATGTTGATCACGAAAAACTTAATGCAGGAATGGTTAAGGAGAGGTGAATTCAAACCAAGAGATGAAAGGTTAATATTTGTGGCACAAGATAGTGGGCTACATCCATTGAACATGTGGAAGAAACAGACAAATCTAGGTTTTATAAAAGGGAGTTCTATATTAGATCAGCCGTAATGCTTAAACAAGTTTAACGCTTGATGGATCGACTTTATTTTAGCTAAAGTTAAAAATATCAAGCAACAGAAACTCAAATTTTTCCTAGGGAAAAGAATCAAATTTGGTTGTCCGGGGTTTCTGGTTGCTTTTGGTAGCTTTCAGTGCTGTGGTGGGAAAGTTATGGGTCGGATTCAGAGTAGGGTAATAGATTGTGTGAGATGGGTAGTAAGTTAGAATTGGGTTAGGTGAGTTAGGTTAGGGGTCTTTCGGGGTTGGGGTATGTGTGTGCTTGATTGTGTGGACGCGTGAGGGTATAGGGGTGGGTTTAGGTGAGTTAGGGTTAGGGGAGCAGGTGAGGTGAGTAAAAGGTCACGATATTAGCCGTGACCTTAAGGGTTGAGTTTGGAGTTAAGGTAAGTGGATAGTTAGTGGTGTGTGCATAGTTTAATGTAGGGTTAGGTGTCAGATTTTAGGTGTGTTGATTTCTGGTTTTGTTTGCAAGTGTGCTTGTATTTGTGTATGTGTTTTGGATCAAAGCAATTTTTTTTCCCTCGGGAGAAAAATCGGGCTGATCTGACAGTTTGAGATTGTAAGCTGGCTGCAACACGCCATGTCGCATCAATCAGCGCTTAAACTTTTTAAGCGTTCGCTGATCTAACTCCTCAGACCCTTATAAAACAGAATTGTAAACAGTTGCACACCCGTTTGCTTGGTTGTAACTGTACTAATGGCAGAAGGACTGGCAATACTGAAAAGGTATAATAATGCAGCAAAAACTGTTGCATTGGGGACTGTGCAAACATTATACGCATTGAGAGTGGCTGAAAACACATTGGAAACACAGAGCCACAAAGCATCACAAAAAATGATGAAGTCTAAGCATCACATGGGATCATCCATTACCAACGGTTCAAAAGGAATAGATGCTAAGCAAACCAGATATATAGTGTGGTCCAAGAAGAAGACAAAAGTAGCACTGATCATTGAAGTGCCACACCCAGTGACTACTGCATGTGTTCCCAGTGAACAGACACAAAGTCATAAAAATATCAAGATTTGCAGGGGCAGAAATGAGAGGAGCAATGTGGAAGAAAGATACAGACATGTTTCCCAAGACTAGTAGAACTAGCGGGTCTTCTAAAAAGCAATCTATAATCTTATTTAGAATAGGCTATAAATACATGTAACTCCATACAGTGCAGGAGGAGTCTCTACTGGGCATTACGGGTGCTGCAAGGAAACAATTTTGGCTGACATCAAAGACTGAAACAATAATTTCCAGAACTTTAATCGTGCTTTGATTTAGAGGTCCATTCCTATATCATTAATTATTAGAAACCCAGAATCTAGGAAAAATTAAAGGAGAATATATACCGATGCCTTATACACACACTTATAGATATCAATACACTCCTTATCTCTCTCTATATATAGGATACACATGTATGTGTGTGTGTAGTAACCCGTGATAACCGGAAAGTCCTGCACACCCTTTACTCACTGTGATCTACTAACAGCAAAGTAGTTGAGTAAATCGCTGAAATAATGCAAGTAACAATTACATAAAATGTTCTGTATAAATACCACACAGATAGATACAATAACTAATAGAAAAAGGATCTGGGGGGTAACAATCAAACTCTGCCACCTTAACAGTTTCTCCACTAAAAAATGCAATGCCCAAACTGTGGAATAATGCATAACACTCTATCTAACCCTAGCTAGTTCTAAGGGAGCAGACACAGTGTCAAAATACTTAACTTACCTTTTGCTATGTTGTAGTGTAGTCGGTGTGTACACAACGAAATAAAATAAATCCTCTCTCCATGATCTCGCTCCTTCCTTCAGCTTTTCTTTACCAGTAATATAAAATACGCCCGAACGGTGTTTTCAAGATAAGCATACCAGCGAAAGACGCTGGTATAAAAACATGAAAAGAAAGTTGGCGCATGCGCAGAACAGCAAAAGTACGCGGACGTAAACACATGGAAAAAAGTGAAATTAAAATTAAATTTAAATTTAAGGGTCGCGGGCCGCATGGAAGAGCTCTGAGGGCCGCATGCGGCCCGCGGGCCGCAGGTTGGACACTCCTGCAATAGAACTTTCCATAGAATGCCCACAGGAAATGGAAACAGAAAGTGTGCTCTGAGTTTAGAAGAAAACGAGCTAAGAGAAGAGTTGCTTGACTTAAGGGATAGACTGCAGGTCAATAAAAACCCAAAAAGTCAGAAGTTTGATAAAACAAATGAAGATAGTAATTAGGATAATTCATAGAGATCCATGTGATATAACAGAAGTAAACAGGATGTATTACTGTGCAGCTAAATTAATATCTGATAAAGTTCTACCACAAGAACACAGGGTAGTGAGGGAGAGAAAGGGAAGAAATCAAATACCATCATGGAAGTATTGAACAGAGAAAACTATAAAGCAACTAAGACAAGTGTCAGTATGATAGAAGAGTGAACAGATCAACGAAAATACTTAGAAAGATAGACCTGATAAAAACAATGCACGGTATTAGAATAGATCAGGATCTGTCATGCACTATCAGAATAAACTAAAAATCGCAGCACAGGTTGAAAAACTTAGAAGATACGCAGATAAATATAAAGGAAAAGTACAAAATAAGCAATTTATTGATGACCCAAAAAAGTTTTAAATAAAATTGGGAAACAAGGTAAAAGGAATTGAAAGACCACCAAAAAAAAGAAGAAACAGATATATTTTGGAGAAGTATCTATAAAGATTCTGTTGAACATAAAGATGATAAATGCATAGTAGTAGTAAAAGAAAGAATAAGAAGTTTAAAGATACAGGATACTAAACTGGATGAAGTAACAGGCACATACATTGAAACAAAGTCAAGAAAAGCCTCTAATTGGAAAAACCCAGGCCCAGATAAAATACCTAACTTCTGGTTAAAAGTATTAACATCTTTGCGTAAAGATTTTGCCATGTGTAAGGTTTATATATATACAATTGCTGAACAGACACCCAGGACCAGCCTTTGGTCAATTGGTACCCTAGGCAAAAGGTCTCCACAGCACCCACCCCAACACCACCCTGTGCTCCCATCCTGGTCTACCTACACTATCCAGATTACTGGAAAAACACCCCTGCTAGAGAGGCACCCTAGGCGGCCGCCTAATTGGCCTATGCCTAAGGCCGGCTATGCTGACACTAACCTGGCTAAGAACAGGAAAAACAATGCTCCTACTTAAGAGTGAACCTGTAAGCTACCCTATAAAATATAGACAACTAACTTGCCTTCTGACAATGTATAAACCATATACCGGAATTGATGCAGACAGACTTTATAGTCATATAGAAGAAAACTCAGTTATGGCAATAGAAAATAAAAGGGCAATAAAAAAATCCATATGGAACAAAGGATCATTTGTTGTTAAATAAAGTCATAGTTGAGAATTGTAAAAAGGGGAAGAATATAACCATGGCATGGACTGACTACAAAAAACATTTGATAGTATCCCACATTCATTGATAAAAGAGTGCTTAAAAATATATAAGATACACCCTACACTGATAGACTACATTACAGTGACCATGAAACAGTGGCAGACCACTTTGCAATTAAGACATGAAAAAGGACAAATTATTATTCCAGGGATAAAAATTCAAAGGGGGTATTCCAGGGTGACTGTCACCACTGCTTTTCTGTCTTGCCCTTAACCCATTAAGTTGTTTACTTAACAGCTTAGGCCATGGTTATAATTTGGCTGCTAGAAAACAACAAAGTATAAAGACTTCTCATATTCTTTTTGTTGATGATTTGAAACTGTATAGCTCATCAGATGAGTAACTGAAAGCACAACTGCAAGTTGTCAAAACTTTTTCAGATGATAAAAGAATGGTATTTGGTCTTGATAAATGTACAAAAGCAACCTTTAAAGCAGGAAAACTGCAGCACCAAAAAAACATGAGTTTGGAAAAAGAATGTGATATAAAAGAACTTGAGTAAGAGGGGGTGTATAAATATTTGTGAATTGCTGAAGGATCAACAATAAAACATGAACAAATGCATATAAAACTTAGTAAAGAGTACTTTAGAAGACTTCAATTAATTCTGAAAACAGCCTTGACATCTAAGAACAAAATCCAAGCTAAAACCAATTTGTTCTTCCTTTCCTAACTTACAGTTTTGGAGTGACTGACTGACCCCAAAATGTGTTGGGTAGATTGGATAGGAAAACAAGAAAGATGCTTCATGCTCACCACATGATTTATAAAACTTAGTGCATACCAAGATTATATATTCCCTTTTCTGAAGGAGGGATGGGCCTCCTTGAAATTGATTACATGCACAGATTTGCAATTGTGGGACTCCACAGATATCTATTGACTTCACAAGACCAAAATGTATAAGTTTTGAAACATGAAGAGAATACATTTCCCTGCTTAGGTTAGCAGAAGCATATCATCATCGAGTAGGAATGGAAATCAAACCACAAGTAGATAAAAAACCAGGCAGCAAATGAATGTGCCAAAAAACAAAAGAAAGAATATAAGGTGAAGGACCAGATGAGAATGCAAGAAATGTAGAAAATGCATAAATATAGTTGCAAGTATAGAAAACTTCTGGAAGAACCTCATGTTGATCACGAACGAATGCAGGAATGGTTAAGGAGAGGTGAATTCAAACCAAGAGATGAAAGGTTAATATTTGTGGCACAAGATAGTGGGCTACATCCATTGAACATGTGGAAGAAACAGACAAATCTAGGTTTTATAAAAGGGTCTATATTAGATCAGCGAATGCTTAAACAAGCGAACGCTGATTGATCGACCTTATTTTAGCGAAAGTTAAAAATATCGAAGCAACAGAAACTCAAATTTTTTCCTAGGGAAAGAATTTGGTTGTCCATTTCTGTTGCTTTGGTATTTTCAGTGCTGTGGTGGAAAGTTATGGGTTGGATTCAGGTAAGTGTGCGATTGTGTGGATGTGAGTGTTAGGGTGGGTTAGGTGAGTTAGGGTTAGGGCTCGGGTTAGGTATGTGTGTGATTGTGTGGACGTGAGGGTTAGGGTGGGTTTAGGTGAGTTAGGGTTAGGGAGCAGGTGAGGTGAGTGTGCGATAGTGACGGACCTTAGGGTTAGGGTTTGGGTTAAGGTAAGTGGATAGTTAGTGGTGTGTGCATAGTTTAATGTAGGGTTAGGTGTCAGATTTTAGGTGTGTTGATTTCTGTTTGTTTGGTGTGCTTGTGTTGTGTGTATGTGTTTTGGATCAGCAATTTTTTTCCCTCGGAAAAAAAATCGCTGATCTGACAGTTTGAGATTGTAAGCTTTCGCTTGCATAAGGTCGATCAATCAGCGTTCGCTTTTTTAAGCATTCGCTGATCTAATATAGACCCTTATAAAACAGAATTGTAAACAGTTGCACACCTCGTTGCTGGTTGTAACATACTAATGGCAGAAGGACTGTATACTGAAAGGTATAATAATGTGGCAAAACTGTTGCATTGGGGACTGTGCAAACATTATCGTATTGAAGCGGCTGAAAAACATTGGAAACATGAGCCACAAAGCATCACAAAAAATGATGAAGTCTACATCACATGGGATCATCCATTACCAACGGTTCAAAAGATAGATGCTAGCAAACCAGATATAGTGGTCCAAGAAAAGAAGACAAAAGTAGCACTGATCATTGAAATTGCCACACCCAGTGACTATATTGTGTTGAGTACAGACAGACACAAAGTCATAAAATATCAAGATTTGCAGGCAGAAATGAGAGCAATGTGGAAGAAAGATACAGACATATTTCCAAGACTAGTAGGAGCAACGGGTCTTCTAAAAAATAATCTATAATCTTATTTAGATAGGCTATAAATGCATGTAACTCCATACGAATTGCAGGAGGAGTCTCTACTGGGCACATTGCGGGTGCTGCAAAGAACAATTTTGGCTGACATCAAAGACTGAAACAATATTAATTTCATGAACTTTAATCGTACTTTGATTTAGGAGTCCATTCCTATCATGGTATTAGAAACCCAGGAGATCTGGAAAAATTAAAAAAGGGAGAATATATACCGACGCACATATACACACACTTATAGATACCCATACACACTCATATCTCTCTATATATAGACACACACCCACACACTGATATATACATACACATGTATGTGTGTGTGTGTGTGTGTGTGTGTGTGTGTGTGTGTGTGTGTGTGTGTGTGTGTGTGTGTGTGTGTATATATATATATATATATATATATATATATATATATATATATATATATATGGGTCTTATTCCTTCTTCCAATGTGCACCAATCTTGGACCACCCCCAAATCTTTTCTATGAGCTCACTCACTTGTGATGCAGGTAACAACATTACATGACCAGTAGGGACTGACTGAAAGTATAAAAAAACAACTTTTCAGGTTCAAAACTATTATGCTCTCTCTACCTTTCTCCATAGAGAAAAAAAAATAAAACTTAAAATATTTTCTCCCTGACTCCCTCCTGCATGAAGAACAGCAAAACACAGTAAAAACACCAGAACTAACAAAATCAGTAAGTTTGTTTGTGTCTTTCGGCTTTAGGGGTCACCACAGCGGAACTCCGGTCCGCTAATGATTGGCAGTAAATTTTTACGTGCTGGCTTGCCGGGCCTAACGTGCAACCTTCAACGAAGGAACGCCCATTCACGCATGTCGCCACACAGAAGACGCTCTAGCTGAGAATCGAATGGGCAAAGTCTAACTGTGAGGCAACAACGCTACTGCAGCACCACCACCGCAGTCACAAAATCAGTAAGTAATTACACATATTTTCAGCATTTTGTATAACCGCAATAGCGCAACAGACGCAACCGCGATGGAACCAGAAACGGCAGCTCAGCAATTCAGTATTGAAACGCTGCATAAGCGCAATAAATGAGTAGATATAGCAGCTGCAGCTATGTTTAAGGCAATTGAACAACACCTGTGTACATATTATGTAAACATCTATTTTGTGCTTCTACCCCATGCAGTCAACATCCCCTGCACCTTGCAGTTCCGTGCCAGAGGAACATTTTGTCTGATACTTTGATAACGTTGATAATTTGATAACTGCGTGTTGCAGTCTTTCTTTACTGAGCTAGTCCCTATCTACGTAGAGCAGCAAAAAGCACAGTATTATTATTAAAAGTATGAAAGTGGCTGCTTTTTGTCTTCTCTCACACAAACAAAAGAACTCTACAGGCAGCAAATGTACATTAAAAATAGAAGATACAGAAAAAGTGTTCCGTTTCTCCTCACAGTAACAAAACGTGTGTCAACTACTGGTTCCATCTGCAAACAGGATTAAGCACTCAGCCAATATTTGTGGTGAACGAACTGAAAGAACACGTAGTGCTTAAAGTGTTTTTTTTTAATGTGTAGATTTGCATTTGCTCGAGCACATGTATGCTATAGCACACACAACATATGCCTACCAGAGTCCCTGACTATATTGTTAATGAACAGTTGCTGTTTTTCAAAACTGGACTACCCAACTTACGAAAATAGATAATATAAATTAGGATATCAGCATGAAAGCAGAAAATGCTGCATGAAGCCAAGTACTTAAGAACGAGTATCTTATTCTACAGGGAAGAAAAACAGGACTGGGCTATAGGTACAAGCCTATTCTTTAAAGAAAGTGTGGGTGGGATCGTTTTCTACATAATGAACACTGCCACAAAGAGGTCGGTGGTTAACTGAATAGGAGACAATAGCTCGGTCTGAGGCAAGAAACAAATTTTACAAATGGAATAGGGCCATTATCATGTCAGGACTGTAAGCCTTCAAAATTAGGTGGAAACACAGCTGCTGCTACCGGAAACAAAATAGGATCTGTAGGGATTGCGCACAGAAGGAAAAAAAAAAAAAAGCCGGCATGTGGGCAAGGACTAACTATGATGTCACAAAATGGGAGGCAGTTAACAAGGTGGGAGGCAACATTTATGTTTCAGTCCGAGGAAATCAATCCTTTTTAGAAATGAGATAGTGCCCCTAAAGGCTTTAACTACAAGGTTTAGTTCCTAGCTTCTCACAGGTAATTAACCTTAACTGACCTCTTCTAATTTCTGTGCGACTTAGAAGAGAGACACCTCTGGTTTCTTTCCTAGTTTAAATATGTAGTAGAAAACAGAATACAACTAAAACACAGTATAATAAAATATAACACACTATATAAAATAGAAGAAAACAATAAAGCAATACAACCCACAAGAAAGAAATACAAAGGAAAAGAAACTAACCTTTACCTCGCAGCAGTCTGTGGCAGGGTCTTAGTGAGCTTTTCTTGTGTGTCTCACAAGAGAGACACCACTGGTTCCGCCCTTAGTTTAAATAAGCAAAAGAAAACAGAATACAATTAAAACACAGCGTATTAAAATACAGCACAACATACAAAACAGAAGAAAGAAGTAATTGAACACAAATTACAAGACAGCAATATAAAGGGAAAAAAACTAACCTTTTCATTAAAGCTCTCTCTGGTAGAGTCAGAGTGAGCCTTTCCAGTAAAGCATTGAAATGTTTTATTTTACTTCCTTGCTCCTCACTCAGTTGAATTAACCTTAATTGACCTTTTCAAATTTCTGTGTGACTTACAAGAAAGACACCTTTGTTTTTTTTTCATAGTTTAAATATACAACAGTAAACAAAATACAATTAAAACACAGTGTAATAAAAATACAAAACAATAAACAAAACAGAAGGCAATGCAGCAATACAAACTACAAGAAAGCAATATAAAGTAAAGGAAATTAACCTTTCTCACACAACAGTGTGTGACAGAGTCTGAGTGAGCTTTTCTTGTATGTGACTTATGAGTGAGACACGTCTGTTTTTTTTCCCTAGTTTAAATAAGCAATACAAATAGAATAGAATTAAAACATAGTGTAATAAAAATACAACACAATACATGAAATAGAAGAATGCAATAGTGAAACGCAAATTATAAGAAATCAATATAAAGGGAAAAATATGCATTCCCTCAAAGTTGTCTGTGCCAGAGTCAGAGTGAGCTTTTTCAGTAAAGCCTGTTACCTATTAAATACAAGGTTTGTCCCAAGTGTCTTACTCAGTTCAGAGGTAATTAACCTTATATGACATGTTCTTATTTATGTGTGATACACAAGAGAGATAGTTATGAATTATTTCCTAGTTTAAATAAGCAATAGAAAACAGAATACAACTAAAACATAGTCTAATAAAAAATACAACATAACATACAAAATAAAAGAAAATCAAGCAATACAACACATAAGAAAGCAATGCAAAGGAAGACAGATGAACCCTTCCCTCACAGCAGTCTATCATAGAGTCTCAGTGAGCTTTTCCAATAAATCCTTGAAATGTTTTATTTTACCCCTCAATACAAAGTTTAGTTCATAACTCATCCATCAGCTTACAGGAAATTAACCTTAACTAACTGGTTGTCATTTTTGTGTGACTTACAAGTGAGACACCTCTGTTTTTCTCCTAGTTTAAATATGCAATAGAAAACAGAATACAATTAAATCACAGTGTTACCAAAATACAACACAATATACACAATAAAAGAAACACAAATTACAAGAAATTAATATAAAGGAAAAACCAAATATTTTTTCCTCAAAACAGCCTGCACCAGAGTTGGAGTAAACTTTTTCATTAAAGACTTGATATGTTTTATTTTGCCCCTTAAATGCTAGATTTATTTCCTAACACCTCCCTCAGTTTACAAGTTTCCATCTTTCAGCTGCTCCCATTACGGGGTCACCACAGCAGATAATTGGACCACAGAACTAATGGCAGTAGAGTTTTACAGTGTTGAGTTGCCAGAACAGCACCCAACCTTCCTCAGAAGGCACACATACACACCTAGGGCCAATTTAGAGTTTCCAATCTACCAGCAGCATGTCTTGGGAATGTGGGCAGAAACCCACATAAACACAGGGAGGACATATAGACTCCACACAGAAGGCACCCCAGCCAAGAATCACACCAGAGAATCATTTGCTGTGAGGTGACAACTCTAACCATTGCACCACTGTGCCAGCCCTCCTCCAGTTTACAAGTAATTAACCTTAACTGACCTGTTCTAATATGTGTGACTCACAGTAGAGACACCTTTAATTTCTTTCCTAATTTAAATAAGCAATAGAAAGCAGAATACAATCAAAACACAGTATAATGAAAATACGACAACATACAAATATTAGAAAGCAAGAAAACAATAGGACTTACAATTTTTATTTATTTATTTATTTGTCTTTGTTTACCAATAAAGTTTGACTAGGTAATACCCATTTTTAGAGGAGGCATGGGGAGAAAAGCTCCATTTGCTTACATTGCATTATACTAAGTTCACCTTAATTGACCTTTTCAAATTTCTGTGTGACTTACAAGAAAGACACCTTTGTTTTTTTTTCATAGTTTAAATATACAACAGTATAATAATAGTTAGATTTATACATTCTAAGATTTTACATAAATGGAAGTTACTAAAGAGAAAGCCCATGTACAACTTAGTGGATTGTATAGGCAGCAGTTATGTATAAAAATGTTTTTCTCATTTTAGTGAGAGGTTGAGAGTATTTTGTTTAAGGAGAGTATCAAGAGAGTATTGTATGGTGAACACAAAGTCTTAACCTTGTGATGAGCATGTGCTGGACCAGGATTGGTTAAGATGTTGTTTAAGCAGAGGTTTTATAAGTATTGAGTTTGTCAGAGAGTTTTATTTGTATGGGGATACAATTCCAGAGTTTAGCAACATGTTGGGAGTACAGTGAGTATCCTGCAACATTATTTGTCTTATTTGCAACTAATAAGAATTTGTTAATAGACTGGAGTCCCCTTGCTGGACAGTAGAGAAGTAATAAATGTAGTGCAGGGCATTTTTTGGGATGGTGAATGAGTCGGTATGCTGTAGTTAGTTGTGACTATGTTAGATAGTTATGTAGTTCAAGCCAGTTTAATTCTTTAACCTTTAACAATGGTTGAGTCCTATGAGTGAGATCTGTGGCAAATGTAGCTTTTTTTTTTCTTTTTGTATTAGGAGGCAAGTTTCTTTCTTTGAGTATTGTTTAAGTTTCTTAGGGTAAGAGTAGAGTATAGGAGTGTTGGCAATAAAAAAGGTGGTGACTAGAGTTTTTCTTGCAGTATCTATAAGGAATTCATTGATCCTTTAAAGGGACCCTAGTTTCAAGTGTAGATTTAATAGTGCACAGTATATGCCAGTCGTATTTCAGATTTTAATCTATTATAATGCCTAGAAGTTTACATGTGAGTTACAGTTTCAATGGCAGTATTATTTGTTCACTTTATGGTAAAAGATTGCTTTTGATTTTCACAAATGTTTGAGGTAAAAAGCATTAATTTAGTTTTTTTGGAGATGAGTAGGCGGTTTGATTCTTTGAGCCAGGTCTCTACAGAGGGGAAAGAATTGTGGGTAATGCCTTGCTGCTTATCTATTGCAGAGGCCCTCTGTATTAATGTTGAGTCATCTGTATACTGAACTAAAGTAACATGGTGAGTGGAAGAGTGGAGGTCATTATTAAATATATTAAATAGAACAGGACCCAGGATAGAGTCCTAAGAAACACCTGTAGTAACCGGTTGAAAGCCATTTAAAGGCTTTTTGCCTTCCAGATAGATAACTAAGAAACCACAACAATGAGTACTGTGAAAGTTGTATTGAGGAGAGTTAAACAAGCAGTTGCTGGTGTGAGACAGTATCAAAAGCCTTTGACAAGTCTAAGAACATGGTGGACATAAGCAGTGCATTGTTTCTATGGTGGTTTATTATACTGGAAAAATGTAGAAGTGCAATAGTGGTGCTGTGCTGGGGCCTAAAACCATGCTGTGTTTCTGACAGCAGGTTATCTGAGGTTAAGTATTGCATCAGCTGCATAGGGATGCATTTTTCTAATATTTTGGAGAGGGGGAGAGAATCACTATCGGTCTGTAGTTATTAAACCCTGTAGATGTGTCAAGCTTGAGCAGTGGTATGATATAGGATTATTTCTACAGTGATGAGATGTATCTTTCCACTATGGACCTATTAATTAGTATGGACACAGGGAAGGCTATGGCTGCTGTGGCCATTTTAGGTAGTCTGATGTTAGTTGGTCTACAGCTATGGAAGTAGTTGTTAGTTTAAGGAGCAACTTCATTATGAGTGAGGTAGATAATGGACTAAAATTAAAAAGCTGCAGATGGTTTTGATTGGACAGTGGTAGAGAGAGGGGGCAGCTGTATTAGCATCTAAGAGAGATGATATTGATTGTATAAAGTAGGAATTAAATTGGGTAGGGAGAGAGTTTGTTATATTGTCTGTGTTTGGAGAGGGAGTGATGATCCTGCCAGGCTGGAGTAGTTAGTGATGGCCAAAATGGTTTTGGGTTGTTTTTATGTTTGTCTTTTATACTGGTATAGTATGTCTGCTTATCCTGTGTGACATGGAGTTTTGCAAGGTTTGTAAAATGTCTAAATTGCTGGAATGCATTTTGAGTTCTATTTTTAGAACAAATTTTCCAGACTTTATCCCTTTTTAGCATGTTTTTGTTGTTGTTGTTTCTTTTGTCAGCCATGGTGTGGGGTTGGACTTTACTCTTTTATGACATTTTGGTGCTAGATTATTTAAGGTCTGTAAATATATGTTATTAAAGTGTTCTTGTTTAGTGCTTCAATGAAAATATCTTTGCTTAAATTGGTTGTATTTTGTATTTGCTTTGTATCAGTGGTTTTCCAACTATCTCAGTCATAGGCAACAAGCTGCCATATGGCCACGCTGCTCCTCTCCTTTCAACAACACCAACACAGGAGTCCCCCAGGGTTCCATACTGGGTCCCCTTTTATTTAGTATATTCATCAACGACCTTCATAAAACTCTTACCCACAGTACTGTAACCCAATATGCTGACTATTCTACCATTATCTGCTCTTCCGAATCTGCCTCTACATTGCAGCACCTTACCCAAGAGTCTTTTATCTCAACTGAATCCTGGATGTCACAGAATCATCTTGCTCTTAACCCCAACAAAACCAAACTGATAATATTTACCCCCAAAAAATCTAGCCCAGTTAATAAGTCTGACTTTTCAGTTCATTCCCAAAACAATACTGTTATTAATGTTGTTCCCAGTACCAAACTGCTTGGTGTCATCATTGACGATAACTTAACTTTTAACCTTCATATCCAGAATAACATCAAAAGCTAGGTGCCCTCTATAGGCACAATTACTTTCTCACCTTCTCTGCAAAAAAGCTCTTGCCTCATCATTCCTGCTTCCTACACTCCTATACGGCGCCCCCATCCTAACCAATATTCAGTCCTCCCTAAAAACTAAACTCAATACATGCTACAATAAAGTTGCCAAATTTGCTACAAATGCTAAATTCTCCTCTCAACACTGTTCCACACTACATCAACTTAATTGGTTAGAACTTCCCCATTACCTCACATACCTACAACTTACTACTGCCCATAAAATCATTTACTTCCCAGAAATCTGCCCAGCCCTAACTGACATCTTAACCATCTACCATCCAAATCAACACTTAAGGTCAGAAAACAAAATTCATCTAAATACTGATAAACCTAAGCTATCAGCTGGTCAAATGGGTTACTCTTTCACTGTCTCCAAGCTTTGGAATAAACTCCCTCCTTCAAAAAGAACTAGCAGTAGCTCCACTGCTTTTAAAAACTCCCTTAAACTTCACCTCTCATCACATTGGATATGCACCTGCACCCTTAATCACAATTGCATTACCTGACCCCCTCCCCAAAACCATCTTAGCCTATCTCTACACCCAGACTTTCTTTTCCTTTCCCTCTTTTACACCTACTGCTCCTGCTGACACTAGCCGGCGCCATCCCTACTCGAAGCCTTCTGCCTCCTTTACACCTACTGCTCCTGCTGACACTAGCCAGCACCATCTCTACTCTAAGCTTTCTGCCTCCTTTGCACTTATTGTTTCTGCTGACACTAGCCAGCGCCATCTCTACTCTAAGCCTTCTGCCTCCTTTACACCCATTGCTCCTGCTGACAGTAGCCAGCGCCATCTCTACTCGAAGCCTTCTGCCTCCTTTACACCTACTGCTTCTGCTTACACTAGCCAGCATCATCTCTACTCTAAGCCTTCTGCCTCCTTTTCCTTTATACAATCTTCTCTCTCGTCCAACAACCTTACCTGCCATCCACACCTTCTATTTCTATACTTCTGCCATGATTTTAACAATTTTCTACCAATGTCACCATGTTATGCAATATTATCACCTCACTACTGTATTGTAATTCATGGCATATTATTGTATGCTCTTATTCACTTATCTAGTGTACTACCACGACCTGATATATTCTGTATTATATGTTCTTTTATGTAATTACATGTGGAGTTTTTCTCCCCGGGCCTCCACTGAAAATGGGCTCATCTCTGGCCCAGTGGACTTTCCCGGTAAACAAATGCCATAAATAAATAAATACAATTTGATTAGAAATACTATGTTTATCTAAGTTATGGTGAGTTCTAATGGCATTATGTTGGTATGTGGTCACTCATGTTATCTGAGAGGCAGCCTACTTTTGTCAGTTTTTCTGGTTTGTAAGAATCCAGTCTAATGTTGAGTGTCTCCCTGAAGTTTTGTTGATTCTTGTAGATGTAGTTATTAATTGTCTGAAGCTGTACAGGTTTATGGATTCAGTGGGGGTAGTGGAATTTATGAATTGCCAGTCTATATTTAAGTCTTCAAGTAATATCGTTTCATAGTTAATTTGTGGGCCGTCCAAAACAGGATGCTTTCAGCAGTATCAGTGTTACTCTCTGGTGGTTTATAATTTTTTTTTTTTAACATATAGTTTCCATATTGTTGATTTTTAGGAGTATTATTAGAAGTTCAGCATTGTTAAATAAGGGTATATCTTGTGGAAGTAAGGTGATGGTTAGGGAATTTTTACAGATAATTGCTACACTACCTTTATGCTTATTTCATCTGTCATGCCCGAGTATATTGCGCCTTGTGGGGGGTGATCTTATTATCCTTTATTTCTTTTTTTTAACCAGGTTTCAGTGGTTACGCTATATCAGGAGTGTATGTGGCAAGGTAAGCATGTATGCTTTTATCACTTACCGTGTAACGCACAAGAAAGAAGTATAAAGAAAAGTGAACTCACATTCCCCCCTGATTGCAATAAGTGGTTGAGTCTGAGTGAACTTTTTCATTAAAGGTTTGGAATGCTTTATTTTACCCAGTAAATACAATATTTGGTTCCTAGCTCCTCACTCAGTTCATAGGAAATGAACCTTAATTAACTTGTTCAAATTTCTGTGTGGCTCACAAGAGAGACACTTCTGGTTTCTTACCTAGTTTAAACATGCAGTACAAAACAGACTACAACTAAAAGAGAGTGTGATCAAAATATAAACCAATATACAAAACAGAAAAAAAACAACAAAGCAATACAAACCACAGGAAAGCAATACCTTTCCCTAACAGCAAACTGTGGCAGAGTAGGGGTGAGCCTTTTTGTCACTAACAAGAGAGAAACCTCTGTTTACTTTTCTAGTTTAAATAACCAATAGAAAACATATTACAATTAAAACACAGTGTAGTAAAACTACAAATCATTATACAAGATAGGATAAAGAAACAAAGAAACAGAAAATGCAACAAAGCAATATAAAGGAAAACGAACTAACCTTTTCCTCAAAGCAGTCTGTGGTAGACCTGAGTGGGCTTTTCCATTAAAGCCTTGAAATGTTTTATTTTAACCCTTAAACACAAGATTTATTGCTGGCTCTTCCATCAGTTCAAAAGACTTAACCTTAATTGACCTGTTCTAATTTTTGTGTAACACACAAGAGAGACACCTCAGCTTTTTTTCTAAGTTAAATAGACAACAGAAAACAGAATACAGTTAAACAGTGTAATGAAAATGCAACACAGAATGCAAAATAGATGAAAGCAATAAAACAATACAAATTATAAGAAAGCAGTACAATGGAGAAGAAAATAACCCTTCTCTCACAACTATCTGTGGCAGGGTCTGAGTGACCCTTCCAAGTAAAGGCTTAAAATGTTTCATTTTACCCCTTAAATACAACACTTAGTTCTTAGATCTTCACTCAGTTCACAGGTAATTAACCTTAATTGTCCTGTTCAAATTTCTGTGTCGCTCACAAGAGAGGCACCTCTGGTACCTTTCTAGTTTAAACAAGCTAGAGACCTGCTACAACAAAATCGCCAAATTCGCCACAGGGCATCCTACCGTAGTCACCACTGTCTCTCACTTGCTGAACTGGGCTGGCTTGAACTCCCTCACCTCCTTCAGTGGTATCAACTCTCACTCGCCCACAAACGAGTAAACCATCCACTAAGTGTCCCATCCCTCCAGAATTTACTCCAACCCTATCGCACCACCAAACCACTAAGATCCAGCAGCAAAAATCACTTGCAGATCACTAAAGCCAATGACTCTGCTGGTGAAGCACTATTCTCTTGCGCCATAGCCAAATTATGGAACTCACTCCCACCCACAATTACCTCCATACCATCATGCCCCCACTTCAAAACTTTACTAAAAGCGCAACTAAAAACATGCTGGCTATGCCCTTGCAACTCCCACTCTAATATCATCCACCCCATCCAACCACTACCTTTCTTTCCACTCCACTAACTATATTGATTATAGCAAGCTCAGATGATCATAAGCCAGTACTTATTATACGGCACAAACTTCTTCTTCTTGTAACATTTGTTAATGTCTGGTATGCACTTCACAGATAAAGATTCTAGTTGTCTACTGATGTACTATGTTCTTCATCTGTAAATATGTTGTAAGTAATTGCTATGTAAATTGTTAATCACTATGTAATCCAATGTAAATACTGTCTGTTTATTTTAACTGTGGAGCTTTTCTCCCCGGGCCTCCGTTGAAAATGGACCTACGTCCAGTCGGACACTCCTGGTCAACAAATTTAAATAAATAAATAAATAAATAAATAAATAAATAATGCAGTAGGAAACAGAATACAACTAAAACTCAATGTAATAAAAATGCAGCAAAATATATAAAATGGAAGACAACAATAAAGCAGTACATATAACAACAAAGCAGTACAAAGGAAAATAAACTAAATTTTCCCTCACAGAAGTATGTGACAGAGTCTGAGTGAGTTTTTCCAATAAATCCTTAAAATGTTTTATTTTACTCCTTAATACAAGGTGAAATCCTTCCTGTTCCCCCAGTTCACTGGTAATTAACCTTAGCTAAAAGGTTTTAATTTCTGTGTGACTCACAAAATAGACAGCTCTGGTTTCTTTCCTAGTTTAAATATGCAATAGAAAACAGAATACAATTAAAACACAGTGGTATCAAAATACAGTGCAATATATACAATGGAAGAAAGCAATAAAGCAATACAAATTAAAAGAAAGCAATATAAAGGAAAACAAACTAACCTTTCACTCACAGTGGTCTGTGACAGATTCTGAGTGAGTTTTCAAGTAAAGCCTTGAAATGTTTTATTTTACCCTTTAAATACATGGTTAGTTTCTAGCTCCTCACTCAGATCACAGGTTGTTGTTTGTCTTTTCCCGGTTAGGGGTCGCCACAGCGGAACTTCAGTCCGCTAATGATTGGCAGTAAATTTTTTATGGTGCCGAGTTGCCAGCCCAACGCCCAACCTTCAGCGAAGGCACGCCCATTCACATATGTCTTTTGGAAGCCACTCGACTGCGGGGAGGACATGCAGACTCCACACAGAATGATAGCCGGCCTTAGGCATAGGCCAAATAGGTGGCCACCTAGGGCGCGGCTCTAGCAGGGGTGCTTTTTCAGTGTTTATTTGTTGTAGGTAGACCAGGATGGGGACACCGAGTGGTGTGGAGCCATTTTGCCTTGAGCACCAGTTGACCTAAGGCCGCTTCTGCACAGAAGGCACTCCAGCCGTGAATGGAACAGGAGAACCTCTTGCTGTGAGGCAACAACACTACCGGTGTACCACCGTGGCTTCACTCAGTTCACAGGTACTTAACCTTAAATGAACTGTTCTAATTTCTATGAAACTCAAGACAGAGAGAGAGAGATAGCTCTGGTTTCTTTCCTGGTTTGCATATGGAACAGAAAACAGAATACAATTAAAACACAGTTAAATCAATATACAACATAAAAAATAGAAAACAAAACAAGGCAAATTACAAGGAAGCAATGCAAAGGAAAACAAACAAACCTTTTCTTATCAGCAGTCTTTGGCAGAGACTGAGCTTTTCCATTAAAGCCTTGAATTGTTTTATTTTACCCTTAAATAAAAGGTTTAATATTTCACATTTAATTAACCTTACATGTCATGTTCCAAATTCTGTGTGACTCGCAGCTTACATGGTAATGTCATAATACAATGAAGTCAGAGCACCTAGCATCACTGAGCATGTCTGGCAATGTCATAATACAACGAAGTTAGAACATTCAGTATCACTGAACATGTCATGTAATGTCATAAAACAATAAATATAGCACACTCAGTATTATTGATGATGTCTGGTAATGACATCAAACAGTAATGACTGAACACTCAGCAGCATTGAATATGTCTACTAATGTAATAAAACAATGACATTGAAAGACACTGCATCATTGAACTTGTCTGGTAATGCCATAAAACAATGAAGCTAGAACACCTAGCATTACAGAACATGTTCAAGAATGTCATAAACTAATGAAGTTAGGACACTTTGCTTTAATGAATATCTCTGGTAAGGTCATAATGTAATGAGGTTAGAACACTCTCCATTAGTGTCATAAAAATATAAAAATAGCCCCCCCCCCGGTATCATTGTAATTTTGTCTGATGATGTCAAAAAACAGTGAAGTTTGAACACTCAGCATAAGTAAACAGACTTGGTAATGCCATAAAACAACAACATTAGAGTACCTAACATTATTGAATTACATCTGAGAATGCCATAAAGTAATGAGGTTAGAACACACCACTTCAATAAACATATCTTATAGTGTCATAACACAATGAGGTTAGAAAGCTCAGCATCACAGAACATCTCCAGTAATGTCATAAAACTATAAAGAGAGAACCCCCAGTATCACTGAAAGTTTGCCTGATTATGTCAAAAACAGTGAAGTTGAAGCACCCAGACCACTAAACAGGCCTAGTAATGTCATAATATGATGAAGCTAGAACCCTCTGCATTAATGAATACATCTGGTGATGTCACAAAACAATGAAGTTTTAACACTGAGTCTTACTGAACATGCATGGTAATGTTATAATACAATGAAGTCAGACCACCCAGTTCCATTAAACATGCCTGATAATATCTTAAAAATGAATTTGGAACCCTCAGCATTACTGAGCATGTGTGGTAATGTCATAAAATACTGACATTAGAACATTCAGTGTCACTGAACAAGTCTGATTATGTCATAATACATTGCAGTTAGAACAGGCAGCATCACTGAACATATCTGGTAATGTCATAATACGGGTTCCTATCGGTTGACCGAAGACACAGGTTAGCGAATGTGACTTGGTCGAGCTGTAAACGCCAAAATGGCAAAATATCAAAGCGGCATGTAAGCGAATTCTTTCCCTGGGAAAGAATTTGCTTGGCTGCTTCGGTAGTTTGCCTTTTTGGCACTGTAGTGCGGTATCGGAGTTGGTATATTTAAGTAGGGGGGTGTGGGTGGCGAAGCCCCCCAGTTAATATCATGTATTAAAGTGCTTTATCTTTTTTTTTTCGTTGGAACAACGATTTTTTTTTCCCTTGGAAATATTCTGACAGTTTGGTTTTGTAAGCGTTCGCTAACCTAAGCATTTGGTGATCTAATATAGACCCCATAATACAATGAAGTTAGAACTCTTAGTATCACTAATCAAGTCTTGTACTGTCATAAAACAATGAAGTTAACACTCACAGCATTACTTAATATTTCTAGTAATACCATAATGAAGATATACCGTACACATCACTGTACATGTTAAGCAATGTCATAATACAATGAAATCAGAACAGTCTATCACTGAGTATGTCTAGTAATGTCATACAGGAAGGAAATTATAACAGTTAGCATCACTGAGCATGTCAGCTAAAGATGTAACACAGTGAAGTTAGAGCATGCAGCATCACTGAATGTGTATGGTAATGTCATAATACAGTGAAGTCTGATCACTCAATAACGCTGAGCATGTCTGCTAATGGCATAAAAGAATGGAGGCATAACACAGCATCACTTCATGTGTCTGCTAATGTCATAAAACAATAACATTAGAACACTCAGTATTATGAACAATGTCCTTTAATACTGTAAAATAATGATGTTTGAACTCAGCATCAAGGAACATCTGGTAATGTCATAATGCAATAATGTTAGAACACTTCACCCCTAAACATATGTGGTAATATCAAAATACAATAAAGGCAAAACACCAACAACAATGAACATGCCCGGTAATGCCATAAAACCATGAAGCTAGAACCATCTTTATCACTGAAACTGTGTCTGGTGATGTCAATAAACAATGAAATTTGAACATTCAGCATCACTGAACATGGCTGAAAATGTCATAATACAATGAAGTTAGAACTTTCTGCAGCACAGAACACATTTGATGATGTCATAAAACAATTACATTTTAACACTTGTTATCATTGAACATGTATAGTTATGTCATAATACAATAAAGTCAGACATCCCAACATCCTTAAACATGTCTGATAATGTCATAAAAATAATGATAGAACACTGAGCATCACAGAACCTGTGTGGTAATGTCATAAAATATCGACATCAGGACATTCATTATCACTGGACATGTCTGGTTATGTCATAATACAAAGCAGTTAGAATAGCCAGCATCAGTGAACGTATCTGTTAAAAGTCAAGTCTTAATACAATTAAGTTAGAACACTCAGCATTACTAACCAAGTGTTGTACTGTCATAAAACAATGAAGTTAGAACTCACAGCATTACTGAATATTTCTGCTAATGGCATAAAAAATGAAGATAGACACTCAGCATCACTGTACATGTGAGGTAATATCATAAAACAGTGAAGTTAGAACACCCAGAAACATTGAACATGTCTCGTACTGTCATAATGCAATGAAGATAGAACATTTTATATCACTAAGCATATGTAGTACAGTTGTAAATAAAAAGTTAGACCACCCAGCATCTCTCAACATGTCTAGTAATGTTATAATACACTCTACATTACTGAGTGTGTCTGGTAATATCATAAATAAATGATGTTAGAAAACTCCTCATCACTTCATATGTCAAGTAATGTCATAAAAAAGTGAAGCTAGAACCCCAAGTGTAACTGAACAAGTCTGGTAATGTCATAATACAATGAAGTCAGGTCACTCAGTAACACTGAGCATGTCTGCTAATATAAAAGAGCGGTGATATAACATGCATCATCATTTCATGTGTTTGGTAATGTCATAAAGCAATGAACATACAACATTTGGTATCACTGATCACGTCACATAATGTCATAAAACAATGAAGTTAGAGCACTCAGTATTGCTGACAATGTCTGGTAACGTAAAATAATGACGTTTGACTACTCATCTTCATTGAACATGTATGACAATATCATAACACAATGGCGTTTGAAGACTTTTCTTCACTCAACATGTGTGGTAATGTCAAAATACAATAAAGCCAGAACACGTAACATCAATGAACATGTCTGGTAATGTTATAAAAATGAAATTAGTACACTCAGTATCATTGAAAATGGCAGGCATTCTCATAAGACAATAGAGCTAGAACACACATAATCACAGAACTTGTCTAGTAATGTCATAATACAATGAAGTTAAAACATCCAACATCAATGAACATATCTGGTAACATCTTAATACAGTGAAACTACAACACTCAGAATTACTGAACATGTCTGTTAGTGTCAAAAGAGAGTGAAGTTACAACACATAGCATCACTAAACATATCTGGTAATGTCATCATACAATGAAGTTCAAACACTCAGTACCACAGCACATGACTGGTAATGTAATAAAACAATGAAAACAGCATACATAGCATCATGGAACAAGTCTGGTAATGTCATAACACAATGCAGTCAGAGCACCCAGCATCACTGAACATGTTAGGTAATGTCATTATTAAAAATGAAATTACCATGCCGAGCATCAGTGAACAAGTCTGGCAGTTACAGTGAAGCTAGAACACTCAGGATCACTAAATATCTCTGTTAATGCCACAACACAGGAGAAGGTAGAATATTAGAATATGCAGTATCACTGAACATGTCTTGTAATGTGATAAAACAATGAAGTTAGAACACCCACAAACACTGAACATGTCACAGTGACATTAGAACACTCTGCATCACTGACCATATCTGATAATGTCATAAAACAATGTATTTAGAACACACAGCATCACTGAACAAGTGTGGAAATGTCATAATACCATGATGTCAGATTACTAAGCATCACTGAACATGTCTGTTAATGTCTTAATGCAATGAAGTTCAATCACTCTAAAACAGCACATGTCTGGTAATGTAATAAAACAATGAAGACAGAACATGTAACATCACTGAACAGGTTTGTTAATACCATAATATAATGAAGTTAGAACACTCAGCATAACTGAACATGTCTGGTAATTTCAAATTCAATGAATTTAGAATGCTTCATTACTAAACATGTCTGTTAATGTCATAAGATAGTGAAGTTAGAACATGCAGTATCACTAAGCATATTTGGTAATATCATAATACAATGCAGTCAGAGCACCCAGCATCACTGAACATGTCAGGTAATGTCACTAAAAATGAAGTTAAAACACTCAGCATCACTGAGCATGTCTGGCAAATTCTTATTACAGTGAAGCTAGAACACTCAGCATCACTGATCTGCTCTGTTAATGTGATAAAACAATGAAGTTAGAACACCCAGAAACATTTAACATGTCACAATGAAATATGAACACTCTGCATTACTGATCCTGTCCGGTAATGTCATAAAACAATGAATTTAGAACACCCAGCATTACTGAACAAGCGTGGAAATGTCATAATACAATGATGTCAGATTACTAAGCATCACTGAACGTGTCTGTTAATGTCATTAAGACTGAGGTTTTAATACCCAAAATCACTGAATATGATTGGTATTGTTATAATACAACGGAGCTAGAACACTCACCATCATTGAACATGCCTGCTAATATAATAAACAATGAAGTTAGAAGACTCTGCATCACAGAACATGTGAGGTAAATCACAAAACAATGATATAAAAACTCCTAGTATCACTCAACATATCTGATTATGTCTTAATACAATGAAGTTAAAACATGCACCAAAACTGGTCAAGTCTGATAATATCATAAACAATGAAGTAAAAATTCCCAGCATTATTGAATATTTCTGGTAATGGCACAAAAATGAAGACAGAAGATTCAGCATCATAGAACTTATCCAGTGATAACTTAATATAGAAGAACTAGAGCATTAGTGAACATGCCTGTTAATGTTGTAACACAATGAAGTTAGAACATAAGGCATCATTGAATATCTCTGTTAATATCATAAAACAATGACATTAGATCATTTAGTATCATTGAACATGTCTGGTAATTTCATAATAGAGTGAAGTAAGAACACCCAGCATCATTGAACATGTCTGATAAAGTCATAATACAATTAAGTTAGTACACCCAGCACCACTGAACATATCATATAATGTGATAAAATAATGAAGTTAGAATACTCAGTAACACCGAACATGTTGGGTAATGTCATAAAGCAATGAATTTGAGCATCCAACATCACTGAATATATCTGGTAATGTCTGTGACAAAGGAAGATACTGCCAGCACAGTTATGTGGAATTTTGTAAATAATTATATGCGATTTGTAAATAGGGCAGCCACAGTGGTGCAGCAGTTAGCATTGTCACCTAACAGCAAGAGGTTCTCTGGTTCGATCCTTGGCTGAGGTGTCTTCTGTGCAGAGTCTGCATGTCCTCCCTGTGGTCACATGGGTTTCTTCCGGGTGCTCTGGTTTCCTCCCACATCCCAAAGACATGCTGTAGGTGGATTGGACACTCTAAATTGGCCCTAGGCATGAGTGCGCATGCGTGTGTGTGTGTGTGTGTGTGTGTGTGTGTGTGTGTGCCTTCTGTGGAAGGTTGGGTGCCGGGCCGGCAATTCGACACCGTAAAACTCCACTGCCAATCATGAGCGGACAGGTGATCCACTGTGGTGACCTCTAACCAGGAAAAGATGAAAGAAGAAGAAGAAGATATATGATTTGTAAATATCAACATGATTTATACAAGATGCTTGTGTTACAACTGTATTAGAACTGTATGTCATGTGTATATCAAACTCATCTGTACAGACATGTTAAAAATATATTTTATAAAGTGCTTGTGCTGTTTGAAATGTAACCACATTGTGCCCTACTGTAACAGAACAGACATATACATGCACTATTGTAACTATTTAAATGTATATTCTTTAACAGTGAACACTGGACTACAGGAGGTTAACTTCATAAAAATAGCTGAAATTAAATTATGTTATGGCTACACAATAAAAGATGGTATCTTTCAGTTTTCAAGGCAGCTGGAAACATAGAGTCTGTGCTGAGAAGCTTTATGTATTGTCTTCAGAGTGAACTAATTATTAGTTTTGAAATCATAAGGAATGTAATTGTTTTATGACTCCAGCATCTGCCAAAGATCTGAGGTCTATGTATTTTTACAGGTAGATGCTAAATTCTGCTAGCTTCTAGCACTGGGGGTTTCACCTGGGATAGAGTCAGATGACAAGAAATGATGTAATTCTACAAGCTATTCCAGCAGTAATATTTGAGATATTAACCTGAGAAGTCCCTTAGAGAGACAGCGCATTCTGCATTATGTCTTAGACCTGACAACAAGATCCATTCACCACACATCTGTCTTGCTCTATAAGTAAGTTTCTAGGTAATAGCATAATTATCTTGGATATAGTCAGAAATAAAGCAAAGCTTAGTTTAGATATTTTTCTTTATTTATTTTAGACTGTCCTCCAATGCTGTTTAAAATACTGCCTGTGGTTTTGAACTCTGATGTCACTGTGAACATATATTTAGTATTGTCTTGTTCTTTTATTATTTATTATTAAATATATTTAAACCTTTTGTTGTGGTTGATCTGTGTAGCGATATTTAAGTTTTGAGAGGACTTGCATATTTATTTTGTGACACTGTGTGGGCTACTCCTAATAGCCTTGTTCTTAGTCAAACTACCATTTGCATTAATATTAATATTACACAGTAAGATCGGTCACCCTTTGTTAACGGCCTTAAAGTAGCTGATAAGGAGTTGACTAGTGGCAGTGGTAACTACGTTGTAGTCTGGGCAGAAGGAGGCACAGCTTGTAAACCTGTGCCAGCCTTTCCCAGGTGTGTGTGTGTGTGTGTGTGTGTGTGTGTGTGTGTGTGTGTGTGTGTGTAAATGAAACCTCAAAGAGCATGTGTGTCAGTTACTTGGGGAGGGACAGAAAGTACTGGTTGGACAGACAGGGTGCTGGTAGGTCTTGGCTTGGTCACTCAGCTGAGATCTCAACAGTATTATTGGGGATCTGAAGGAAGAGGGAGAAAACAGCCCCATACTTACTGTGGTCTCTCTGTGGTCTTAAGGGAAACTGCACTTGATGCAGAGAGCTGCATCTGGAAATAGTGTGTGTACCTGTTATCCTCCGAGTATACATGCCCAACTGTTGCTAGTGGTGAGTATTGATGCTTCTTTATTACTGGTCCAGAGATGGGTCACCACAATGTCTTAATACTACAAAGTTAGAGCACCCATAATTACTTAATGTCATAAAACAATGAAGTAAGAACAGCCAGAATCACTGAACAACTCCAGTATTTTGATAAAATTCAACATCTCAGAATATGTCTGGTCATGTAAAAAACAATATTAGTAGACTCTGTATCATTCTGTGTCTGGTAATGTCATTAACAAATGAAGTTAGAACACTCAGCATCACTGAGTATGTCTAGTAATGTCGTAAAACACTAAAGATAGAGTCTTCTGTATCACCAAAATTTTGTCTCATGATGTCAGAAAAACAATGAAGTTGGAAATTTATCCATCACTAAACATGTCTGATGATATAATAAAATGAAGTTTTGTCACTCAGTATCTCACATCTCTGATAATATCATAATAAAATGAAGTTAGAACACTGATAGAACACTGAGAATCACTGAATATGTCTGTTAAAGTCATATACCCATCATCAATGAACATGTTTGGTAATGTAATAATACAGTGAAGTTAAAATATACATCATCACTGAACATCTCAAGTAACGTCATAAAAGAATGAAATGGAAACAGCATCACTGAACATGGGTGGTAATTTCATACAACAGTTATGTAAGAATATCAAAAATCACTGAACATGTCTGGTAAAGTAATAAAACAATAAGATTAGAACTCCCAGCATCACTGAACATGTCTGTTAATGCCTTAATACAGTAGAGCTAGAACACTCAGTGTCACTGAACATGTCTGGTAATGTTGTAAAACATTGAAGCTAGATTACTCAGTATCACTGAAAATGTCTAGTGATGTGATAATACAATGAAGTTAAAACATGAAGCATCATTGAACATGTCCTGTAATGTCATAAAACAATGAGGTTTGAATACAGCATCAGTGAACATGTCTGGTAATGTCACAAAACAATAACATAAGAACACGTAGCACCATAGAATTTGTCTGGTAATGTCATAAAAACAATGAAATTGGAACACTCAGCATTACTGAACTTGTCTGGTAATCATGAGACAATGAAGTGATGGCATTCAGTATCACTTTCAAATGTCTAGTAAAGTCATAATACAATGCAGTTAGAACCCCATTCATTAGTGAACGTGTCTGGTAATGTTATAATAAAATGAAGTTAGAAAACTCAGCATCATTCAGCATATGTGGTAATATTATAAAACAATGAAATCAGAACACTCACCATCACTATACATGTCTGGTAATGCCATAGCCCAATCAGGTTAGAACATCCAGTGTCACTGAACATTTCTGCTTAGGTCATAACAGGAACCTCAGCATCACTGAACATGTCCAATGATGTCATAAAACAAATTAAGTAAGAACACTCCATGTCTCTGAACATGTATGACAGTCTCTTAATACAATGGAGTTAGAACATTCATCATCACTGAACATGTCTGGTAATTTCATATAATGTTACAATACAATTAAGTCAGAACACTCAGTATAACTGAAAATGCCTGGCAATGTTATAAAACTAAGACATTAGAACACTCAGCATTACAATCATGTCTGGTAATGCCATAAAGTAATGAAGTTAGAATATTTAGCATCACTGAACACATCTAGAAATGTCATAACACAATGAAATTAGAACATCCAGCATCACTCAACATGTCTGGTTATGTCATAAAATGAGGTTAGAACACCTAGCATCACTCAACATGTCTGGTTATAACATAAAATAATGAAGTTATAACACTTAGCATCATTGAATATGCCTGATAATGTCATAAAACAATGAAGTTAAAACACTCAACATCACTATACATGTCTGGAAATGTCATATCACAATGAGTTTAGAACACTCAGCATGATGAACATTTATTTATTTTATTTATTTATTTTACATTTGCTAACCGGGATAGTCCGACTGGATGCAAGTCCATTTTCAGCAGAGGCCCGGGGAGAAAAGCTCCACATGTAGATAGATACAGAAGAGTTAACAGTAGAAGTTTTTTTTTTTTTTTTTTACAATTACATATAGATACAAGTTACAGAATTATTGGAATACATACATACTTAAAAACTTTACAATATTAATTTTCTTGTTAGAACATAAACAGTTTTAGTGGTACAAGGCTGAGTAAGTTAGCATATCATTCAGGAGTACAATGCATTTAAGTGAGTTAATGTTGCAGACTTTTTCTAGAGGTAGCCAGATAGTAAAGTGAATGGTAAGATGCTTAGTCAGGGTTTGTACAGGGCCACATCCAGTGAATTTTTAGGTATGTTTTGAGAGACGTTTTAAATTGGATTATAGAATTAATTGCTTGACAGGATTTGACAGGGTAATTAGGGATCGTAGGTTGAGACAGTAGTGTGTTCTATATGCCAAACCTGTGGCAAATCTGGCTATGATATTGTAGCAGCTATTGAGTTTATTGAGGTCAAATTTACTCAGGTTTGTATAGATTGGGGAGGCATAAAGAAGGGTTGATAGTAAATGTGTTCGGGCAATCACTGTCCTAGCAGTTGGAGTTAGAAATGACTTAATCCTATATAAAGATCCTAGCTTCTTATTGACTGTTTTAATGGTTTTGTCAATGTGAGCATCAACCTTAAGGTTATTGTCAACAATTACATCTAATAGTTTTGTATTAGCTTCTGGGGAAATTATGGTGCCATTATTAGATGTTATGGTAAATGATGGGAATGTGACTTTCCAGGTGGGGGTGAAAATTAACAGTTTTGTTTTATTTGGATTTAATAGAAGACGCTGGTCAGTGAGCCAGTTTTCTACTTTGTTGAAAGTATTTTGGGATAAGATCTGCATGTCTATTGGGAAGGTGGCGGAACAGATTAGTCATCTGCATATTGAATGCAGGTTGCTTTGCAGATGACTGTATGAAGATCATTAATGAAGATGGAAAATAGGAGAGGTCCTAGTATAAACCCTTGAGGAACTCCAAGGGTGACTGGAAGTAGGGAGGATAGGCTATCCTTCCATGGCACAGCTTGTTGTCTGCCACTTAGATAGAACTGAAACCAGCGTATTGCCAGGCTATCTATGGCACGAGTTTTTAGTGTGCCAAGGAGTAGTTGGTGGTTTACCATATCAAATGCCTTGGATAGGTCAAGAAAGAGGGCAGAGGAGAGCGTATTATTATTATTATGATTTTGATTTATTGTCTGAGAGAAGGATAGAAGGGCTGAAGTGGTACTATGGTGGGGTCTAAATCCATGCTGAGAGGGAGCTAGGAGATTGTGCAGATTGAGGTAATGTAAGAGTTGCTTATGGATACATTTTTCCATAATTTTAGCCAGAGGTGACAGGATGGCAATGGGCTGGTACTTTGATAGATCAGTGGAGTTACTCCCTTTATGCAGAGGAGTTACATGGGAAATCTTCCAGATGGAGGGGATATATGCTTCCGAGATGGTTCTGTTCATTAATATTGAGATAGGATATGCTATTGCATCTGCAGTCTTTTGAAGAAATTTAGCGGGGAGTAGGTCTGCTGATAGGGTGGTGGGTTTCAGTTTCTTGATTAAGGATTGGATAAGTGATGTTGGTACTGGTTGAAAGTTAAAGGAGGGGTAGGTATTGGATTAGGTTCATAGGTAGGCACTAGGCTATTGGCCATAGGGCCGATATAAGCCTAGCCAAATGGTACCCTGGCTTTTGCCACCCAAGAAAATTATTTTCCTGTATCCCTGTCAAGCAGAGCCACAAAAGTGATCCCCGAGGTGAATTTCCTATCTCCCATCCAATCATCAAGAATCTTCTTGAAGAGTGCTAAGGAGGAGCTTTGTTTAATATAGATAGGTAGTTTGTTCCAGAGTATGGGAAGTCTCTGGGGCAGGAATATATCCCTCCAGCATGTTCTGTTTATTGTGGTGACAAGGTTTAGGTCCCCAGAGCATGTAGTTTGGAGGGATTGGGATTTCTTTAAGTGGAGCATGTCCAACAGCTCTGGGTTTGACATAGCTTTGTATGTTAGGCAGAGATCACCTCTGAGTAGGTGATATGAGACAGAGTAAAGCTGGAGTTTTCTGAGACGATCTGCATAGGGCATCTGTTTGAGGCCGGTAATCTTCTTTGTGAGGTATTTCTGTGGCCTTTCCAGTTGTTGTAGATGTCTTGTGAGGTACATACCAAAAGGGGCGTTGTACTCTATAATGGGTCTAATGAGTGATGAGTAGAGGGGAACAATGACCTCTTTTTTTCCTGGATGAGAAACCTTTTGTGATGAGGTGTGCCAGAAGGATTTCCTGACTACTGTGGCGATGTGATTATCAAAGGAGAGACTACTGTCCACCTGTGTCCCAAGGTCTCTTATCACAATTTCGCTGTTAAGTAGTTTACCGCCTATGTGGTTGTTCATGGGTACAGAGTTTTTACCAAAAAGGATGACAATGCACTTTTTGGCATTGAGCTTGAGGCCATGGCTTTGACACCAGGCATCTTTCTCAGTGAGGCCCTTTTGTAGGATGTCCACATCATTAGGAGATTTGATTATGGCTCCTAGTTTGCAGTCATCTGTGAACTTTGTTAGCCAAAGACCTTCTGTGTTAGCCTGTACTTCAGAGACACAGATACCAAACAGGAGAGGACCCAGGACTGAACCCTGTGGTACTTCACTTGTCACTGGTCTGAAGTTGGATTTAGAGTCTGCTACTTTCATAGTGTGGGCTTTGTCAGTGAGCCAGTTGGCAACCCATCTTGTGACATAGGGATTTATACCTAGTTTAGTGAGTTTATCTATAATTCCAGAGTGGGGGATGGTGTCAAAAGCCTTGGCAAGATCTAGCTAGGCTGTGTGAATCACCTTACCCTCATCTACGGCTTCGGTGACCACTTCAAAGAAGTCTATCAGGTTTAGGAGACATGATCTGCCTTTTACAAACCTGAACTGGGTAGGGTCCAGAGTTTGGAGATTACCAATGTCATTGTTTATAAATTCCATGATCATACATTCCATAGCTTTGCAGACCAGGCTTCTCTGGCTGATGGGGTGGTAGTTCAAAGGGTCCATGGTGGCTCCCCCTTTGTGGAGTGGGATAACCGTTGCTGTGTGCCATTCAGTGGGCACAAAGTCTGAGGTGAAGCTATGATTGAACATGGTACTTAGGTGGGGTGCCAGTTTGTTCTGTAGTTCATGTGGAACGCAGCCTGGGATGTTGTCAGGTCCCATGGATGCTGCTTTCTTGGCTTTGGAGTGTATTTTTTTACCTGTGCAGCCATGATTACAGGAACTTTGCATTCTTCCGGTATAGAGATGGGCCCTTTATGGGGTGAGAGAGAGGTAAAGTTAGCAGTGAACCCATCTGCCAGGATGTTGGCAATATCAGTTGGTTCTGTATATTTAGTGCCATTGTGCTGTAACTCAGAGCAGATCTGAGTATTACCATTGAGATTCTTGACATAGATATATAATGCTTTGTGGTTGTCTTTAGAATCAGGGGCAATTTTGTTTTCATAACTAGCTTTGGAGGATTTTATGAGCGATCTCAGCTTCTTACTGAGGCTGACCATGGAGTTCCTCCAATCATGGGATTTTACTCTTTTTTGCAACAGTTTCTTTCTTCTGTTGTAGAGTTTGTTTATGGCAGGGGACCACCAGATTGGCTTAGGATAGCATCTTGGTTCTGTTAGAGATTGTATGAGCCATGTAAGTGCTTATAAAGTGCATTTGTATAGGATTCAGCAGTTGTACCTCTATTGTCCATCTACATGAGTGTCGTGAAGTTTGCCACTTTTGTCTTAAGAAGCATGAAGTTGGCCTTGGAGAAATTTTTATGGTGATTTCCCTAATGGGGGTGGGGGTGGGATGTAGATGTCTAGGGTGATTAGCTTGTGGTCGGATCTGACCAACGAGGAACTGACTTCTGGTGTGGAAAACCAGTTGCCCATGTAAGTAATGACCAGGTCTAGAATATTGCTGCCCTTAGTGGGGGTGTGGATAAGTTGCTCCAAGGCATTGGAATTTATGAATTCCGGAAAACGTTGAGCACAAGAGTTGGTACATGAGTAGTTTTCCCAGTTAATGGTGGGGTAGTTGAAATCACCCATTATTAGGGTGTTAGGTTGCACCCTAATATTTTCCAGTGTATCAAGAAATGAGGAGTGGGAATCCTGGGGCATGGTGGGAGATCTGTAGCAAGCTACAATTTGGATTGCGGTCTTGCCCAGAGTTAGTTGCACTTGGATAATCTCGGATGCATTATGCTGAGCAACTAGCCTGGAGGTGTGGATATCCTTAATGAATATGGACACGCCTCCGCCTTTAGTGATTCGGTCTAGGTTAGGTGGCCGAAAGGTGTGGTATGAATTATAGCCTGGTAATGCAGGGGTGCTCTCTGGAGTACATTTTGAGGTTTAGACTTCTAGCATTGAGTAGCATTACCTTCAGATTTTGCTTGCTTGTACCTGTCACTGTGGTAAATTTGTCATTTGAATCTTCCCTAAAAAAGGCACTATAGGGGTGGCAAGAGCCTTAGCCAGTATCCGGAATCCCAAGGGCGACAGGTGCAGGCCATCTCTGGCAAAGCATTGTGGTTTGTCGATCATGCCATTCCAGGTAGACAGATACTGGATCCCCTTAGAATGGCACCAGAAGCTTAGCCAATTGTTGAAGTCAATCATTTTGTCCTTGTACTGTGGTATCATTCTGGGTGATGGCAGTATGCTACTCAGGGCTAGGGTCATCCCTGCCTGGGCTACAAGATCAGACAGCTCCTCCATGTCTCTTTTCATGTAGTCCAGGGAGGTATGTCTCAGGTCATTCACACCAACATGGATAATGACAGAGTCATATTTGTACTTGTGGAGTTACCTGAGTGCGTGCGTTATGTGGTAGATCCTGGCACCTGACAGGCAGCTGACAGTAACTTTCTCCTTGTTTAGCCTGGTGAGTGGAACAACAGTGTGCCGGACTATAGAGTCACCTATGACTAGAATGTTGGGTATGTTGTTATGCCTTATGGGCTGTGATTGAGTGGCACACTGAGTTTGTGAGCTATGTGTCATTTGGGTTGTGTTGGGGGGGTGGAGGTTGCTTGCGTTTCTGCTTTGGAGGTCCTTGTTACTTGGGTAGATTTTTATTGAGAGCCTCCACGAATGTAGATGTGTGTTTTGTGTTTCTATGTGTGTGTTTTGGTGGTGTAGGTTTTGAGGGACTATGTGATGAGTGTGGTGTGGTGCAAGTGTTTATCTTCTCCTCTTGACTGTCTAGTCCAGTCTTGGGTAAAGAGAGCTTTGCTTCCAGTTTGGCTATATAAGTGCATCTCTCACAAGTTGTAGTGTTGGGTGGTAGGAAGAGAAGGTTATCTGTGTACATGAGGCAATTGCTGCATTGCCCCAAGATGCCCAGATTCATCCAGTAGACAGGAGAAAACACATGGAGCTGACCCTTAGACATGCCTGGATAGGTGCTTATTTATTAAGTACTAAAACCTTTTTTCCTCTAGACAAGTGAGGAAAGTTGAGTGCTGTAGTAATTTGCAGCATATTTAGTGTTTACAGTGAGTTCTGAACAACTGCTGAGCTCAAAGAAACAGATTTGAGTGCTGAAACTAGAAAACTGGCTAGTTCTAATAAACAAAATTAAGCTAGAAGGCTTCCCTCCAACACAGAAAGGCTTGGGGGCTCAGAAGCTTACAAACAATCTTGGATACAGCAAATCTGTATCTGGACTAGACGACTTACAGGAAAGGCAGGAAACAAGCTTAGAATTTTTTTTTTTTGTAAAGTGGAAAGCGGAAAAGAGGAGCAGAAACTAAGTGGGTTAGCCTTCTCAAATGTTCTCACTGGATTAGGTAGAATGACACTAGACTGGGAGGAGTGTCCCAGATCAAATTTACATGGGGGGGTAACTGCAAAGCCACTAAGTGTAAAAACAGGATACCAACAGGGACAGAACCCAACCAGAAGCTTAACAATTGTAGAAAGTTTCTAAATACCTCACACACACAAACTAGCTAGAAATGTATACACAGACAATAAAAGTGCTATAAATAACTTGTAAAAATAAGCAAGAAAACAGGATACTTAATGTTATATATCACAGATCATCTTCCTTCCTCTGAGTAGCTCAGTGTGAAATGGCAGAAACACTCACAAGTTAACTTGTGAAACCTGAAACAACTTTAAAAAAATAGCTTAAAAGAGAAAATGAGGTGCTTTCTCCAAACCGTAGTCCAAGGCAACCCCAGTCAGCCAATGACCATAAACAATTCACTCTCACTGAAATGCTATACTGGCTTTGGCTAAACTACTATGGCCTAGACACACGGCCTTTACTAACAAACAACTAGGCCCAAAACACAAGCCTGAATATGGACAATGCTACACTACTCACACTACTTAGTAGAAAAAACTGCAGAAATGAGAATGATTTTAACTGCAAACAAGTTATATGATACACTCCTTAGCAGGAAATCAGAACAAACAAACCCAACCAGATGCTTAACAATTGTAGAAAATTTCTAGTTAATACCTCACACAGAGTGAAACTAGCTAGAAATGTATATGCAACAATAAAAGTGATATAAATAACTCGTAAAAATAAGCAAGAAAACAGGATACTTAATGTTATATATCACAGATCAGCTTCCTTCATCCGAGTAGCTCAGTGTGAAATGGCAGAAACACTCACAAGTTAACTTCTTAAGTAACAAAGTTGAAACCTGAAACAACTTTAAAAAAAAAGCATGAAAAAACCAATGAGGTGCTTACCACAAGCCATAGTCCAGGCAACCCCAATCAGCCAATGACCATAAACAATTCGCTCTCATTGAAATGCTATACTGGCTTTGGCTAAACTACGATGGCCTGCAACATGTGTTCAGACACACAGCCTCTACTAACAAACAACTAGGCCCAAAACACAAGCCGGAATATGGACAATGCTACACTACTCACACTACTTAGTAGAAAAAACTGCAGATATGAGAATGATTTTAACTGCAAACAAGTTATATGATACACTCCTTAGCAGGAAATCAGAACAAACAAACCCAACCAGATGCTTAACAATTGTAGAAAATTTCTAGTTAATACCTCACACACAGTGAAACTAGCTAGAAATGTATATGCAGACAATAAAAGTGCTATAAATAACTCATAAAAATAAGCAAGAAAACAGGATACTTAATGTTATATATCACAGATCAGCTTCCTTCCTCCAAGTAGCTCAGTGTGAAATGGATATGGGGTCATTTGGGTCTAGGTTATTGGGGCCTAGTTGGTTGGCAAGGGATTGTATGGTTTCTTTAAAGAATGTGTTGAAGGTGTTGGCAATATTTTCTGGAGGTTTTTGGAGGGTAGATGCTGGGGTAGGGGTAGTAGTATTTCCTGGGTGGAGAAGATTGTTTAAACTGGACCAAAATTTTTGTGGTCGATTTTGATGTTTATGTTGCAGGTTACAGTAATAGTTTTTGTTAACATGTCTAGTAATGTCATACAAAATGAAGCTAGAGCCCACAGTGCCACTGAAAGTTTGTCTGATGATGTCAAAAATAATAAAATTAGAACTCTCAGCAACACAGAACATGTCTGTTGATGTCATAAAACAATGAAGTTTAAACAGTCAGTATCACCGAACATGTCTGGTAATATCATAATATAATGAAATGAGATCTCTCACCATCAATGAATATGTCTGGTAATGTCCAAGTACAGTGAAGTTAGAACAGCAAGCATCACTGAACTTGTATGCTAATGTCATGAAAAAAATGAAGTTTGAACACCCAGCATCACTGAATATGGCTGGTAATTTCATAACACAGTGAAGTTAAGAGCACTCAACATCCCTGAATATGTGTGGCAATATCATAATATAAACAAGTTAGTACACCAAGCATCACTGAACAATTCTGGTAATGTGGTAAAACAATGAAAATACAGCACTGAGTGACACTGAACATTCAGCTTAAACTCTTATCACAAGAAATCTGGACAAAGCCTAAAATAATGGAGACAATGACCTAAAAAGAGGGACAGATTTGAAATATTGCTCGCATAAACTTAGAAAGTTGCAGGAATAACAGATATGTCTGAATGCATTTTTTTGAAGGATATAAAGTCTGAAATTCAAATGTGTCATTATTTAGCAATTTCTATCTTCAGTGATGTGACAGTGAAACATAAATTAGTGAAACTGAGCATGTCTGATAATGATATAAAATAATGAAGTTTGTACACTTGGTATCACTGAACATGTCTAGTTCTTCTTCTTCTTTCGGCTTTTCCCGGTTAGGGGTCGCCACAGCAGAACTCCAGTCCGCTAATGATTGGCAGCAGATTTTTACAGTGCCAAGGAGCCAGCCCGATGCCCAACCTTCAATGAAGGCACGCCCATTCACGCATGTCTTTCGAAAGCCATTGGACCACGGGAAGGACATGCAGACTCCACACAGTAGGCATTCCTGCCAAAAATAGAACAGGAGAACTTCTTACTGTGAGGCAACAATGCTACCACTGCACCACCATGGCTTATCACTGAACATGTCTAGTAATGTCATATATCAGTAAAGTTAGAACACCCATTATCAATTAATCTGAATGTTATGATATCAAACAATGAAGTGTGAACACTTGGGATCACTGAACATGTCTGGTAATCTCGTAATATCATCAAGTTAGAAGATTAAGCATTCATAAAGTGTGCTAATGTCATAAAACAATACAGTCAGAACAACCAGCATCACTTAACAAGTGTAGTAATGTCATAAATCAATGAAGTTAGAAGCTTCAGCATCACTGAACGAGTGTGGTAATGTCATAAAACAATGAGAACATGTCCAGTAATGTGATAATAAAATGACATTAGAACACTCGGCATCACTGAACATGTGTGGTAATATCATCTTCTTCTTCTTTTGGCTTTTTCCCGGTTAGGGGTCGCCACAGCAGATCACCTGTCCGCTCATGATTGGCAGTGGAGATCTATGGTGTCGAGTTGCCAGCCCGGTGCCCAACCTTCCACAGAAGGCACACACACACTCACACCTAGGGCCAATGTAGAGTGCCCAATCCACCTACAGCATGTCTTTGGGATGTGGGAGGAAACCCACGCGACCACAGGGAGGACATGCAGACTCCACAAAGAAGGCACCCCAGCCAAGGATCGAACCAGGGAACCTCTTGCTGTGAGGCGACACCGCTAACCGCTGCACCACCATGGCCACCCATGTGTGAGAATATCATAAAACAATGAAATTGGAACCCCCAACATCGCTGTACATGTCCTGTAATGTCAGAATTATATGGCCTTAGAACAAGTGTGATAATATCATAATACAGTGAATGTTGAATACCCAGCATCACTAAACATGTTTGGTAATGTCCTGAAACAATGAAGTTAGGATACTCAGCATCACGAAACATGTTTGGTAATGCCCTGAAACAATAAAGTTAGGATACCCAGCATCACTAAACATGTTTGGTAATGTCCTGAAACAATAACGTTAGGATACCCAGCATCACTAAACATGTTTGGTAATGTCCTGAAACAATGAAGTTAGGATACCCAGCATCACTGAACACATCTGATAATGCCATAAAAATTTGAAAATAGAATACTCAACATCACTGAACATTTCTAGTAGTGTCATAAAACAATGAAGTTGGCTTTACCGGAAAGCTCACCCAGACTCTGCCACAACTTGCTGTGAAGGAAAGGTTACTTTGTTTTTGCTTTCTTGTACTTTGTATTACTTTACTGCCTTCTTCTAGTTTGTATATTGTGATTTGTTTTCTTTACATTGTGTTTTAAATGTATTCTGCTTTTAATTGCGTATTTAAACTAGGAAAGAGACTACAGATGTACCTCTTGTGACTTACACAGAATTTATTCCTGCCCTCCAACCCTGACATTGTTGTATCTTTATACTGAAATGTCTTTCTGGTTGCTTACTCCTCATGTTAATTTCACCACATATATCCATTTCACCACATATGTCCTTTCCTCTCCCCTTTCATTGGCTTTTGTAAGTAAGCATAAAATTATCATTTTGTGAAATCATATCCCTTCAACTGTTTAAGTTTATTGGCCATCCCACTGTATTCCATAGAACTAGAATACAAAATGCTCACCCCCTTCCAATCTGTCTTGATCTTTTAAAAATAGTGGATGTCCACTTAGATAGCTAATGTCTAGTTACTCCCTTTCATATCTAACTGTTTAGTGAACACTACTTTTAAAATCTGCAAATTTGCATCTACTCCAAGACCACCAATTACTGGAGAGCCAACATTCTGTTTGTCAGTAGTCATCTTGGGATTAGTGCTTCTGTTTTGCTCCTGGTGAGAGAAGGAGCACAGGGACATTATTTCCTGGAGACTACTGATCACCACAAAGCCTAATAACTGCATCATAGATGCCAACTTAGAATTTGTGCTTATATTTTCCTCCTGGTAAAAGAAGGAGCACAGCACATTGATTCCTGGCTGTTTCTGGTTGGACATGGAGTGTCTGTGTTTGATGTTCCTGATTGGTCTGGTTACTTTTCAAGACATCTGCCAGGAAAAAGCTACAACAAGCCTACAGACCATTGCATCATCTGAAACAAGACTGTGGATCACCAAACAGGATGTGGCCTGCTTCTCATCTTAGGACTGGTGTTAATGTTTTGCTTCTGGTGAGAGAAGAGGCAAAGGCACATTGTATCCAAGCAGAGTGAAGCTGTGGTGAGACCAGCACTAGTAGTAGCCAGGCAGTAGCCATTCATGTGACTTCCCTCTTTTCATCATTTTTGACAAGCTAATCAAACAGATGACATCATTTTTGACAAGCTAATCAGACAGATGACACAGCTTTCAAGTCGTGTATTAAATAGTACTGAACCTTTGCAATGACAGCCTACCCTTGTGTGCAGGTGCCAGGTCGACATTTCCTACCATATTTCTTTTCCTGAGCTACAGTCCCACTGCATCGTCCTGATGACCAGTAACCCAGGTCAGACTCAACAGCAAATCACCTCAGCTGACACGTCTTCTGCTTATGACCACTCAAGACTGATTATGACAGATGAATGGCCACTGCTATGTGATCCCCCCTGGACTTTGGAGTCATCATTAGCATGCCTCCAGACCCTTCTCCCACTCCCTAGTCAGACACCCCACTAAAGATGTGTGGCGGATATCACTGAAAAGGCAAATGTAGGTATGACCCAAGAAGGCAGGCAACACAGAGAAAAAGGGAGTACTCATCAATTGTGTACGACAGAGTAGGAAGCCGATCAAGAAATAAGCCGGAATCAGGAATACAGCTCCTAAAATGCGTGGTAGGGGTTTAACGGAAAAGTACCGCTAATTCTTTCTTTTTAGTAAGTATTGCTTGATTTTTTTCATAATTCATCAAGATCTATTTATTAGTTTCCCCTCAAGTGCTTGTCAGTGCCCTGTATAGACACAGGAACCTTGAGTGACATTTTTCCTGTAAAAGCATGATTTCGCTAATATCTAATTGCAGACAGGACAAGTTTGCAGTGACAAGCGCTGCACCCAGAGATGCAAACTGCATACTCCTGAAATTGCTTTATATTCTCACTCCCACTGTCTAATCAATAAAAAAGGGTCTGTTGCCATGGGTATGAACGTTCCCACTATCTCCATTACCAGCTTGGTGGCTATGGGCATCCTGAGGCAATGCAGAAATTGTCTCATGTTTACTGACAACTAGTTAATTCTCAAACTAATATGGTATGTGAGAGATGTATTTACACAATGTCACTGGAGGCAAAGTTCTCACATAAACGCACTCCTAATGTCAATAAGGTAGTCATTAGTACGCGCTGCACCCATCAAACAAAATTCAAGGCAGACACATAGACCCACATATGCTGAGGCACTTGTAACCTTCCTAAAGCTCAAAGACCTCCTAGATTCCCTGAATGCACTCTGGTAAGGTCAGACAACAAAATTTTCTCCTTTAAAGTAAAACTAAAACTTGGAACCACAGCTAACCCTGGAATATTTAGGAACTACTCTAAGGCTAACATCATGTTATTAAGTGATAACCTACCAAACTTTCAAGCATACATAAACCCTAAGAATACTGCTGCTTATGCAAAACTGTTCACAGAAGACCTATAGAAGCATGTTAATAGCTGCATAGATGCAGCTGTACCCACCAGAAAAAAGTACAGAACTAACTCAAAAAACAAGCCACCCTGGTGGAATAACAAAATCAGTAGACTGTATACCAGAAGGATGAAAATCACGGCAAAAATTAGGAGGTGCAGCATCAAGCAGGATAAAGGCACTCTCAAACTAAACAAACAATTCAGAGGACAAATAAAGTCTGCCAAAGCCAAATTTGAGAACAACCACAAAGCATTTTTAGCTATGTCCGCAACCTCAAAGGCAATGCACAATTGTGTGCAGAGTTCATTCTGAATGGAGCCACCATTACTGTGCCAAAAGATACAACATACCTACTGGCCAACAAATTTAGCTCCAACTTTACCCTTCTCTTCCCCTTAACCTTTCCTCAGGAAATACCATCAAATATAACTCCCACTGCTATCACAAGGGAACATGTCCTTAATGCTCTCAATGGACCCAGATAATATCCCAGAATGCCTACTAAATAGCGTGAAACATGACCTATCAAGCTCTCTGGAAATGTTATTTAACTGTAGCCTCCAAGCAGGATTTGTGCCTCATGAATGTAGAACAGCAACATTCATCCCTCTGCACAAAGGTGGGCCATCTACAGAGCCTGGAAATTACAGACCCATAACTCTCACTAGTCTTATATGCAAATCCATGGAAAGAATTATCATGGAAATGATCGATAATGACATAGCAAACCTCCAGACACTAGACCCAATCCAATTTGGTTTGGTCGAGGGCAGGTTATGCCTTCTCAACCTGGTGGACTTCTTTGAGAAGGTTCCAAAGCAATGGATGAGGGCAAAATGGCTCACACTGCTTACCTTGATCTGGCCAAGGCATTTGACACAATACCCCACTCCGGCATTATTGACAAACTCAAAAGGTTAGGTATAAATCCTTATGTCACCCAGTGAATAGCCAACTGGCTCACAAACAGAACTCAGGAAGTTAGAACTGGGAAGGCAAACACAACAAAAAGGCCTGTCACAAGTGAAGTCCCTCAGGTATCGGTCCTGGCACTGTTTCTTTTTGGCATTTACTTCTCTGAAGTCAAGGCCAATGTCAATGCCCTCTGGCTGACTACATTTGCAGATGATTGCAAATTAGGAGCTGTCATTGAATCCCAAACCAACACAAATGTTCTCCAAGAAGGGCTGACACAAACAAACACCTGGTGTCAGCACCACAGACTAAAACTAAGTGCCAAGAAATGCATAATAGTATCCTTCGGGAAGTCATATTGACAACACACCCGTAAGAGCTGACCCAAGTAGTCAGGGAGTTAGAGACACATCTAACCATCATGTGTCTACACTAGTGAAGAAATTATTCTATGCTGAGCAACTTGTAAACAAAAATATGGCATCAAGATCCAAGGGAAGTCATTGTTCCACTGTATTTGACATTCATCAGACCTATCATTGAGTACAATGCTCCCTTTGGTATGGACCTAACCAGGAATATGGAACAACTGGAAGACCCACAGAAGAACACAGGGCATAAGTAACATATTCTCTGTAGACCACCTCAAGGCCCTATCCCTGTATTCTGTCTCCTACAGGCTGTTAAGGGAACATCTATTCCTGGCATACAAGGCATTGTCTGATCCCACTCTGATGGACATCCTGCATACCTGCAAAACAAACAGCACCAGAATTACCTGTTCTAAAGACTTAAACCTTGCCTGTGATATAAATAGGACCAGCTAGAGAGACAGATATGTATCCCAGAGACTACCCAGTCTCTGAACAGGCTTCTCATCCATGTGAAGCAGAATTTCTTCCTAACCCAATTGAAGTGTAACTTGGGACAATTGGATGGGTAGCAGGAAATTCATCACTGGCTTGGCACCTATGTCTCTAATGGACATAGGCAGCCTGTAAACTGTTCCTTTTCCAGGCCCCTATGTCTCTAATGGACATAGGCAGCCTGTAAACTGTTCATTTCCCAGGCCCCTGCTTGTAAATGTTTAATCTCCCACGCACAAGCTTACGCTTCCCAAGGGTACCAGAATTTGTCATAGATTTGGGATGCATGGCTAGGCTTAAAAAAGGCCCTTGTGGTTGTTAACCTAGTAAACATTGATGAACCTACAAACCTAAGTTAGAACACCCATTATAACTGAATCTGTGTCAGATGATCTCATAAAACAATGACATTTGAACACTTGGTAACATTGAACATGTGTGGTAACATCATAATATCATGAAATTAGATGAGTCAGCATCACTGAATATTTCTGGTAAGGTCATAATGCAATGATATTAGAAAACTCAGCATCACTGAACATTTATAATATCTTAAAACAATGAAGTTAGAGCACCCAGCATCATTGAACATTTCTGGTAATGTCATAATACAATTAAGTTAAAATGCTCAGCATCACTGAACATGTCGGTTATTTCATAATACAGTCAAGTTAGAACACTCAGCATCCCTGAACATGCGTGATAATGTCATACTACAATCAGGTTAGTACGCCCCGCATCACTGAACACATCTGGTCATGTGATAAATTAATGAAGTTAGAACTCTCAGTACCATTGAACATGTCTAGTTATGTCCTAATACAGTGAAGTTAGAACACTAGGCATTTCTGAACATGTCTGATAATGTCATAAATTACTGAGGATTGAGCACCCATCATCACTGAAAACTCCTGGTAAGGTCATAATACAAAGAAGGTTGAAATATCAGTATCACTGAAAATATCTGCTTGTCATAAAACAATGACGTTAGAACACAGTTTCACTTGATATATCTGCTAATTTCATAAAGCCGTAAAGATAGAACACAGAGTGTCATTGAAAATGTCTGACAATTTTATAAAAGAATAGAGGTATAACACACAGCATCACTAAGCATGTCTTGTAATGTCATAACACAATAAAATTAGAATACTCATATCACTGAACATGTCGGATAATGTCATAAAACAATGAAATCAGAACACTCAGTATCACTGATCATGTCTGGTCAAGTCATAAAACAATGAAGTTAGCCTACCCAGCATCACTGAACATTTCTGGTAATGTCATAATACAATTAAGTTAAAATGCTCAGCATCACTGAACATGTCTGGTTATTTCATAATACAGTCAAGTTAGAACACTCAGCATCCCTGAACATGCGTGATAATGTCATACTACAATCAGGTTAGTACGCCCCGCATCACTGAACACATCTAGTCATGTGATAAATTAATGAAGTTAGAACTGTCAGTATCATTGAACATGTCTAGTTATGTTCTAATACAGTGAAGTTAGAACACTAGGCATTTCTGAACATGTCTGGTAATGTCATAAATCACTGAGGATTGAGCACCCATCATCACTGAAAACTCCTGGTAAGGTCATAATACAAAGAAGGTTGAAATCTCAGTATCACTGAAAATATCTGCTTGTCATAAAACAATGACATTAGAACACAGTTTCACTTGACATATCTGCTAATTTCATAAAGCCGTGAAGATAGAACACAGAGTGTCATTGAAAATGTCTGACAATTTTATAAAAGAATAGAGGTATAACACACAGCATCACTAAGCATGTCTTGTCATAACACAATAAAATTAGAATACTCATATCACTGAACATGTCGGATAATGTCATAAAACAATGAAATCAGAACACTCAGTATCACTGATCATGTCTGGTCATGTCATAAAACAATGAAGTTAGCCCACCCAGCATCACTGAACATTTCTGGTAATGTCATAATACAATTAAGTTAAAATGCTCAGCATCACTGAACATGTCTGGTGATTTCATAAAGCATGAAGATAGAATACGAAGTGTCACTGAAATGTCTGAAAATTTTATAAAAGAATAGAGGTATAACACACAGCATCACTAAGCATGTCTTGTAATGTCATAACACAATAAAGTTAGAATACTCGTATCACTGAACATGTCAGATAATGTCATAAAACAATGAAATCAGAACACTCAGTATCACTGATCATGTCTGGTGATATAATAAAACAATAAAGATAGAACACTGAGCTTCACAGAACAAGTGTGATAATGTCATGATCAATAAAGTTAGAACACCCATCATTACATAACAGGCTGGCAATGTCATAAAACAATGTTAGGACATGTATTATTACTAAATCTGTGTCTGATGATGTCATAAAACAATGAAGTTTAAAAACTCTATACATTGAACATGTCTGTTAATGTCTTAGTATCATGAGGTTAGAAGACTCACCATCACTGAACATTTCTGTTAGGTCATGATGCAATGTAGTTAAAAAAGTCAGTGTCACTGAACATGTCTGGTGATGTCATAAAACAATGAGATTAGAACACTCAGTATCACTGAACATGTCTGGTGATGTCATAAAACAATGAGGTTAGAACACACAGTATTACTGAATGTGTCTCATAATATCATAAAGCAATGAACTTTGAATAGCCAGCATCACCAATCATGTCACATAATGTCATAAAACAATGACGTTAGAACACTCAGTACTACTGACTATGTTTGGTAATGTTATAAAATAATGACGTTTGAACAGTAAGAATCACTGAACATGTCTTTAATGTGAAAAATAATGAAGTCGGCATACTCAGAATCACTGAACACATCTGGTGTTATCATAATAACATGAAGGTAGAACCATTCAGCATCATTGAACATGTATGGTAATGTAATAAAACAATGACACTACAAGACTCTGGGCAGAATTCAATAAAGCCTACATGGCTCACTAAAACTGTATGCACATTGCAGCATGACACACATACACTGCAGTGCACTTATTTGTATTCAGTAAGTGGCTCTACATGATGTGTAGAGCCATGCAAACACAGTAAACATTGTGGCATGTTAATTACTGCATATGTATCTGAACTGTATGCTAATCAACCCATCCAAGATAGAAGAGCTATTCAGCAAGCTATAAAGCAACCTTATTGGATTATAGCCATTGAAACACTGAAGGAGTCCAAATGGAGAGATGATAAAATCAGCAAAAGGAGAGAAGTATCGCAGGAAATGAATTCATCCTCAAATCTTGATGAGTACCTTCACAAGGTGGTCCCTGTTTTTCACAAAATCTTACCAAGATGACACTAATATCTAGACTGTATTTTATATAGTATATATCATGAACAAAAGTAGGTAAAAAAATAAAGATAGATGGGTGCACAATAAAGATAGCTGGGTGCACAAGTCCTAGGATAAAAAAGAAACTCTTGAAACCTGGTAGCCAAACTGGTACAAGGACTGGAAAAAATGACAGTGTCGAATCCCCAAGACACTGAAATATTCCTACAGTGGGCCTAGGCCAGGCCCAGGACAGGATGGCCCTCCTGTTGTAGAAGGAAGTAGCAGTTCACAAAACTCACAAAAACTGATAGGCCAAAAAAGAGCCATATAGACAACAGAGTAGACTACTGAGGATAAGAAAAAAAAAAGGTATTGTTTCTATTATGCAAGAAGCCCAGAATTTCCAGACAAAAGATATACAAAAGATTAAGAGAGAGAAATCAGAGGAAAGAAAAAAAATGCTTCCACAAGAAAACCTGTCAGAAGCTTCAAATAAAAAATTGTGTTCATTAATACAACAGATGCATGAAAAACACTATATAGACCAAGAAACCTTGTGCCAAAAAATAAGTGACTGAGGAAAGGAAAATATTTAAAGAACAAAATTTAGAAAAGTTTGAAGGGTATGAAAAAGAAATATGAACATAAAGAAAGAGATCTGATAGGTGCAATATTTATGCAAAGGAGAAATACAAATTAATCAACACAAAAAGGCAGCCTCAAACATAAGATTAGTCAAATAAAAGTTAGAAAAATAGAATAATAGAATATGAAGTTAGGGAATATTTGTGAACTGAAGGATTCAGTGTGGAAAGTCATATATATATATATATATATATATATATATATATATATATATATATATTAACACGGGTTATATCACAGCATGATGGAACAACTAGTCCCCAAAGTAAGGAGAAACAAGAGGAGCAGGAGACATCTGAAGAAGAAATATGGACATGGTAAAGAAAGAGATTTAATAGCATACAATATTTATGCAAAGGAGAAAGCAAAACTTATCAATGCAAAAAGAGCAGCACCAAAGATATTTGAACAGAAATACAGGCAAAGACATCCAGATATGGAAATTTTTACAATACAAAAAATAAGAAAACAAAGAGGAAAAGTAGAAAATATGATTAGTAATGGAGAAGTTAAAGAAATAGAAAGTGAGGTTATGGATTACCTGCAAAGTGAAGGATTTAGTGTAGAAAATTTAACTCATATAACAACACAACAAGATAGAGCAATAGGCACCCAAATTAAAGAGAAACCAGTGGAGCGCGAAGCATCTAATCAGTTGACATATGAAGACACTTTGGATTCTCTCACAGGAAACCAGTACAAATGTTCAGTTGGAGGTATACACCAAGGAAAAGAATAGGAAACGGTGGCAATTCTGACACAGTCAATGTCATGAAGTGATAGGTCATTGAGTTCCCATATAAAAGAGCAATGGATGACACAGGTTGAAACTGAAGAGAATGTGGCACAGGAAGATGCTCTAGAACTTTCTATAGAATACCAGTAGGTAATGGTGAACAAAGAATGTGCCCTCAGTTTAGAAGCAAATGATCTAAGAGAAGAGCTGCTTGATTTAATAGACATGGTTAGACATATTAAGATCAATGAAAGAAATAGACTGCAGAAGGTCAATAAAACCCAGAAACTTAGAAGTTTGATAAAACAAATGAACATGGTAATTAGAACTGCCCATAGAGATTCATGTGATATAACAGAAGTAAACAGGATATATTACTGTGCAGCCAAATTAATAACAGATAATCTCCTACCATAAGAACACAGGGTAGTAAGGAAAAAAACAGGGAGAAACTGAAAGCCATGTTGGAACTATCAAATAGAGAAAATTAAAAAGCAATTAAGACAAGAAGTGTCACTGTTAAAAGAGTATAGAAGAGGAAAAATGTGATAAAAGCAATGCACAGTATTAAAACAGATCAGGATTTATCATGCATTATCACAAATAATAAACTAAAAATATCAGCACAGGCAGAAAAACACTGATAAATATAAAGGAAAAGTACAAAATAAGCAATTTATTGATGACCCAAAAAAGATCTATAGAGAATTGGGAAACAGGGTAAAAGGAATTGAAAGACCACCAAAATAAGAAGAAATAGATACATTTTGAAAAAAATATATATGAAGATCCTGTGGAACATAACAAATATGCTAAATGGTTAGAAGAAGTAAAAGAAAGAATAAGAAGTTCAAATATACAGGAAATGAAATGGGATATAGTAACAGCTAGAGAGATTGTAGCCTCAAACTTCTGGCTAAAAGTATTAACATTATTGCATGAAGATTTAGCCATGAGTAAGAACTATTTATATGTGTACCCCAAACAGACACTAGTCTGGCTAACAGGAAAAACAATGCTCCTACTTAAGAGTGGATCTGCAAGCTACCCTAAAAACTATAGACCAATAACTTGCTTTCTGCGACGCATAACTTATACACTGAAATTGATGCTAATAGAGTTTATAGTCATTTAGAAGAAAACTCAATTATGCAATAGAAAAAAGAGTAATAAAAGAATGTCATATGGTAGAAAGGATTATTTGTTGTTAAATAAAGTCATAGTGGAGAACTATAAAAAGGGGAAGAATCTATGTATGGCATGGATAGACTACAAAAAAAGCATTTGACAGTATCCCACATTCATGGATAAAAGAGTGCTTATTAATGTAAAAGATACACCCTACACTGATAAAGTACATCACAGCAACCATGAAACAGTGGGAAACCAATTTGCAGTTAAGCCATGATAAAGGGCAAATTATTATTCCAGGGATAAAAATCCAATGGGGTGTACTCCAGGGTTACTCTGTCACCACTGCTCTTTTGCCTTGCCTATAACCCATTAAGCTGTCTACTTAACAGATTAGGTCATGGCTATAATTTGGCTCCCAGAAAGCAACAAAGTGTAAAGGCTTCTCATCTTCTCTTTGTAGATGAGTTAAAACTGTATAGTCATCAGATGAGGAACTGAAAGCACAACTGCAAGTAGTCAAAATGTTTTCAGATGATATAAGAATGTCATTTGGTTTTGATAAATATGCAGAAGCAACCTCTACAGCAGGAAAGCTGCAGTACCAAGAAAACAACAGTATGGGACAAAAATATGATATAAAAGAACTTGAGCAAGAGTGAGTGTATAAATATTTAGGAATTGATGAAGGATCAACAATAAAACATGAACAAATGCAAATAAAACTTAGTAAGGAATATTTTAGAAGTCTTAAATTAATCCTGAAAACAGTGTTGACATCGGAGAACAAAGTTCAAGCTATAAACCAATTTGCTTATGGGAAGACTGGTAGAGAAGGAGTGAAGGCTGCCAGCCTAGTCAAATAGAATTTGACACATAATTCTGGCATTTGTAAATATAAATATAAAATATAGGCTTGTTTCTTAAATGAAAGAAAACATTGTAAAATGTGAACTTCAAGATTGTAGCGACATTGCTATCTGCTGTAAGGAAAACTAAGCCAAGCATTTCAAATGTTCTTTGAAATTAAAATTATGTTTTGTATGTTCTTTGAAGTTAGAATTTGGAGTCAATGAGTCTGGAGTAAGCAACCTGCCTATTGTTTTAAGGCTAAAGTTAATAATCAGAATTTACATGCGGAATGTCCTTTATTGCTCTAAGTATAAAATAATGTAAATACAGTTTTGGTGTGGCCTGGGAACCAAGAAAGTGTAAACAAATGATGTAATGTTTTATCAGAACTGCAGTTTCAATTTAAACAGTGAGAACCAGAGATTATTAAGCATTTTGATCTTGGACATCTAACCTACAGCACTGCCTTTTGTCTTAAGTAAGTTATTTTAGAAGTATATTTTCTTGTAGTAATAGCTAGGAAAGTAGAAGGAAGTTAAACTAAGTGTTTTTCTGTTATATCAGAACTGTACTACTGATTTATTTTAAGTTTCTGTGTGATCACTGAACTCTTGAGTGGCACTGTGGTGTAGTAGTATTGTCTTGTGTTTAATTATTTATTATTAAATATTTTAAAACCTTTTACCTGTGGCTGGTTTATGTAGAGATAACATAAGCTCTAGAGTACATTGCATGCTTATAAGTGATCCGGTGATAAGCACTTCCAAAGTCTTAAGATTGCTTAAGTTACACTACTATTGGATAATAATATTGCACAGTAATAATTGGACACCCTTTTAAGGGCCTTTGAGTAGCTGATAATTATTAGCTGGTGGTGGCAGTGATTACTACCGTATAGTCTGGGTAAAGGGGCACAGCTGGAGAATCTGTGTCAGCCTTTCCCAGGAGTGTCTGTGAAGTTGTATAAATACTTATCTCAAAGTGTGTTTCAGCTACTTGGGCAGGGACACGAAGCACTGGTTGGACAGATAGGGTACTGGAGGTTAGCTTGCCAGCTAGGCTGAGATCTGGACCCTATAGCTGTGCCAGTGGGGAGTCTTATTGGGGACCGGGGGAGCAAGGGAGCAACCAGCCCCAGACTGTCTGTGATCTCTGTGTGCACTTAAGGGAAATTGTACTTTACTTTGTGTATTCATTAGCCTTTCCTCTTACATGAGATGCCCTCTCTGGTGTTAGTGGTGAGGATTGATGCTCCTTGATTGCTGGGCCAGGGTGCGGGTGTCACATATGGTTTGCAGTGGTGAGATCCACTTCACATTTGTTGTGGCGGTGGATAGCCACATCACATATTAATTAGTTGGCAAATACTAATTGGCTTGCAGTGGTGTGGGTAGAGTGAATCCTATAGCACATGTACAGTGATCTCTGAAGGTGTTTTGTACTCTACATCAGTCATGCAGTGAATACTCAGAGTTCAGATCACAATTATTTTATTTCTTTTGTTAGCTTAGTTAGTCAGGGTGAGCAGGCAGCATGTCAGCACAGGAGTATGGAAAGCTAACAAGGAGCCAGCTGGTGGAGATGTGCCAGGCTAGGGGACTGGTGCATGGAAGCCTGACTAAGGCAGACCTGATTGCAGCCTTGGTTACAGCTGCATCAGAAAACAGCATCCAGGAGGACAATCAGACTGGCAGTGGAGATACAATATCCTTGGAGAATGGACAGGGACAATCAGACTGGCAGTGGAGATACAATATCCTCGGAGAATGGACAACTCAACCTTTCTGCAATGGACTTAAAAATCCAGCTGGAGATAAAGAGACTTGAGTTGGAGGCCAGGCGTTTGGAGATAGAAGCCAAAGAAAAGGAGCGTCAGAAAAGGCATGAGAAGAAAATGCTAACTCTTCACCAAAGTCATGGAGCTAATGGGGAAGAGTGTAACTGGACCCCAGAAGCACAACAGGTCAGTAAATTTCTTCAGTAATTTAAAGAGGGGGATAATTTTGATAGTTTCATTCATATGTTTGAGAGGGTATGCAAACAGTATAGTGTTGACCAAAGGCTCTGAGTATGGTTCCTGACCCCCTTACTCCATGGGAAAGCTGTAACATTTTTTATCAAAAATGCCTGACTCTGTCTGTTTTGATTATACTGCTGTAAAAAATGTCTTTTAGAATGTTTTAAGCTAACACCTGAAATGTATAGGAAAAAGTTTTGTGAGCATAGACGCAAGGCAGATGAAAGTGTGTGTGAATATGTTGCTGATCTGAGCACTTATTTTCATAACTAGGTGAGTGGATGTCAGGTCACCACTTTTGAAGGGCTGGCAGACCTTTTTCTGAGGGAACAAACCCTTAGCATTCTGTCTGAGGACATGAGGATCTGGTTAGCTGATAGACAGTGTGCTACTTCAGATGAGTTGGGGAAGAAGGGAGACCTATACCTGACAGGCAGGGCAGCCCTACACAGGAAGGAGACTCCCAGTACTGCTCATGGGTCTAAAGAAGGCCATGGTGGGCAGCACGGTCTGCCCCAACAGAATCTGCCAGTAGCAGGGGAAGCCACTAGTCCAGGTACATGCCCAGGAGCTAGGGTTAAATGTTTTGAATGCAACCGGTGGGGCCATGTGGCATACAGGTGTCCACGGAGGCAAGATGGGGAACCAAAGGTGAGGGAGACAGTAAGTGGGAAAGACAAAATGCCAATAGTAGGTTGCCTTGGGACAACAAGGATACTAAACTACCACCAGAGGCTATATCCTATTGTAGTGAATGGCAAAGAGGCCATTGTCAAGAGAGACACAGTCTCTGATATAACCATTGTAAAGCCTGCAATGGTAACAGAGGAGCACTACTTGCCTGTGCAGTCAGGGCCTTAGGAGGGATCCCATTCCAAATACCTTTTGCTAGGGTTCACCTTGACTGGGAGGATGGAAAAGCAGGCCAGCAAGTAGGTGTGTTTGAGGATATACCTGCAGATGTCCTGATAGGGAATGATTTTGATAGTTCAGTACCCTGTGCTTGTGCAGTTACATGCAGTTAGGCTTGGAGACAAACATGTGGGTCTGGTAGCCTGGGAGAGACTCAGATAGACTGCATACTTGCAGCCCTGACTGGTGACGTGGTTACTTCAGGGAGTGAGCTACACTGTAGCAGTGAGACTGAAAGTGAGCCACAGCTGCTTGTGGGTACTGATGTTCCCTTGCACAGGGTGACTGGAAAGGTAGAGGAGAATAGTAGTACCCAGGGCAACAGTGAGGCACCACTGTCAGAGGATGTCAGACTTCCTATGGAAGGGGAGCTGGAAAGAGTTACAAGGAGAGAGTTGAGACAGGCTCAGGTCTCAGACCCTACGTTGCAAGGCCTAAGGCAGGTAGCTAGGGAGGCATCTGATTCTCAAGGAAAGGGGGAATCTGTATACTGGGACTAAGGGTTACTGTACAGAAAGTGGATCCCTGAGGGAGGGCTAGAAGGTGAGAGAGTACAGCAGTTGGTACTGCCTAGAGCCTACCGTCTGGCGCTTCTAGCCATAGCCCATGATATTCCCTTTGCAGGTCATATGGGCATAAAACATACAATGAGGGGCATTATGCAGAACTTCTATTGGCCTGGAATTTCCAGAGATGTAACAGGGTACTGCAGGACCTGTGAGCAGTGCCAAAAGGTAAGCAAGGCAGGAGACAAGGTGAGAGCTCCTTTGATGTCTTTGCCTGTGATTGAGGAGCCATTTCAGAGGGTAGCTATGGATATTGTGGGCCCGCTGAGTACCCCACGTTCCACAGGGAAAAAGCATATCCTAGCGGTAGTTATGCTATATGATACCCTGAGGCAGTGGCTTTGTCCTCCATTGAGGCAGAGAAGGTGGCAAATGCTTTGTTAGAGATTTTCAGCAGGGTGAGTTTCCCAAAAAAATACTGTCTGACAGAGGTGCCAATTTCATGTCAGACCTGCTGGCTTGTCTGTGGAAGTCCTGTGGGGTGAAGCACATGAAGACCACCCCCTATCATCCCCAGACTAATGGTCTTGTTGAGAAGTTAAACTCTACAATCAAGTCCATACTATGGGCATTTGCAGATCAGTTTAAGAGGGAGTGGAACAAGTATTTGACCCATCTGTTTGCTTACAGAGAGGTTCCCTAGGAATCCACAGGTTTTTCACCCTTTGAGTTGATGTATGGGCATAGGGTGAGGGGACCTCTAGATTTAATTCGAGATGAGTGGTAAGGTGAGTGTGAGTCTCCAAGGAGCCTGTTGTGGCATACATCCTAAACCTCAGGACAAGGCTCAGGGAACTCATGGGCTTGGCCCAGGAGAACCTGGCAGAAGCCCAACAACAGAAAAAGGTGTATGACAGGAATTCTCAAGCTAGAGAGTATGCTGTGGGGCAGCAGGTAATGGTCCTCATTCCTGTCAGACACAACAACCTGCAAGCAGCTTGGGAGGGACCCTACAAGGTGGTAAGAAAGGTAAGTGATGTTAATTACATGGTGGAAGTGCTAGGCAGATGTCAGGGGCAGAAATTGCACCATGTTAACATGATGAAAGCTTACCATGACAGGGAGACCCTTGTGCTGTGCATTTTCAGTGGATTGCAAGAGGAGTCTGAGGGAGATATGGGGACTGATCTCCTCAGTGAGGCTCGGACTGAAAACTCAGTGGAAGGGGTAGCAATGTCCCATCAGCTATCTCCTACTCAGGTTCGAGAAACCCGAGCAGTGTTACAGGAATTTGGGGACATTTTCACTGGGAAACCAGGGTGCACCCACCTGGTGCAGCACCAGGTGGATACAGGACCCCAAAGGCCTATTAGGCAGGCCTGTAATAGGGTGCCTGAGAGAGTCAGACAAACTCTGAGGGAGGAGGTACAGAAGATGTTGGAACTAGGGGTGATTCAAGAGTCCAACAGTCCCTGGGCCTCCCCAGTGGTGTTGGTGCCAAAGAAGGATGGCAGCATCAGGTTCTGTGTGGACTACAGGAAATTAAATAGTCACACAGAGTAAGATGTTTACCCCATGCCTAGGACAGATGAAGCCCTAGAGCAGCTACTTGGGGCTAAGTATCTTACAACCATTGATCTTACCAAGAGTTACTGGCAGATGCCCTTGATTCCCAGTGCTAGAGAGACGTCAGCCTTTGTGACTCCTTTTGGCTTGTATGAGTTCACAAAGATGCCCTTTGGGATGAAGAATGCCCCAGCAACTTTCCAGAGGCTGGTAGATCATATCCTAACAGGAGCAGGAGGGTTTACCCTTGCTTACCTAGATGATATTGCCATTTACAGCCATTCCTAGCCAGAGCACCTTCAGCATTTCAGGGAGGTGCTGGGCAGACTACAGAGGGCAGGGTTGACCATTAAGCCGAGCAAATGTCAGGTGGGTATGGCAGAGGTCTCCTACCTAGGACAGAGTGGGGAGTGGTAAGATAAGGCCAGAACCTGCCAAAGTAAAAGCCATTCAGGCATGGCATGCACTTGTCACTAAAAAGCAGGTGAGGGCATTCTTAGGGACAGCAGGGTAATACAGAAAGTTTGTCCCTAGTTATAGTACCATAGCTGGTCCCTCACGGACCTGACGAGGAAGAACAGGCCAGATAAGGTAGTGGTGGACCCCAGCATGTGAGTAGGCATTCCAGAAGCTTAATGAAACTTTGGGAGGACCCCCTGTGTTAGCCAGTCCAGATTACATCAAAGAATTTGTTGTGCAAGTGGATGCTTTGAACCATGGGGTGGTGGTTATAATTAGCCAGATTTCTTCAGAGGGGGAAGAGCATCCAGTGGCTTATCTCAGTCATAGGCTCAAACTCAGGAAGGAATGCTATGCAGTTGTAGAAAAGGAATGTCTAGCCATAGTGTGGGCATTGCAGAAACTTCAACCTTATCTGTATGGAAGAAAATTCACTGTAATGACAGAAAACAACCCTCTAACATGGCTAAACAGAGTCAGTCAGCCAAAGGCCAAGTTGCTAAGATGCAGCCTGGGGTTGCAAGCATATATGTCAGTGCAGCACTGCAGTGGGAGTAGCAATGCCAATGCAGATGGGCTGTCAAGACAGGGAATGGGGTGAGGTACCCTCAGATAGAGCTAACCCTCTCAAGTGGTGTTTCTCAAGGGTCACTTGAAAAACTAGCTTAAGTTCTCCAGGGGTGGGGATGTGAAGACTAGTAGAGAAGATGTGAAGGCTGCCAGCCTAGTCAAATCGAATTTGTAAATATAAATATAAAATACAGGCTTGTTTCTTAAATGAAAGAAAACACTGTAAAATGTGAACTTCAAGATTGTAGCAACATTGCCATTTGCTGTAAGGAAAACTAAGCCAAGCATTTCAAATGTTTTTTTAAAATTAAAATTATGTTTTGTTTGTCTTTTGAAGTTAGAATTTGGAGTCGATGAGACTGGAGTAAGCATCCTGCCTATTGTTTTAAGGCTAAAGTTAATAACCAGAATTTACATGTGGAATGTCCTTTATTGCTCTAAGTGTAAAAGAATGTAAATACAGTTTCAGTGTGGCCTGGGAACCAAGAAAGTATAAACAAATGATGTAATGTTTTATCAGAACTGCAGTTTCAATTTAAACAGTGAGAACCAGAGATTATTAAGCATTTTGATCTTGGACATCTAACCTACAGCACTGCCTGTTGTCTTAAGTAAGTTATTTTAGAAGTATGTTTTCTTATAGTAATAGCTAGGAAATTAGAAGAAAGTTAGACTAAGTGTTTTTCTGTTATGTCAGAACTGTACTACTGATTTATTTTAAGTTTCTGTGTGATCTCTGAACTCTTGAGTGGCACTGTGGTGTAGTAGTATTGTTGTAGAGATAAAGTAAGCTCTAGAGTACATTGCATGCTTATAAGTGATCCTGTAATAAGCCCTTCCAAAGCCTTATAGGTTCATAGGTTCATAGGTTCATACTAGGCTATCTGCCCTAGGGCATTTATAAGCCTAGCCAGAATGTGTTTGGCTTTCACCACCCATTTTAAATTTATTCTGCTATGCCCTTTTTCGAGGTTAGTATACTGTGCCTCTAACAGTGACACAGAAGTGATACCCGGGGTAAACCTACGATCTCCCATCCACTCATCAAGATTCCTCTTGAAGACAGTCAATGAGGGACTCTGCCTAACCTGGACTGGGATTTTATTCCAGAGTGAAGGGAGCCTCTGGGTTATGAATCTGTCCCTCCAGCATGTCCTATTTATTTCAGTGCTGAGGTTCAAGTCTCTCGAGTGCATAGCTCGATGGGATTTGGATTTTCTGAGGTGCAGCATGTCCATTAATTCCGGGTTGGACATGGCTTTATACGTCAGGCACAGATCGCCTCTGAACAGGTGGTATGCCACTGAGTAGAACTGGAGTTTCTTTAACCGGGCAGCATATGGCATCTGTTTGAGCCCTTTGATCCTCTTGGTGAGGTACCTTTGGGGTCTTTCCAGTTGCTGCAGGTTTCTGGTAAGGTACATCCCAAAAGGGGCATTGTACTCAATTATGGGCCTAATGAGGGATGGGTAAAGAGGCACGATGACCTCCCCTGATCTAGATGTGAATCCCTTCATGATTAGGTGGGCTATATAAAATGTTTTTCTAACCACTTTGGCCACGTGGTTGTCAAATGAGAGATTGCTATCAACTTGGGTCCCCAGATCCCTAATTACTTCTGTACTTAATGGATTACCACCTATGTGGTAATTTGTGGGCACTTTGTTTTTGCCAAAGGGGATGACTATACACGTTTTGGCATTTAGCTTGAGGCCATGGCTCTGGCACCAGTTGTCTGTTTCTATGAGGCCCTTTTGGAGGATGCTTGTGTCGGCTGGAGAGTCGATTATGGCACCCAGTTTGCAGTCATCTGCGAACTTGGTCAGCCACAGTCCTTCCATGTTGGCCTGTACCTCCGAGAAATATATACCAAACAAGAGAGGTCCCAGGACTGAGCCTTGTGAGACGCCACTTGTAACTGGTTTGGAGTCTGACATGGCTGCAGCAATTCTAACCATGTGGGTTCTGTCCTTGAGCCAGTTTGCAATCCATCTAGTGACATAGGGGTTTATATTTAAGCTGGTGAGCTTATCTATAATGCCCGAGTGGGGTATTGTATCGAAGGCTTTTGCGAGGTCCAGGTAGGCTGTGTGGACCACCTTCCCCTTGTCAATGGCCTTGGCGACTGTTTCAAAGAAATCAACCAGGTTTAAGAGGCAGGATCTGCCCTTAACAAAGCCGAACTGGGTAGGATCCAGTGTTTGTAGGTCCCCAATATCTTTATTTATGAGGTCCATGATGATCCTTTCCATAGCTTTGCAGACCAAGCTAGTCAGGCTTATGGGGCGATAGTTTCCAGGATCCATTGAGGCACCACCTTTATGGAGAGGGCCACTGTTGCTGTACGCCACTCTTTGGACACATATCCTGTAGTAAGGCTGAGATTGAACAGTAGTTTTATGTTTGGGTTTAGCTCTTCTTGGAGTTCATGTAGGACGCAGCCCGGAACACCATCTGGTCCCATTGATGCTGTGTTTTTTGCTTTGGAGAGGGCGGCTTTTACCTAAGCATCTGAGATGTCAGGAGGGCAGCACTCTGCTGGGATAGATATTTGCCCTTTTGGTGGGGAGCGGCGGGAGAAGTTTGCGCTGAACCTGTCAGCTAGGATGTTGGCAATGTCTGTGGGTTCGGTGTATTTTTTGTCATTTTGGACTAATTCTGAGCATATCTGGGAATTACCACCCAGGTTCCTAACATAACTAAAGAAAGCCTTGTGATTATCCTTAGTGTCCTGTGCAATTTTCCTCTCGAAGCTGGCCTTAGACAATTTTATGTGTGCCCGTAGTTTTTTGCTAATACTGATCAGTGATGCCTTCCCTTTTTGGGATTTTGCTCTATCATTTAGTAGCTTCCTCCTTCTATTGTATAGTTTGTTTATGGCTGGGGTCCACCAGACAGGAAGTCTGCCTTTGGAGAATTGGGTCTTGGTTTTATTTGGGATCGCATGATCCATGCATTCCTGAAGATGTTCATAGAATGCGTTTATAAAGGATTCTGCGGTCTGGGCCGTATTTTCCACAGGCCCGGGGGCTTTGAAGGATTCCACCTCAGTTTTGAGGAGTGTGAAATTTGCTTTAGAGAAGTTTTTCACTATGGTTTTCTGGGCAGGGGGTGGGGTCGGGATGTGAATATCCAGTGAGATTAGTTTATGGTCTGATCTTACCAGTGAGGGATACACTTCTGGTCTGGAGCATAGAGTCCCCATGTTGGTGATGATCAGGTCCAGTATGTTTTCCCCTCGTGTGGGAGTGGTAACAAGTTGTTCCGTAGCATTTGAGTTTATAAATTCTAGGAACCTTTGGGCTAGGGTGTTGGAGCTAGAGTAATGCTCCCAGTCTATGTTTGGGTAGTTGAAGTCGCCCAATATAATGGTGTTTGGAGAGACCTTCATATTTTCCAGTGTTCTCAGGAAGGCCGAGTGGGGTTCCTGGGTTTTGGAGGGTGGTCTGTAGAATGCTATAAACTGGAAGGCAGTTTTACCCACTGTTAGTTGCACATGGATAGTCTCTGATGCTTCGTGCTTTGCCACCAACCTGGAGGTGTGGGTATCTTTGATGAATATCGATACTTCCCCTCCTTTTGTGGTTCGGTCCAAGTTTTGGGGCCGAAAAGCATGGTATGAGGTATAACCTGGTAGTGCTGGGGTGCTCTCGAGAGCCCTGAACCAGGTTTCTGTTACTGCACAGATATCGATGTTCTCCATGCTAAGGAGAGTTTCGAGTACGTGCATCTTGAGGTTTAGACTTCTGGCGTTGAGTAGCATTACTCTTAGTTTCTTATCCCTTGTGATACCTATGGAGGTGGGTTTGTCTTTTGAGCCCTGCCTAAAAAAGGCACTATGGGGGTAGCAAGAGCCCTTGCCAATATCCGAAAGCCCAGGGGTGACAGGTGCAAGCCTTAAGATTGCTTAAGTTATACTACTATTGGATAATAGTATTGCACAATAATAATTGGACACCCTTTTAAGGGCCTTTGGATAGCTGATAATTATTAGTTGGTGGTGGCAGTGATTACTACCATATAGTCTGGGTAAAGGGGCACAGCTGGAGAATCTGTGTCAGCCTTTCCCAGGAGTGTCAGTGAAGTTGTATAAATACTTATCTCAAAGTGTGTGTCAGCTACTTGGGCAGGGACACGAAGCACTGGTTGGACAGAGAGAGCTAGGCTGAGATCTGGACCCTATAGCTGTGCCAGTGGGGACTCTTATTTGGGACCTGAGGAGAAAGGGAGCAACCAGCCCCAGACTGTGATCTCTGTGTGCACTTAACGGAAATTGTACTTTACTGTGTGTATTTGTTATCCTTTCCTCTTATATGAGACACTTTCCCTGGTGTTAGTAGTGAGGATTGATGCTCCTTGATTGTTGGGCCAGGGCACGGGCGTCACAGCTCTTCCTGTCCTATCTTACAGTTTTGGAGAGACTGACTGGCCCCAAGACATGTTCGATAGATTAGACAGGAAAACAAGAAGGATGCTTCATGCTTATCAAATGATTTATAAAAATCAGTGTATATCGAGATTATATATTACCCATTCCAAAGGAGGTATGGGCCTCCTTGAAATCGATTACATGCATAGATGTGCGATCAGGGGACTACATACATATCTGCTGACCTCACAAGACCCAAACATAATGAAGATTTTGAAACATGAGGAGAATAAATCTAAGATGACTCCCCTACTTAGTCCAACAGAAGCATACCGGCATCAAGCAGGAATGGAAATCAAACCAGAAGTAGATAAAAATCAGGCAGCAACTGAATGTGCCAAAAAAAAAAAAACAAAAGAAACAATGTAAGGTAAAGGATTAGATGGGAAAGCAAGAAATGTGAAAAATGCATAAATATAGTTGCAAGTATAAAAAACTTCTTGAACAACCTCGCGTTGATCAGGATTGAATGCAGGAATGGTTATGGAGAGGCAAAGTCAGACCAAAACATGAAAGGTTAATATTGGTGGCCCAAGATAGTGGACTACATACATGTTGGTTTACAAAGTCAATTGAACATGTGGGAGAAACAGACAAATGTAGGTTTTAGAAAACGGAATTGGAAGCAGTTGCACACTTTGTTGCTGGTTGTGACATACTAATGGCAGAAGGACTATACTGAAAGGCGTAATAATGTGGCAAGACTGCTGCAATGGGGAATGTGCAAACATTATAATATTGAAGTAGCTGAAAAACGCTGGAAACATGAGCCACAAAGCATCATAGAAAATGATGAAGTCTACATCATATGGGATCACCTATTACCAACAGTTCAAAAGATAGATGCGAGAAAAACAAATATAGTGGTCCATGAAAAGAAGACAAAAGTAGCATTAATCACTGAAATCACTGCACCCAGTGACTACAGTACCTTGTGTGCAGAGAGACACAAAGTCCTAAAATATCAGGATTTGCAGGCAGAAACAAGAGCAATGTGAAGAAAGATACCCAGACAGCTCCAATAGTAGTAGGAGCAACCGATCTTATAAAAAAGAATCTACAATCATATTTAGACATGGCATGTTACCAATACACGTAACTCCATACAAATCGCAGAAGGAGTCATTATGGACACATTGCGGGTGCTGTGAAGATCACTTCTGGCTTACATCAAAGATTGAAACAATACTAATCTCATGAACTTTAATCAGACTTTGACACTTAGGAATGGGGTCCATTCCTGTCATGGTATAAGAAACCCAAAAGATTTGTAGAAATTAAAAAGAGAGAAAGAATGTTAGGGGCTGCTGCTCTTCTACATGTGTATGTGCAACAGGATCAAGTCTATGCTGCTGCTGCTGCTCATAGATCTTGGGCAAGGGGGAGAAGGGTATTTTGACCCCATTTAACTTTTTATGATCTGCATGATGTGGACATTGTAGAGCACTACAGGGTGGATAGAAACACACTCCAGAAACTCTGCAACCCCTGTTGTCCTCACCTGAGAGCAAGGGAAAACCAAAGGGAACTAATACCTGTGGAGAACAAGATATGTGTAGCACTTACAATGTTAGCTACATGAACATTACAGAGACCCACAGGGGCCATGCTGGGGGTATTACAGGCATCAGCATCCAGGAACCTATACCAATTCCTGAATGCTATGTTACAGCATGCCAGTGACTGCATATATTTCTCCTGTACCCCTGAGGACAGAGCTAGAACTATTCGGGATTTCTACCCTGTAACATGCTTTCCTAAAGTCTTGGGTGCCATAGACTACACACACATTGAGATCAAAGCATTGTCCAGGGAACAGGGAAGGGTATACATCAACAGAAATGGGTTCCACTCCATTAACTGCCAGGTTATGTCTAATGCTATGGGAATCATCCTGAATGTGTGCTGGCAACCCTGGCAGTTACTACAACTTCCATATATGGCACAACTCATAGCTCTACAAGAGGTTTTCTGGGGTGATATCCCACAAACCATATACTGGAGGATGCAGGGTATGCACTCAACCCATGACTGATGATGCCCATCAGAAATGTACACACACACACACACACACACACACACACACACACACACACACACACACACACACACACACACACACACACACAGAGGAACCCTATAATGAGGAACACACTCAAACAAGAAATATTATAGAGCATGTGTTTGGGCTGCTGAAGTCATGGTTTTAGTGCCTAGATACATCAAGAGGTGCTCTGCAGTACATTTCCAGTACTTGTGCTGAAATTATCACAGTCTATGGTACCTTACACAATATCATTCTGCAAAAACAGCTGCACCAAGGGCCAGGAGCAAACATTCCACCACCACTGGCAAGGTCACCACATCCTCACGTAGGTAAGAAGACAGAGGGGGAATCACCAGCTGCTGTAGGTATAAGTAGAAGTAAGTGTGAACAACATGCCCTCACCCTGGCCACCTAAAGGGTACAACTTTCATCATATGCACATACATCCAGTAAAATTGATCCCAGGCAATGCTTACAGCCTTTACTTACTCATGTAATGGCTGTGTACTGCTGGTATCAGACAGTCAGCCCAGAATAACAACATTTGTAACTGTAGGATTATCAAGCTAAGTGCTGAACCTGTAAAAGAAAAAAACTGTGTACGAACATAAATGAATGGCAGATACCTATATACTGTTAATTTAAAATGTACCTAAGTAGAATGCCTGTGACTTTTCTAGCAATGACATCAATATGTGACAGCACTGACTTATATAATTTATATTTATGCAGTATATTAGCTAACATGGCTCATGCATCTAAAATACCCAGTATAGAAAAATCAGTCCAAACTCTAGTTATCCCTATATTCTCACAAGTGACGCAATAAGCTTGACTGTCTTATCAATGATTTTAGAGTATGAATCACAACACCAAAATGCTATAATAAATCAGAAAAAAATTCCAAATAGCATCACCAATACATATCCTAAGCACTCAGTTAGCTATCCAACCTGTGCATCAGACAATATACAGATGTAACCCTGAATCCAAAAGATAGAAACAAGGTGATGGCACAGTTATCATCATTTGCACAGGGTGGGTGGTTGGGAGGGCAGGAGACCAAGGCTGACACCAAAGTAATGAGTGTGTGGAGAAGAAAAACAAGCAGGTAGAAATGCAGATAATATCAAATGCCCACTGAGACAGAATGACCTGTAACACTTATTAATGCCTTATGGACCTAGTATGTGTGGGTGTCTGTATGAAATAATTGTGTGTAAGTGTCAGTATAAACACAGCCAAGCCCTGTGCGAGCACTACATCCTGGTGTGTCAGAGAGGTGTGAACATGGTAGAGATAATTCATTGTCATCACCCTGACCATGAGAACTGGGTCTGCCAGGAGTTGTGCTGGCATGTCCATGCCCATGGTCATATGTGGTGGTGCTACATGAATGTGAATGATGTCTGCTGGATAGTCTCTCCTCATAACTAAGTCCAGGTCCATGACATTATGGCCTACCACATCTGAGTGTGGAAACCTGAAACACTGATGGAGTACTGGAAGTAGTGCCACTATGGGAGCAGGATCAGGAGTGGCCATGTTGGCTAACACCAGATGATGTTGCATCCCTTTGGACACATGGATGTTGTCCCCCTCCCAGCAGCTGTTCCATCACAGACACTGTCTATTCCATTGTGGCATTCATCTGATCCATTGAATTGGCCACATTGTGAAGGCAGTCATGCACATCAGCTTGTGTCACATCTAGACCCTAAGCATGTCCTCAGAAGCCCTAGTTGAATATGTCTGTGCCTCCATGATAGCCCTAAATATATGTCTAGCGGCATGTAATGACACACCAGCATCAGGTGGAGGGTAGGCAACAGGCCTCCTCCAAACACTCTGCCAATCATTCTGGAATCTCTTCCTGAGACGCACTTAGCCTCCCAACCACATCAGCACCTATGTCAAGCACATGGTAAGTAGGCTCCCCTGAGATGTCATGATCTCTGACATTGGACTGAAACTCCTCAGTTTGTGTCAGCGGCAGCTTGGTAGCAGGACCACCCCCCCATAGCAAGCTGTTCTTGGGCAGCTGCAGCCATACTCCTCCATGCTGATGAAGTCATATCAGTGGCCGATGCCACACCTGATCATAATTGTCACCATGGCCACCAACTGCATTCAGTAGGCAACTAACTGGTTCCAAATCTCCTTTCTGGTAGCCATATCCCCCTGGCCTCTCTCAAGCAGGAAGGTTCTATGTTGCCTCAGAGCTAGATGATGACCTCATTTTTAGCATCATTGAAAGGGAGTTTTTTGTGGATTTGTAGGCTTGAGTGCCATAATCCTATCTGACATAAAACAGAGAAGGATGAAACACATTAATATCACATACATAATGCATTTCTTCACAAAAATAATCAGTCTGTGTACCCTTTGTCAATATAAAGCACTTGAAACACATTTCCCATTTTGGACAACACAATGGTGAGTGCCCCAACACACATCCAAACAAATGTCTATAAAAAACAATATATATTTTTTTTTTCCAAAAAATTATCAGGCTGTCAAGACATTTTCAACTTAAAGTACTTGAAACACACTTCTCAATTAGAACAACAGAATGATAGATTGCACCCCTGCACATTCCAACAAAAATGTGTGGGTCTGCAAAAGCACCCATTCTGTACAGCATTCATATACTGAAGACTGAAAAGTTATGTAATTGATTACTGGATGACAATTATCATTGTTAAATAGTAAAGAAGACAATTGAAAAATGCCAGTCACTTTTCACTGTGCCCACCACTCCTGTGGATGTTGCCTTGGGTCAACTGAGAAGCATAACACCAGTGTTAGAGATGTGTACATTACATTTCTCTCCAACCCCATATGAAATTGCAAAAGCAAATGTTAAGAGCATAGTTGTGCAGAAAGTATAACCTGTCTATCACACAAATGTAAATGCCTGCCAAAACTGCCTTTGCCAACAGTGAAATATAAGAAGCGCATACTAATAAAACTTCATTTTTCTCCTGGCTATATAAATACATTTGTATCAGTTTACAAAATCAAATATGTACTTGAATTAATAGAAGTATACCTTAGCAAAATTAATGGCTTCTCTGCAGAGAAATTACGTTCAAAAATGCCAGTCTTCTGTTTTATTTGAATACACAAGTCTCTTCACCTTCAAGTTCCCTAGCTACACAGTTACCTTTTTGTAGTGTAGATTCAGCTCTCTGAATACTGTGAAGATGCAAAGGAGATGGGAACTCATAGCAGTACTAAATACTAAATTTTTGACTTTGTGCAGATGTTAACATGGTGTAGGCTCCACACCATAGTTAGGTGCTAATGGCTTGCAACTGTGAATGATCAGTGTGAGTGAATGAAAACACAACAGCAATTCAAGGACCCTTACTTGCAGTGGGTGTGTCAGTGAGGATACACTTATAAAGTGTTTAACTAACTTCTGTGAGCTATCAAATAAAGCAAAACACCACATATGTATACTTTCTTGTCCATAATAGCACAAATCTCCTTCCTTTGATGAAAACTGTTGTTCACTGTGTTAAGTATTTTATCACACACTGAAAGCAAAATTATATAAAATGCACTATAGACTGCATGTTTGATATTGAGACAGATACAAGGGAAGAATGACCAGAATAGAAGAGAAGACAGGGCTGCATTTCTGCAAACAAATTCATAAATGCTTGTGTGATCATTAATTGCACTAAATATATTATGCACACATGTGCACCTAACTGAGAATGTCCAAGTTTATGAACTAATACTGAATATGAAATGTGAATTGCTTGTATGATCACAGTTTTATTGCTGTTGCAAAGCTGTGTCTATGCCCAAGATAGATAACCCACTATACCTGTGTTTTGTAAGTGCAATAGTCTAATGCTCCAGTCCAGCAATCCAGAGCTGTCTAATTGTTTAAACTTTTTTTAACTTTTCTGTTTTTTTGTTTGCTTTCCCATTTGTACAGTGTATGGCTTAGTGCAAACATGGTTAACTGGATAAAAACTGAAAATGTAATGTGAGTTGCATTATGCTGAGCTAAAGAAGAGAGAAGGAATGTAAAGTGGGGTTGGAGTCCCACAGTAGTTATTTTTATTGTCCAATGGTCATAAAGATTATTTACACAAATACACGTTTGCTATTGCCTTTTACATTTGTGCATTGACAATCTATACATAAACAGGGTTTACTGTTTAAGGAAAAAAAGTGTATAACTAACCCGGGGATTCGATAAATTCTCTCCAAGCTTTACGTGAAGCCTATATGGAGTTTACGAGTTAGTGCGATGAGCAGCAGTGGTAATCATATATTTATGCTGCTTATCGTGCTGACATGAATACAAGCATGGTTTTGTGGCCAGCAGCTGTTTAGCCATCCAGGAAACCAGGCAGAGCAGCGTGAGCACAGAAAGAGGATGCATTCAACTTTGCTTACAAGCAAACTTGTTCATCAGCATTGTGCTGGCAGCCACAATGACTACCAGGGGTAAAAATACTGCAATACCATCAGTATCAACAAAGTAAAGAAATGTGTACTCATTGCAATGTACATTAAGAAATTATTTGGGCAATCAAATAATGCAGGAGATTGATTAAATGGGAAGGGAAATACAAGGAAATGTAAACTGGGCAGGGAAAGTGTGCTGATGAAAATGGACACAGACATGTATGATAGGAATGACCAAAGAGTATGATGGCATAGTAAATATGTCAGTGTCCCCAAAATAAGATATGTACATTTACGAACAGTTCCAGGACAAGTCAGTAGCATAACATGACGCACACATGTAGATAGCACAGTATGTACTGCTGTTTACACCTGAGCAAGTATATTATGCCATAAGCACACATTATATTATATATGTGATGGTCACACAAGGTTACATGTCAATGGAAGTGAATGGTTGTGATATAAACATCACTGACATGCTCACTGGAGAGGCAATTAGCATGTAAAACTGCAACTCTAACCACTACAATAGTTCGGCAAGGATGGTATATAAATTAGGGGAATGTGCATACTCTGAAGATCTGAAAAATGACTTGCTTGAATATGACTGACATGTCACCATAATTTATTTATTTATTATTTTATTTTATTTTACATTTGTTGACCGGGCTAGTCCAGCTGGATAATTTCCATTTTCAGTGGAGGCCCGGGGAGAAAAGCTCCACAATTAAAACAAGGTTAAACATTTAAGCAACAATGCATACATTTTAGTGTAGTAGAAAATACAGCAAAAAAAAACAGGTAAAAAACAAATAGCCTAAGCTATATATTCATTTTTTTTTTTTTTTTTAGAACAGTACAGTAATTTAGTCATTTGAAATAGCAGGGAAAGATAGTGATTTTTACGTAGGGAGGTATGGCTGAAGAAGAAGTCATTTAGTCTGGATTGGTACAGGAGCAGAGCCAGAAGTTGTTAAGATGTAATAGAAGTTGTTTTTTGAAAAGTTGAAAGGAGTCTAGTGAGGTAATGTGTGGGGAGGTTATTCCATATTTTCCCTATGGAGTTTGAAAATAGACAGTTACCTGCTGAATTTGTAATTCTAGTTGTGGTGACTTGTATCTTTTGCAGATCAGCTGTTTCAAGTTTTGTAAGGAGTAAGGAGGTTACTGAGAGCTGGTGTTTTTGTTGGTTGATAAAGAATGTTATGTGTAATTAAGAGTTGTTGATAGATAAGCTTGTTAGGTAGTTCTAACCATTGTAATTGTTTTAAGTTATTACAGTGGTGAGTTCTGTACTGGGATCCTGTGGCAAACGGGCTATATTATGATAGGATGTAGTTAGTTTTTCAGGTTACCTTTAGAGAGATTGGTGTAAATAGAGGAAGCATACAGTAGGGTGGAGATAAGATGTGATTGAGCTAAGGTGGTCCGTGCTTCTGGAGTAAGGAAGGGTTTTATTCTGTACAGTGAACCTATCTTTTTATTTACTGCTTTTATAGTGTTATTGATATGACAATCATAGTTAAGATTATTATCAATAGTAACACCAAGCAGTTTGGTAGTAGAGTCTGGGGAGATAAGAGAATTGTCAGCTGCAGTAATAGTAAAATTTAGTTGAGGAGATTTGTGGGTAGGTGAGAATAGTAATAGTTTTGTTTTCTTGGAGTTGAGAAGGAGACATCTTTTTGAGAACCAATGTTCAACGGTTGAAAAGGTAGATTGTGTGAGTGGCTGGAGTTCAGATTGGGTGGGAGCTGTACAGATGATGGTAGAATCATCTGCATATTGTATGCAGGTAGTGTTATGGATAGATGATTGAAGATCATTAATAAAGATAGAGAATAAGAGTGGACCTAATATTGATCCTTGAGGTACTCCTAAGGAGATAGGTAGTAGAGCAGATAGAGAATTTTTCCAGAGTACTGCTTGTTGTCAGTTTTCAAGGTAGGATGAGAACCAGGTTAAGGAGGAAAAATCCAAGGCAAGTGAGTTTAGTATGTGTAGGAGAAGTTTATGGTTGACCATGTCGAAGGCTTTTGACAGGTCTAGGAAAAGAGAAGCAGTTAGTTTGTTATTATTACGGTTACAGTTTATTGTGTTAGTAAAGGAAAGTAGTGCAGTGGTCGTACTATGTGAGGTACTAAATCCATGTTGAGTGTTTGCTAGTAGGTTATTTTGAAGGAGATGGTTAAGTAGTTGTTTGTGTATACATTTTTCCATGATTTTAGCTAGTGGAGATAATAGTGCTATTGGTAGTTAGAGAGGTCAGTGGATTTGCCTCCTTTATGTAAGGGTATGATGTGTGATATCTTCCAGATTGCTGGAAAATCACTTTCTTTTATGGATCTGTTTATTAGGATCGAAACAGGGTAGGCTATAGCTTTTGCTGCTACCTGAAGGAATTCAGCAGGAAGCTTATCTCCTGAGGGGTAGTGGGTTTAAGTTTTTGTAAGAGATTGTATGTAGGAGGTGGGTATGGGTTGAAGTGAAGGAAGGAATGACTTTGTTGGTGTTACTTAAGATCAGTTGGGAAGCATCAGGGGATAAATGGCTTGCTAGTGTTTGTATGGAAGTAGTAAAGAAGCTATTGAAGTTATTGGCTATTAAAGAGGGATTATCAGGGTCTAGATTCTGTGGGTTAGGTGTTACTATTTTACCTGGGGTAAGTAGATGATTGATAGTAGACCAGAACCTTTTGGTTCTTTTTGTGGATTGCTGAAGTTCTACATAGTAGTTCTTTTGTCTGAAATAATAGCATTTTTGGTTTTGTTTCTCAGCTCTCTAAAGGTTTGATAGTCTGTTGGGTTTCTAGAGGAGCCATTTCTTCCAAGATTTATTTTTAAGCCTGATCTTTTGTTTAGTATTAGAGGTAAGCCAGGGTGCTGTTCTGGTCTTTATTCTAATGGACTTGGGGCATGGTGGTTTAGGATTGTAAGGAATGCTGAGTTGAAATATTCTGGCTTTGTTGAGAGAGAGGTGCTTTAGAGGGTCCAATTGTATTGTGAGAGTTCTGTTTGAAATCTTTGGGGATTAAATTGTTTGTTTGAATATAGTGTTCTATGTGAGGTAGGTAAGTTTTGATGAGTTTTAGCTCTAATGACATATGTGAGGAGTGATCGCTAAGGTCATCAGGAAGGATGCCAGTTTGTAGCTTTGTGAGGGGAGTTTGTAAGAACCCAGTCTAAGGTGGTTTCTTTTTGCTTGTTTTATTTATTCTAGTGGCACTATCAATTAGTTGTTTGAAACCAAAAAGGTTTAAATGGGAAGTAGGGTTAGCATTGTTACAAGATTTCCAGTCAATGTTAAAGTCTCCAAGGAGTAGTGTTTCTTGAGGAGGTAATTTGAGAGTTGTTCAAGAAGTTGTTCTAATGTGGGATATTATTTCCTGGAGGCAGATAAGCACAAATGATGTTTATTGATTTAGTAGTATTAATTTGAACTCTAGAGCAGATTATTTCAACATTATTGTTTTGGGTAAGAGCAAGGTCAAGAAGAGTAAGCTTCAGGTTAGATTTATATAGGATAGCTACTCCACCTCCTTTCTTGGAGGTGCGATCAAGTCTAACAATGTTATATCCAGGTGGGGTAATTTCAATATCTTTAATAGATGGTTTTAGCCAGGTTTCTGATAAGCATAGAATGTCAAAGTTCTGTACTTCTAGTAGGTGTATTTGACTAACTTTATTACAGATACTATATTTAGGTGGGCCAAGGATAGTATGTTTGTAGTTATAGTTGATGGAGGAAGGAGAGCTTTTATATGGTGACTGTGTGTTTCAGTAGTTGTAGGTTGAGGGCCTGGATTGGGGTGTATGTCACCGTCCTGAAGTAGATGGAGTAGTAGACCATAGTTTTGGATATGTGTTTTAGAGATGTATCAAATACTTTCTTTGATTTAGTTTTTAGTAGTTTACAATGAAATAGTCTATGGTATTTGGGAAGTAGATATATGGTTTGTGATGAGGTAGGTAAATAGGATGAAGGTAGGTATGTTGTAGGTGTACTAGTATGTTTTGAGGAAGTGAGAGAAATAGTTAAGGAGTGTTCATAGGAGGTTAAGAAGTAGGTAGTAATGAGAAGGAATAATAGTAAGAAGGTGATAGGTAGTTTAAGTTGTGAGTGGAGGATAGTTGTAGACATGATAAGATAGTTGTATGTGAAGTAGGGTTTCCTGATATGTTGTAGAGGGTGTGTGGTGGGAGTAGGGGTAGAGTGGAAGGGGCTGTAATGGTATAGGACTTTAGTGAGATAGTGGTGGGTTGGTTAAAGTGGTATGTAGGTGTGACTAAGTGAAGGAAGTTACACAATTTGTGAGACTGTGAATTGGATAGGATAGCAGTAGTAGGAGGTGTGACTTGTAGAAATATAAATGTAGGACCCCTGGGGGTGGGTGGGATATGGGGTAGGGTGGGGGCTGGAGGGGGGCACACAAAGTAGACCAGAGGAGAGTGGAAAAAGTATCAGGGAAGGAAGGGGGAATCAAGGCAAGGGAAAGTATCCTCGGGAGAGGATGAGACAGAGAGGTAAAGGAGGAAAAGGATTAGTATAAGGAGGAGAATAAAAGTGTAAGGCAGAAGTCAGTACTAATATCCCAAATAGGGATGAGAAAAGTATAACATCTAGTGGACAAAGTAGTAGTGCAGTAAGCAAACAAGGGAGCTACCAGGGAGCTGTACTAGAAGGGGGAGAGGATAGCCTATGTGGCCATCCGAGGAGACTGTGAGGGGAAATGAAGGAGTAAGGAGGGGTAGCTGCTGGCTGCTTAGCTAGTGGCAGTCTGAAAGTTTAGCAGGAACATTTAGTTAAAACGTAATATAGCATGACTAGGTAGACATACTCTCTTATTTCTGGTGGTAGAGGGTGGCAGAAGAAGACAATGTCCTGACTGAGTCCAAGGGTATTCTGTGGGGAACACCCTAATAGTGAAATTAGAGGGATACAACCCAGGCAAAGACACAGGGTCGTGGAGGGGATAGCTGTTAGAGGAGGGAGAGAGGACAAAAAAGATAATGTTAGAGTACAATATTAACATACAGGGTTACAATTCAGAGTCAAAATGCAATAAAAGACAGGTTATGCAACTGGTAAGCAAAGCAACGTTACACATAGTTGATATAACTCTTTAGGATGTACATATTAATGGTGAAAAGTACATTTCAAATAAATAACTGTATAGCTAATAATATATAGAGCCTAGTGTTACAGCAAATCACCACACACACCAGAGTAATGCAGTGAAGCATTCACATTAACATAAACAATTCAATTGAAACACTTTCCAGTCTCTTTAGGAGGTGTGGATGTTGTAAATAGCAAGTCATAACACGGAACGCTATTGCGTATACAGAAATATGATATGTGAAAGCAATAGTTGTGAGGACTAGGATAGGAGCAGTCCCAATGTAAGGCAAACCTAATAACTAAACGCATTCACTTCTAAGTTAGCAATAAATTCAAGAGCAGTCACTTTAAAAGCTAGCCAAACTATCTAAAATTATTCCGTACTCATAGGTTGGAACAGCACAGCATACAAAACCAGCATTTGTAGCTTATGTGTCATGCAAACCTATCAACTGGCTATGACTGACCTTGATTTCAACACCACTTTTAACACTATCCCTCTTAAACCATCTAAAAACCTAGTCACTCTCATTCAATCAAGGATACATAGCAACAGACTCCTGGACAAATGCAGATAGGAACAAGCAGAATCATGAACACTTTTACAATATTATGACCATTAATCTGTGGGACTTGACAGAATATGTGAGTGTAAATTATTATACATGTTCATCAGGAATAGAAGTATACAATTGCAGTGATTGTTAGTATTCTATAAACAGAAGTCACCACCCCTTCCTCAAAACTGACTAGGTTTTTAGATGGTTTAAGAGGGACAGTGTTAAAAGTTGTGTTGAAATCAAGGTCAGTCATAGCCAGTTGATAGGTTTGCATGACACATAAGCTACAATCACCAACAGCAAGAATCAAACCCATACCATCACTGTCATTACTGAGCTGTGTATTTACTGGGTGAAACACAGAAAGATGTATCATACAAGCATCTAGTTGAACACCTTGAAATGAAGTATGCATGTCAAATCCTAATGGGAGTATATGCCAAAGAATACTTCCATATGGGCTTCCAGATGTGTGGGAGCTCACTATGCCAGATATGATACATTTGACTAAAGCATCCCTGGCTGATGTAGGTATCAGCCATACAGATAACAACAAATACAAACACCACACTATTATGAGTGGATTCCCTACACACAGCTGGGTATTGCATATATCAGACATATGTAATACCAATGGATATACATATATACATATAAATATTTCAAGCATGGGCATTAATGCCTTTCTAGCTTGGCAATATACCAAAATACTTGTTCCAATAAAAAGTGTCCAGCCTGTTCTTAAAAATATCTAGTACTTGTTTAATGTAATTTGGTAGTCTCTTCCATGCATCAGTTAATCTGTCAGAGAACCAATTAGTACACTTCTCATTCCTATAGAATCTTCTATATAGGCTGTCTGGTGATTCTCTAGTACTTTTTGATAACCCCAAACATTCCCAGAGGTAGTTGTTTCTAAATGCCCTATATACTTGAATAAGATCTCCTTTTAGATATCTGTAAGAAAAAACTGTATAAGTTCAGATATTTTAGTCTTTCATAATAACTTAAATTTTCACATCCATGGATGCCCTTGGTATATTTCCGCTATACTCTTTCCAGTTTACTCATGCTTGTTTTCTTATAGGGTTTCATATTGTTATTCCATACTCAAGTTTCTGTCTAATGTAACTAACAAACAATGACTTCATCATTTTTGATTTCCTAGACTTTATAAATCATCAAATCATTTTATACAACCTATAGTTCTATAACTATCATTAACCAATTGGTTGATATGATTAGAAAAACTTACAGCTGAATCTATCCATATACCCAGGCCCTTAAATGAGTCTACAGTTTCAATCACTGTGTGCTGCATTAAATATTCACCTTTCAATTTATCTCTCCCAAATCTCATATGCTTAGTTTTTGATGTATTTATCAGCATATTATTCTCCTGTGCCAAAATGGTCAATTTAGTCAAGTTATTTTGCAGATATACCTTATCTGTAACACGTGTAATCAGTTTACTCAATTTCAGGTCGTCTGCATATAAACTGTAGAACACCTCAGATGAAAAGGTTAGGTCTAAATTATACAATCTAAACAAGTAAGGGCCTAGGACAGAGCACTGTGGGACACTCTGACTGTAACTAAGAATTTCACCTGTCCAGTTGCTGTATGGTACTTGCCATGTCCTATCTGTAAGCCATGCAGCTATCTATCTTATCAAGAGTACATCAATACCTAGTTGTACTAATTTATTGATCAGTATTTTGTATATGACACTGTCAAATGCTGAAGTTAAATCTGTATAAATTACATCACAGCACAATGTTTCATTCATAGCTGTTCTTATATTGTTATAGAACATCATGTTACAGGTGGTAATAGATCTAGTTTCAAGATATGCATGCTGATATATGGTTTCTAGTCCCAACCTATCCAGTTCTGACAATAACTTAGCCATTATTACCTTCTCCATTATTTTTCCACAACATGAAAGTAGACTTATGGTCTATATGACTCTGGGTTTGTCCTACTCCCCTTTCCCTTAAAGACATGCTTAATAAGCATGTCTCCAATCTTGAAGAATATCCCCATATTTATATGGCCTAGTGAATAATAGATATAATGGTACCATAAGTTCTTGCTGAAGTGTTCTCAGGTCATTGTTACTAATTCTGTCTCCTCCCTGTACTTTGTCTGGATCCAGTTTCTGCAGTTCTTTTTCAATATAATCTAATCTTGTTACAATATCTGGAGTTACCTTATCACCGCTTTTGTGGAGCCAAACTGTTTTGCATAAGATTTTGTAAATATATCTATAATCTGTTGTGTCTGAGAATAAATTTTAGAATCTGCACACAGTTTATCAGTTTGTGTCTTTACTCCTTCCACATCTTATCTATAAAAAGGTTTTCTGTTACGCTCTATATCGTTATATAAAATGTTCTTGATTGTCTCACACTATGCTTAACCTGTTTGTCAAGCTTGTTTATTTCAGTTTTCAAAGTTGTAGTTCGACCTGTCTTCCATTTCTTATATTTTTTGTCTGTCACCTTAAACAGATATCTTGTTCTTATGGAAATATATCTGCCTGATGTTGTATGCCTAGATTCAGATGTTAAATATGTTTTTTTTATTTTTTGCACTCGAACAATTTCTCTTTCAAAACTTTTCACATTCCATCTGCAGTTTTTCCACTGAATACCTCACTCCAGTTAGTTTTGCTTCCATATAATCTGTAATTAAACTTCTGTGCATTGTTTTAGTTTTCAGTTTGGCAGAATTATCTAGCAACAAATTAATATTTTATAACCCCAGGATCACTGCAGATCAATGGTGGTAAAACTTGACTTGAAGTAACAGTAATTTCTTTAGGAACACAAAATGTCTAGTATGTTCCGCCCCCTGGTAGATATTTTTATAGTTTGAAGCAATTGTTGTTCCTGGGTATAAGTTGTGAATAATTTCCTTACTAATGTTGTTGAATCAATATTATTCCAGTCTGTTTCTGGTAAATTTAAGTCCCCAGCTAATATTATTCTTCACTCCTGCGTTTCATGCAAGAAACATATAAATTCCTCTAGGTCATCTGCACTTGACTTTGGTGGTCTATACACTCCAACAATTATTATATGTTCCAGGGTTGTCTTTATTGTCACAGTTACACAGCCTATAATATTGGTGTTATCACTGAACATGTAATAATCACAGGTCTCATAATTATCTTTAATCCCTATCATAACATCTCCACCTGATTTTTTGTTAGAATGTCTGTTACAGTAAAAAAATGTATACACTGACAGAACTGGTTTCCAGTCATTGTTCTTTAACTATGTTTCACAAACAATAACAACATCAATGTTGTGGGAACGTAGCAAATTTTCCAATAAAAAAACATTATTATTAATGCTCCTAGCATTAACAACCATCAGAGATGCATCAGATGTTGCTATCTGTGAACTGTTAAATTTTCGACCTGGCAAAAATCCTGCCTAGTGTTTGTCAAATATTGCAAAACATCTGCTGCAAAAATTCTCTTCTCTGATCTTGACAAATGCATGCCATCTAGGTCTATATTACAAAGTCGAAGCTTTAGCTAATGGAATATCTAAAGCTCGACACCTAAACAGCGAAAGCTATAAACATCAAAAAGCCACTTCGGCAAATTCTTTCGTAGTGAAAGAATTCACTTGGCCGGAGGCAAAAATTTCAAACTCTAATCGAGTGGGGGGGGGGGCTTTTCCCCCACACCCTCCAATGTGGGGGGGTTGTGCCCTCCACAACCCCCTAACTAACTATACCAACTCTGAGATTGCTCTACAGTGGGGAAAAGGGAAGATTCCCGATAATAGTCAAGTGAATTCTTTCCCTACGAAAGAATTTGCAGAAGTAGCCATTCAATATTTACAGCTTTCGCTGTTTAGGTGTCGATCTTTAGGTATTCAATTACCTAAAGTTTCAATCACCTAATATAGACCCTGTCATCCAGTCTGAACATGTGTGTGCCTCAAATTAGGCTTGGATGCTCTACACATTTCCATTTCTTAAAACAGCACATTTTTTATGTGTAGGTATTTACCCAAAAATTCTTTTCATTCACAGTGACCTGACTATCCTTTCTATAGGTGATTTGTGAAAAATACATCCTAACACCAGTACAAGCTATACTATCTAAGAGGGCTGTCACTTCCCTACTAGCAGTCAGAGAATCCTTGCAGATGACATCATTTGTACCAACATGAATAAAAACAGATCCGTACTTCCTTACATTAAGGCATTCCATGGCTTGTCTCACATCTTCTATTTTTGCTCCTGGCAAGGAGAACACTATTCAATGTTAATTATTTTATCTGAAAATATAAGTATCAGTTCCTCTAATAATTGAATTTCCAAATACAAGAATATCTTTGCTGGTCAGTTCTGAAGCATCTAATACAGTAATATCTGCTCTATCAGTTGTTATAAAGAATATATCTTCATCATTAGTCATTATTCCCACTGTTTTCATTGCATATTAAATTCTCATCCAGATGGCATTGTAAATCCACAGCTTGAGCCATGTAGTCAACATCTGTCTTTCTCTTCTTTTTTCTTACAGTAATGATCTTCAATCCTTTCACCTGCCCCTTGCCTCTTTTTGTACATTCTCTATTGGGAAAATGATGCCTTATTCTGTAGACTGAAGTTTTTCTAATAGAAAAATATTATCATTCCCTGAAACCTGTGTGTTACATCACAAAACAGTATCCTTTTTACTACGTATTCTCTTTCCTTTACAGTCATTAGTCAGTTTATTTTTCTTCCTTGTTATTTATTGTGAACTTCTTCCTTTCTTTCTTTTTTTGTTTCCTTCTAAACAAACTGGATCCTCAGATTGCTGAATACTTGCATCCAGAATTCCAAATTTGTCAGGGGCATCGTCTTGTTTCATAGGGATTGAATGTTCTTTGCAGAAAATAGATGCATCATTTCCTGAATGTGTTCTATTTGTTCTATGCCTGATATTATTTATTTCATCAGTCCAGTCATTAATATAAGAAACAACAGTTCTCCAAGCCATGCCAATTGCACAAGTGCAATCATTGTCATCATGTCTAAATTTACTTCTAACAATGGTAAGCAAATCATCCAGCTTTTGACACGAGGAACACAGATCACCAGTGTTAGCTCTGAAATTCTGACATCTATATGTGCTCATGCAAACTATGAAGTTGTAATACTGATGTGATGTACTGGTACATACATAATGCAGTACAGTCACACTACAGCTGTACCTAGGATACAATTATACTTCATAGGATCATATGTTCATAAGAGAATACTAAGCTAATGGCCCAAGAGCCCATATAAGCCTAGCCAGATTCATCCTGAGTTTAACAATTTTCAATACCTAGGTGAATGAAGTTCACGGAGGTATGAACCTATGCTATGGTATGTAATATCAACTGCCTCTACCCATGAGGGTCATGGTAACAGAGTCAGAGTTGCTGGGGCCATGTCAGACTCAAAACCGGTCACAAGTGGCATCCCACAAGGTTCTGTCCTGGGACCTCTCTTGTTCGGTATTTACTTTTCTGAGGTACAGGCCAACGTGGGAGGACTATGGCTCACCAAGTTCGCAGATGACTGCAAACTGGGCGCCATAATCGACTCTCCAGCTGACACAAACATCCTTCAAAAAGGTCTCACAGAGACGGATAACTGGTGCCAGAGCCATGGTCTAAATCTAAATGCCAAAAAGTGTAAAGTCATACCCTTTGGCAAAAACAATGTGCCCACAAATTACCACATAGGTGGTAACCCATTACGTACAGAGAAAGTAATTAGGGATTTGGGGACCCAAATTGATAGCAATCTCTCCTTTGACAACCACATTGCCAAAGTGGTTAGATAGACCTTCTACATAGCCCACCTCATCATGAAAGGATTCACATCTAGATCAAGAGAGGTAATCGTGCCCCTTTATTCATCCCTCATCAGGCCCATCATAGAATACAATGCCCCCTTTTGGATGTACCTTACTCGACACCTGCAGCAATTAGAAAGACCCCAAAAGTAACTCACCAGGAGGATCAAGGGACTCAAACAGATGCCATATGCTGCTCGGTTAAAAAAACTCCAGCTCTACTCAGTTGCATACCGCCTACTTCAAGACGATCTATGCGTGACATATAAAGCTATGTCCAACCCAGAATTAATGGACATGCTCCACCTCAGTAAATCTAAATCCCTTAGAGCCACGTGCTCGAGGGACTTGAACCTCAGCACAGAAATAAATAGAACATGCTGTAGGGACAGATTCATAACCCAGAGGCTCTTCTGGCCTCTGGAATTCCAATTCATCCATGAGCAAGGCAGAGCACCTCACTCTCTTCATCTTACGAGTGGATGGGATGGGTGGATGGGGGATCATAGGATTTTGTCTGTGTTACTATTAGGCACAGGCACACAGAGGGCTAAAAAAAAAAACAGGCACAGTATACTCAAATCAGTCAAACACAAAAAGCCTGTCTTAAAAGCCCCCAATCAGCCCAGCTTAGGGCCTAGTATGAACCATGAAAACCTATGAACCTGAACCTATGAACCACCCATGAATTAAATTGGGAGTACTCATTCTTTTGCACGCCTTGAAGAGGGAAATTTGTCAGGGAAGGGCTTTCCTGAATGTGAGTTTTTTTTTTTTTAGAAAGGATAGTCTCTCTCTGATTTTCTTATTTATTGATATCAGAAGGATAGATAGAATGACTCTTATGCAGTTTGATTTATGAATGTGTAACATTTCCATCAGGGCTAAATTAGATACTGCCCTGAAAATCAGACACAGATTGCCCCTTAGTAGTCTGTAGGAGACAGAATACAGTGATAGGGCTTTCAATCATTCAATGTAAGACTTGTTTTTTTATAACCTGTATCTTTCTAGTGAGAAAAAATGAGTTCACTCCAGTTGTTACAGATGTCTGCTGAGGTACATGCCAAAGGGTGCATTGTACTCAATTATTTGCATGATGAGGACAGACCACAGTGGGATTACAACATCTTTTGATCTGGATGCCATAACCTTACTTAGAGTTGTGCCACATAGAAGGACTTTCTCACCACCGTGGACACAGGGTGGTTGAAGTTTGAAGTTCAGGTGAATATCCAGATCATGTACCACTGGGTCTACTCTAAAGGGGATCTTGCCTATATTGTAATTATGTGGAGTATTTGCTTTCCAAAAGGGAATAATTATGATTTATTTTGCATTCAGTTTCTCTTCATGGCTCTGACAACAATCATTTGTGCGTGTTAACCCTTTCTGCAGTATATCAGTATGGCTCATGGATTCAATATTTGCCCCCAGTTTGCAGTCAGGTGCAAACCTGGTCAGGCAAAGACTGACTTCTCAGGAATAAATACTGAACAGGAAAGGGCATAGTACAGAATCCTATGATATGCCCCTGGTGACTGGCCTCTTGCTAGAGGTGAATGCACCCAGTTTGACAGTATGTCCTGTTAGTAATCCATCTGGCTACCCACCTGGTGACATAGGGGTTTATGTCAAGTTGAGAGAGTTTCTCTATAATACCTGAGTGAGGAATTGTGTCAAATGCCTTGGCTGGGTTAAGTTAAGTGAGATGCACAGTCTTTCACTCATCTGTGGCCTTGGTGACCTTCTCAAAGAAGTCAGACAGATTTAACAGACATGATCTATCCTAAATGAGTCTGAACTGGTTTGGTTCCAGAGTTGGGAAATTAAATGTGTCCTTGTTGATAAGGTCTATGATGATT
>NC_056743.1:1167295004-1167348156 GCF_019279795.1 Protopterus annectens
AAGAGGGACAACAGAATTATGTCAAGCAGAACAATGTTGGATAAATACGTGATAGGTGTGTGTAATGATGTCACCTCAGATACTCATTTTTTGGGCAGTATTCAATATATCTACCTGAGTACTCATAACTGTGGCAAATTGTAAGATGTGGGTGATTAAACATATCATTCACATATGACATCACACTAAGAAATGATGTGAGATGCATATGGATTTGAATCTTTAATGCTATTCGTTAAAAAAAAAAAAAAACTTCGGTCAAGTGTTCTGTGTCAATGTCCAGTGTCAGTATAAACTCCACACAGGAAGTTGCATTTTGTTACATTCAGAAGTCTAAACAAATTGTCAGAGTAAATATTTCAAAGTAATGCCTTTCCTCTGGTTTAACTCTGTGTTGCTTTAGCACAGTAAGTTTAAGCAGCACTGAACAGAGATAACCGGACTAGTGTGGTTGATGGCAAAAACTCACCAGGTTTTGACATCAGACGTATAGAGCTATTCATCACTGCTTGGCATTGGTGCATGATGCCAAACTCTGTGCAAATACAGAGTAAAAAAGTGGAGGCTTTTTTATGGGTCATTTCTGGCCATGTGTCTGTTGTGCAATTCTATTTTTTAACTAGGTGTTGTTCTTGTTTTTCTTTCAGCTTTTCCCGGTTGGGGATCGCCACAGTCTCAGACTGTCACAGACAGGACTCCAGTCCGCTAATGACTGGCAGTAGATTTTTATGGTGCCGAGGTGCCAGCCTGACAACCAACCTTTAACGAAGGCACGCCCATTCACGCATGTCTTTCGAACACCACTCGACCGTGGGGAGGAAATGCAGACTCCACACAGAAGGCGCTCCAGCCGAGAATTGAACGGGAGAACCTCTTGCTGTGAGGTGATAACACTACCGCTGCACCAAATGAAAAGTGTGAAAAGGGGGCTAATAGGAAAGTGGTGAAATGTGGGGGCAAGCAGACAGAAGAACAAAATAGGAAACAATAAAAGAATTTGCAGGAGGAAATTAGGAAAGAATCATAGATATACATTTCTTCAACACTGTAATGTGAACATGTATAGAAAATTTAATGAATATGGACTGTTATCACAACACAAATGGGTGAAAACAAAACAATAATGCTGTATAGCCAATTGGACCAACTCAAGTGTGTCAAGAAAAAACATATTTAAAATGGAGAGCTATGGATGGGACAATTTTTTTTGTAGGACAGGTGCCCATTTTTTTTTTTTAGATTCCAAGAAGAGAATGGGAGGGTCAGGTAGATAGGGTAGGTGAGGACGCAGGTGCAGACAAATAGGACATACAAGACAGACACAGAGATGGTGATGGAGACAAAAGGTTTGGGTACACCATGATTGGGGATAGTTAAGGGACATTGGAGACACATACCCTTCAAGCATGGGAACAGTGAGAATCTAGTCCTCACCCTCATAACTGCCATCAACATCTCCTTCTTTGGTTCTCTGTGAGACTGCTTGATGTGGGAGTCTCTTTCCATTTTAATGAGCAACATCTCCAGGCAACTGATGCTGGCACCAAGGCTAGTTTCTATGACATCACTGGCAGCTCTACCAATACTCATGGAGGATACCAATGCACCAGCACCTGTGGCAATGCTGCATGATGTGGGTGGGCCAGGTAGTGCAGGGACTGCAGAGGCAGTACTGCCAGGTTGTATCCTAGAGGTGCTGGGTGTTGGTGCTGCAGCCAGTGGAGTGCTGGCAGGCTGAGCCACAGTGGTTGGTCTACCTCCCTGTGCTAAAAGTGTTTGGTTTGTTGGCAGAAAGGTATGACATCAGAATGGTGTTTTTTTCATTTAAAAATGAGATAAGGTGTAGGGAGAAACAAAAAAAGAAAAGAGATGATTAATACCATTATATGTCACATTCATGTTTTAGTACAATAAATATACGTTTATTATTATATTATCTATACAGCTTTCCCAGTCCCAAAAATGATTGTGAATTGTTGCAAATAATCATTGGAATATGCAGATCATAGGATCATAGGCTCATAGGTGGTTACTAGGCTAATGACCCTAGGGCCCTTTCAAGCCTAGCCAAGTTTTACCCTTATTTCCACAATCAGCACCTATTACCCCTGTCCAAGAGGGACACAGGTGTAACCCCCAGGGTGAATTTACTGTTACCCATCCAATCACCCAGATTGCATTTGAAGAGAGCCAATGAAGTGCTCTGCTTGACATGAAGTGGGAGTCTGCTCCAAAAGTGTGGCAACCTCTGGGAGACAAATCCGTCCCTCTAGCAGGTTCTATTAATGTCACATACCAGGTTAAGACCTTTAGAGCAAGTAACCCGCGTACCATTTGACTTACGGATATGCAGCATTTCCAATAAAGCAGAGTCAAAGATTGCCTTATATGCAAGGCAGAGATAGCCTTTGAGTTCTCTGTATGAAACATAATAAAGTGACAGTGATTTCAGATGATCTTCACAGGACATATGCTGAAGACCTTGAATTTTCCTTGTGGGGAACCTTTGTGGCCTCAACAATTGCTGCAGGTGCTTGGAAAGGTACATACCAAAAGGGGCATTGTACTCAATTATTGGCCTCATGAGAGAAGAGTACATGGAGGTTATAATTTCTTTTTTTCTGGAGGCAATTCCCTTACTTATGAGATGAGCAATATAGAATGCCATTCTTACCACTGTGGAGACATGGTGATCAAATGGTGATCAAAAGTAAGGTTACTGTCAACCTGTGTGCCCAGGTCTCTCATCACTGAGTGCATACTTAGGGTGTTGTTATTGATGTGGTAGTTAGGAGGAACATCGCTCTTACTGAAAGGGATGATAACACATTTTTTGCATTGATTTAAAGGTCATGACTTTGGCACCAATCATTTGTTTGTGTAAAACCCTCTTGTAGGATGTTGACATCATTTGGAGATTATATGACCACTCCCAGTTTGCAGTTTTCAGCAAACTTTGTCAGCCACAGACCTTTAGTTTTAGTTTATACTTTGGAGAAATTGATTCCAAACAGTAGAGGTTCCAGCACTGATTTCTGTGGAACATTACTGGTTACAGGTCTGCTGTTGGAGGTAGATTCCCCTATCTTAACTATATGGGTTCTATCAGTGAGCCAGTTAGTGACCCATGTAATGATAAAAGGGTTGATACCTAGCTGGGTGAGTTTGTCAATGATACCTGAGTGGGGCATAGTGTCAAAAGCCTTGGCTAGGTCTAGGTAGGGTGTATGCACAGATTTCCCCTCATCAAAGGTCATATTGACTGTCTCAAAGAAGTCCACCAGATTTAACAGGCATGATCTCCCTTTAACAAATCCAAATTGAGTAGAGTCAAGTGTTTGGAGATTACCTACATCTTTTTGATAAGGTCCATGATGAAATGCTCCATGGCCTTTTTATTTATTTATTTATTATTTATTACATTCATTAAAAAGGTACTGTCTGACTGGCCCAGGGGCCCATTTTCAATGGAGACCCAGGGAGAAAAGCTCCACATTTGTACACTACAACAATATAAGCAATAATACAACACAAGCAACAGTACAATACAATCATAGTACAATACAAGCAATAAGCAATAATACAGTACAGGTAATAGTACAATGCAAGTACTGGGGGTAGAAGTTATGATGAGAAAAGTAATAGAAGTGAATAAATAATTAATCTGGAGAGTGGTAGGAGCACAGCCACTGACTGGTAAGGTGTTCCTTTAGGAGTGATTTGACCGGATTGTGGATGGGGTTTTTTGCTAAGGTCTCTGGGAGAGTGTTCCAGAGTTTGACTATTCTGTGTTAATAGAGGGAGTCACCATGATAGTAGATGATAGAAAATCATTAAGACCAGTGCAGGGGGTGACTGTAACACTACAAAAGTAATTTACAGGGCACAGTGCAATGAATGTGATGCATTCTATGTGGGCAAGACTGTAAATAAACTCAAGTGTAGGATTTCATGTCATCTGTCAGAAATCTGGATGTAAAAATAGTGTACTAGCCAAACTCCTTTCTCTTCATAAAAGACACACAGGTTTTAAGTTTCAGATCCTGGATCGCATAGACTTGGGTGATCTTGAAGGTGACATCCCGAATATTCTGGAGAAACATGGACTCATGTGGCAATTAAGCTGAACTCTTTTAGGAAGCCTGGACTAAACTACTACTGTTCAATTAAAAGTGCACTGGAACTTAGAAAACTGCCACATTGTTTATTTTATTTTATTTTATTCTACCAGTTGGTTTTAAATACCATTTTAAATCAGTTGTAATTTAAGTATATATTTTGTTTCCATCATCATACATTTTTTCTTATTATTTTTTTCTTTTTTTGGTTCTCTTTTTTCCATTTTATTTAAAATGATGTGTAATAACAATACTAACTAATTATGCAATTATATATATTTTTATAGATAATTTTTAGGGTACTTGTACACAGACCTGAAGAAGTCTAGAAGGACGAAAGAGATCTTTGTTAACAATAGGTTATGAAAACAGAATATGATTTTTACAATTGATTTTTTACATGCAAAGTGTATATGTATATATTTATATATATATTTTGATTGCCAAATGGACTAAGGTTGATATATTTCCAAACATGTAGTATATTGTCTTGGATAAAATCACAGACTTAATAATCTACATAATAATCTGGTTAAATAAGAGGTACCACATCATTATACATTTTATTTAAAGTACATGAGGGTTATATTATTACGACAGCTACTAAGTAGGGCAGGACCAGCTCGAATGTCACACTGATGGGGGAAGGGATGTGAATTTAACATGTGTACCAATAATACTTTGTTTTATAGCACAATAAACCACTCCCTTGCCTGATAAATAGTATATAAGTATATATATATATATATATATATATATATATATATATATATATATATATTTAGAAAGCTTGTGAGGAAACTATTACTCTATTTTTGTTTTACTTGGATCGCTTGTCTATGTACTTAAAGGATTTTCGACTGGAAACAGACTGCCTGCCTTGGTTGGATTACTTTCGAATACTTAGTAATTCTGTACAATTATAGATTTTTTATTATTATTTTTTTTTTACTTAAGATGAGTTTAAATTCGCTACTTCTACTACTTTTGTCTGATCTGATTAATATACAGTGATCAACTAGAGATATTTCTTCAAAAAAAACCTCAAATAGTATCTCAAATTGAACTGGCTGTGCCCATGTACCAACCCGGATTAAGTTATAAAACAACAGCATAATCAGTAATTACCATAGCATAATCAGTAATTATCATAACATCTAACTACATCACCATGCTATGTATCCAATCTTACTTGTAACCGTGTCTGTCTATGAGAACTATGAGTCCCTACTAAGGACTAACTGTGAGTTACAATCTTACTTGTAATTGTGTCTGTCCATGAGAACTGTGAATCCCTACTAGGGAACATTACTAAACCAATGTACATAAGATATATTACCACTTTATTTTTATATATTCTAATTGTTTTCTAACTTCTTGTGTAACCTTTTGTATGTTTGACTATGTGGAGCTTTTCTCCCCGGGCCTCTGCTGAAAATGGACATGTATCCAGTCGGACTATCCCGGTAAACAAATGTTAAATAAATAAAAATAAGATATAGGGACTGAAAATCTTCCACACACACAAGTTTCTTACACTGTTTTTGAATATGAGAGAACCATACAGGAGGGTGGATAGAAGGTGTGTACAAGCAGTGGCTAGCCTGGCATTGGGAGTTAGGTATAGTTTGGCCCTATATGGGGTGCCTAGTTTGATGTGGACTTTTTTGATTGTTTGGGCAATATGTATATCAAATTTGAGGTTATCATCTATGGTAACACCTAAAAGTTTAGTGTGGTTTGTGGGGACTGTCTTGGTTCCATTTGCAGAGAAGACTGAGAGAGGGAGCTGGGAAGGTTTGTTTTTTTTTGTTACTGAAAACTATAATTTTGGTTTTGTTAGGATTTAAAATGAGTTGGTGTTGAGAGAGGTATGTTTCAATGTCCTGAAGAGAGGATTGCATTTTTAGTTGGAGTTCTTGAGGTGTAGCATCATCAGCATACTGTACTATGGAGGCTAGTTGAGTTGCTGAACTTATTAGCCTGATCAGCTTTATCTGCAAGGCCTAAGTCTATAGTTCCAGGAGTCAGTGGAAGCACCACCTTTGTGCAAGGGGATAATGTTGGCCTTTTTCCATTCAGCTGGGATGAAGCCAGTGCTTAGACTATGATTGAAAAGAGCACCCAATGGCATTGCTAATTCTTGTTTGAGCCCATGTAGGACCCAGCCTGGGATGTTATCAGGTTCCATAGATGCTGTCTTTTTGACCTTAGAGTGGGCATTCATGATCTGCTCTTTAGAGATACAAGGTAGAGGACAGATAGTAGGGATATCATGGGGTATGTATGGCGGGAACAGGGGAGTGACATTTTCACAGAGCCTGTCACCTAGCAATGTCCACAGGCTCCATATATGTAGTATCGTTAACTATAATTTCAGCACAAATCTCAGCCTTTCCTTTTAGGTTACAGTTGTAACTAAAGAACACCTTATGGTTGTCCTTAGTTGAGCAAGCTTATTTGGATTTGTAGTTTGCTTGGAGGACTTCATAAGAAGTCTTATTTGCTTGTTTAAGCTGAGTAGGGAGTTTTTCCAGTTTAGGGCTTGCTCCATCTTACTCTTAGACAGCAATTTATTTCTCTTACTGTAAAACCCGTTAATTGCAGTTGACCATCAGGCAGGTTTGCTCTTCCTTGAGGAGCTTATTTTGGTCCTATCAGGTACAGCCATACAGTCCTATCAGTGCACTTATACAGGTGTTTGTATAAAGCATTTGTGTAGAACTCACTATAGTTGCCAGTTCCATCTGAGGGGGGAGGTGCAATGAAGCTATTTGTACCACCCCATAAGAGGTTATAATCTGCTTTGGGAAGTTTTTTAGTTTAGTTGCTGCTGGGGGTTTTAGGTGTGATAGTTACTTTGAATAATTGCTGGAACCTGTGTTCTGAGAGACTGCCTTCCAATCTATCTGCAAATATACAGAGCTGAGTATATAATTTTTGGTTCTAGAGTTTGTTAATTGTTGCTTAGATCTCTGTTGAAACTGTTGTCTCCCTGATCTGAGAGACTGCTTTCCAATCTATCTGCAAATATACAGAGCTGAGTATATATTTTTTGGTTTTAGAGTTTGTACTGTTAATTGTTGCTTAGATCTCTGTTGAAACTGCCCCCCCCCCTATTTTCTGCCATGTCTTCAGTTGGTATAACTGTTTTTTTACAGCTTGTGTGTTATCTAACTCAAAGATCACTTGCATAAAATTAGACCTGTTAGTAACATCCTGCATTTAATTGCTGGAACCTGTGTTCTGAGAGACTGCCTTCCAATCTATCTGCAAATATACAGAGCTGAGTATATTTTTTTGGTTTTAGAGTTTGTACTGTTAATTGTTGCTTAGATCTCTGTTGAAACTGTTTTGTCCTATCCACCCTCCCTATTTCTGGTTTGTAGTTTAAATTTGGTGGCTTTTGAAGTTACCTGCCCCACTGTAGATTTGATCTGGGACACTCCCCCAGTCCCATCTCTTTACCACATTCTACCTAATAAACTCTTTCTGCACTTGCTTTTAGTCCTTTTTAATTTAATTACATTTTTAAACTATGTTTGGTCTAATATCTACAGGCTAAAACCCTTCCTTACACTGACTGCCAGGACTACTATCGCCCAAACACACCTAATCTCCACCCTTCTCTATGCCTCCCCAATTTACACTAATCTATCTAAAAACATTCTCAATAAGCTGGCCACCTCATATAATAACATTGCCAGATTTGCCACTGGTTCCCCATTCCGAACTCACAATTGCCAAAATCTAAAAAAACTAGGATGGTTGGAGCTGCAAAACCAGCTTCTTCTTTAACAATTAACTATCACCCACAAGATCTTGTATCATCCCACAAATACTCCCATACTCTCTCACCTTATCAACCCATATAAAAATCTGAGAATCCTGCGCTCAGCTAATAAGTTACTAGTTGCAAGCCTTAAATTCAATAATAAATCTGGCGATTGCATATTTACTAACACCACTGGAAACTCTTGGAACAAGCTCCCTAATAATCTAACATCCCTGATATCCAACTCCACTTTTCAAAAAGTAACTAAAAACCTTCCTTAATTCACAATGGCTATGCCCATGTACTAATCCTGACTGAAACACTTTAGACATAACCAGCCTTTTCTAGTTTATAAGTTTCCTTTTTAACTTCTGTGTTCTAACTACTCTAATTCTGTTTTGTATCAATCCTTGTTTATATTAAGCTAAACGTTCTTGCTTACTTGTGTAATTTTTTTGTCATATTATGTTAGATAAGCCTATGTTTAATCATTTTTTTGGAAATGATCCCCTTATGTCTTTTCTTACTCATTATATACATTTGTAAAACATTATTGTGGAGCTTTTCTCCCCGGGCCTCTACTGAAAATGGACAACTATCCAGTTAGACTAGCCGGGTCAAGAAATGTAAAATAAAAAAAATAAATAAAAATATTGCTACATACTCAAGTGTGCAAGCTTGCACTGCATGTGAATTGTTTTTACTACTGTTTTTGCTACTTTTCTGTAAAAAAAAACCTGTCAGCCTGTTTCCTACCTTTCCTGTAACCAGTGTTCCAGATACAGATTTGCTGTATCCAGGACTGTATGTAAGCTTCTGAGCCCCCCAAGTCTTTCTGTGTTGGAGGGAAGCCTTCTAGCTTATCAGTGGGAGTGGTAAGCACTAGGTAACCTGTTTACCACATAAGGAGTGGTTCTGGCCCAGAAATTGTAGTTACTGGCCGTTTGGGCAATCTCTTCCATCTCTCTCAACTTTCTGATTTGAAAGCCTGCATTTGCACTTGTTTCTGTCCTGTAACTGTCTAGTGCAGATACAGATTCTTAGTTTTAGCACTTAAATTTGCTTATTTGTGCTCAGCACTTGTTCAGAACTTGTAAGCACTAAATAAGCTACTAATTACTATAGCACTCAACCTTCCTGATTACCTAGAGGAAAACAGTTTTTGTACTTACTTTTCTCACTTGTTTAGAGAAAAACAGCTCTTGTACTCACTTTCCTCACTTATCTAGAGGAAAATAGTTTTTTTATTCAGGCATGTCCAAGGGTCAGCTCCCAGTGTTCTCTTCTGTCTATCTGATGAATCTGGGCATCTTGAGGCAATGTAGAAATTGCCTCATGTACACAGACAACCCTCTCCTCCTACCACCCAACACTACAACCTGTGAGAGATGCACTTATCTAGCCAAACTGGAGGTAAAGCTCTCTCCAACCAAGACTGAACTTGACAGTCATGAGGAGAAGGTAAACATTTGCATCATACCACACTCATCACATAGTCTGACTAAATCTACACCACCAAAATCCACACATAGTAACACAAAAACATTCATGGAGGCTCTCAATAATAATCTGTCTAAGCAACAGAGACCTCCAAAGCAGAAACGCAAGCAACCTCCATCCCCTAACAAAACCCAAATGGCCCATAGCCCACAGACTCAGTGTGCCACTCAATCACAGCCAATAAGGCAAAACAACGTACCCAACACACTATTAATATGTGACTCTATGGTCAGGCACACTGATGTCCCACTCACCAGGCTAAACAAGGAGAAGGTAACTGTCAGCTGCCTGTCAGGTGCCAGGATCCACCACATAACCCACACACTCAGGTCACTCCACAACAAGTACAAATATGACTCTGTCTTTGTCCATGTTGGTGTGAATGACCTGAGATGTACCTCCCTGGACTACATGAAAAGAGACATGGAAGAGCTCTCCGATCTTGTAGCCCAGGCAGGTATGACCCTAGCCCTGAGTAGCATTCTGCCATCAGCCAGAATGATATCACAGTACAAAGACAAAATGATTGACTTCAACAATTGGCTAAGCTTCTGGTGTCATTCTAAGGGGATCCAGTATCTGTCTGCTTGGGATGACATGGTCGACAGACCACGATGCTTTGCCACAGATGGCCTGCACCTGTCGCCCCTCGGATTCCGGATACTGGCTAAGGCTCTTGCTGCCCCTATAGTGCCTTTTTTAGGCAAGGTTCAAATAACAAATTCACCACCATAACAGGAACAGGCAAGCAAAAACTGAGGGTAATGTTACTCAATGCTAGAAGTCTAAATCTCAAAATGCACTCACTTGAGGCACTCCTTAAAATGGAGAACATAGATATCTGTGCAGTGACTGAGACCTGGTTCAAGGGTCCTGAGAGCACCCCTACACTACCAGGCTATATCTCATACCACACTTTTCGGCCATGTAACCTGGACCGAAACACTAAAGGCGGAGGTGTGTCCATATTCATTAAGGATATCCACACCTGCAGGCTAGTCGTTCACCATAATGCATCCGAGGTTATCCAAGTGCAACTAACTCTGAGCAAAACTGCAATCCAAATTATAGCTTGCTACAGATCCCCCACCATGCCCCAGGATTCCCACTCCTCTTTTCTTGATGTACTGGAAAATATTAGGGTTCAACCAAACTCACTAGTAATGGGCAACCTCAACTACCACACCATTAACTGGGAAAACTACTCGTGTACCAACTCCTTAGCTCAACGCTTTCTGGAATTCATAAACTCCAGTGCTCTGGATCAACTTATCCACACCCCACCAGGGGCAACAATATCCTTGACCTAGTCATTACCAACATGAGTGACCAGTGTTCCACACCTGAAGTCAACTCCTTGTTGGTCCGATCCGACCATAAGCTAATCACTCTTGATATCCATATCCCGCCCCCACCCCCATTAAGGAAACCACAGTAAAAAATTTCTCCAAAGCCAACTTCATGCTTCTAAAGACAGAAGTGGTGAACTTCATGACACCCATGCAGATGGACAATATAGTCACAACTGCTGAATCCTACACAAATGCACTCTATAAGCACTTACAGAAGTACATGAATTGTGCTATCCCAAACAGAACCAAGACGCTATCCTCCAAAAAAAGGAAGCCAATCTGGTGGTCCCCTGCCATAAACAAACTGTACAAGAGAAGGAAGAAACTGTTGCAAAAAAGAGTAAAATCCCATGATTGGAAGAGCTCCCTGGTCAGCCTCAGTAAGAAGCTGAGATCCCTTATAAGATCCTCCAAAGCTAGCTACGAAAACAAAATCACCACTAATTCTAAGGACAATCACAAAGCATTCTATAGCTATGTCAAGAATCTCGATGGCAACACCCAGATCTGCTCTGAGTTACAACACAATGGTATGAAAATTACAGAACCAACTGATATTGCCAACATCCTGGCAGATAGGTTCAGTGCTAACTTTACCCCCCACCCCCCTAAAGGGCCCATATCTATACAGGAAGAATGCAGAGTCCCTGTAATCACAACTACACAGGTAAAAGCTGCACTCTCTAAAGCCAAAAACACAGCATCCATGGGACCGGAGAACATCCCAGGCTGCGTTTTACATGAACTTCAGAATGAACTAGCTCCCCACTTAAGCACCATGTTCAATAATAGCTTCACATCAGGCTTTGTGCCGACTGAATGGTGCACAGCAACAGTTATCCCACTCCACAAAGGGGGAGCCACCACTAATCCTGGGAACTATTGACCTATTAGCCTGATGAGCCTGGTGTGCAAGGCCATGGAATGTATCATCATGGAACTCTTAAACAAAGACATTGGTAACCTCCAAACTCTGGATCCCACCCAGTTCGGGTTTATGAAAGGCAGATCATGCCTCCTGAACCTGATCAACTTCTTTGAGGCAGTCACCAAAGCCGTAGATGAGGGTAATGTGTTTCACACAGCCTATCTTGACCTTGCCAAGGCTTTCGACACCATCCCCCATTCTGGAATTATAGCTAAACTCACTAAACTAGGTATAAATCCCTACGTCACAAGATGGATTGCAAACTGGCTCACTGACAGAACCCACACTGTAAACGTTGCAGACTCCAAATCTGACCTCAAAGCAGTGACAAGTGGAGTACCACAGGGTTCTGTCCTGGGACCTCTCCTGCTTGGTATCTACTTCTCTGAAGTACAGGCTAACACAGAAGGCCTCTGGCTAATGAAGTTCACAGATGACTGCAAACTAGGAGCCATAGTCAAGTCCCCAAATGATGTGGACATCCTATAGAAGGGCCTTGCTGAGACAGATGCCTGGTGTCAGAGCCATGGCTTCAAGCTCAATGCCAAAAAGTGCAGTGTCATCCCCTTTGGCAAAAATTCTATACCCATGAACTACCACATAGGCAGCAATCTACTTAACACTGAATGTGTGATAAGAGACCTTGGGACCCAGGTGGACAGTAGTCTCTCCTTTGATAGTCACATCGCCACAGTAGTCAGGATGTCCTTCTACATGGCACACCTCATCATAAAAGGGTTCTCATCCAGGAAAAAAGGTCATTGTTCCCCTCTACTCGACACTCATTAGTCCCATTATAGAGTACAATGTCCCTTTTGGAATGTGCCTCACAAGACATCTGCAGCAGCTGGAAAGGCCACAGAAGTACCTCACAAAGAGGATTACTGGCCTCAAACAAATGTCCTACACTGACAGCCTCAAAAAACTCCAGCTTTACCCTGTAGCATATCGCCTACTCAGAGGTGATCTCTGCCTAACATATAAAGCTATGTCAAACCTAGAACTGTTGGACATGCTACACCTAAAGAAATCCCAATCCCTCCGAGCTACACACTCTAGGGACCTACACCTTGTCACCACAATAAACAGGACATGCTGGAGGGATAGATTCCTGTCCCAGAGACTTCCCATACTCTGGAACAGGCTACCCATCTATGTCAAGCAAAGTTCTTCATTAGCACTCTTCAAGAAAAATCTTGATGTGTGGATGGGAAATAGGAAATACACCCTAGGGATCACTTCTGTGTCTCTGCTCGACAGTGGCACAGGAAAATAACTTTCTTGGGTGGTGTAAGCCAGAGAACCTTGTTGGCTAGGCTTACATAGGCCCTTGGATTGATAGCCTATTACCTACCTATGAACCTATGAACCTATGAATAGGACTGATTTGTAGTCAGATCTCACTAGGGAAAACCTCACAGTGGGGGTGCTACAGTGGTCCCCCATATTGGTAAGCACCAGATCCAAGATTTGGCACCCCTTATGGAGATGTCAACCAGCTGGTCTAGGGCATTGGAGTTAATGAAGTCAAAGAACCTTCGGGCAACTGAGTTTGTGCACGAGTAATTTTCCCAGTCAATGGATGAGTAGTTAATGTCTCCCATACCATGGTGTTAGGATGCATCTTGATAGACTCAAGTAGATCCGAATAGGCAGAGTGGGTGTTCTGATTCATTGAGAGAATCTTGTAGCTGGCAATGACTTGAATAGGTGTCTTACCAACAGTTAATTGCAATTGAAGCATCTCCAGGGAATAATACTCTTTAACCAATCTGGAGGTGTATTTATCTTTAATGAATATTGATACACCACCTCCTTTAGTTTTCACACTTTTAGTGTGTGGTCTGAACATGTGGAAGGAGGTGTAGCCCAATATGGCTGAGGCACTCTCCACAGCCTTGAACCAGGTCTCTGTGACTATGGAAATGTCTATGTCTCCCAAGGTGAGGACTGCAGCCAGTGAGTGCAGTTTCATGTTAAGACTCCTAGCATTTAGCAGCATAACCTTGAGGTTGTTTTTAGATGGAGCTTTTACTTTGGAAAATTTGTCCTTCGGACACTGCCTAAAAAGGCACTATAGGGGTAGCAAGAGCCTTGGCCAGTAACCAAAATCCCAGGAGTGACAGATGAAGACCATCTCTGGCAAAACATCGAGGTCTGTTGATCATGTCATCCCAGGCTGACAGATACTGTTTCCCCGTAGAATGACACCAGAAACTAAACCATTTATTGAAGTCAATCATTTTCTGTTTCTATTGATGCATCATGCTAGGTGAAGGTAAAATATTGCTTAAGGCTAGGAAAGTGGTAAAATGTGGGGGCAAGCAGACAGACGAACATGGATCTATAATTTTGATGTCAAAACCTGATGTCAGATATTCCATATATATGGTTCTAAAGATATCACAGATTAACTTAACAACATGGCATTAAAGCTAATATTGCTGCAATTAAAATTTTAAAATGATATTTGTTGAATGTGAAGGTATAGGTTACTTTTGGGAATTGAACCCACCTAATCTGAATACAGTATTAAACTTGCTTAATATAATTACCAAGAGCTACAGAAGAAAGCATGCATGCTCGTTGTTACAGTTAAGATTTGCATGCGTAAGTTGCTACTGATCTATAACCAAGAAAAAAGGGAAAAAAGAACTCTAACAGCAACCAAATAACCAAACCAGGAGTTTGGAAAAATCAGTCGCCAACCACGAAGTAGTAATCCACAAAGTTTTATTAACGCTGGCAACACACAATGCGTTTTCGTCCTCAGACTTCATCAGATAACACAATCCACAAAAATACACATGCTTATATAACTCCTCACATTAAATAATTAACTAATTAACCAATAAAACCTTTGCATCAATTAATGGAATAAATATGCAAGGACAAATACAACTTAAAAACATAATATAAAAACCACATTTAAAAAACTGTTTCAATGTTAAATATCAAATTAATAAATATGTATATGTATAACATATGATAAATGTATGTGTTTACATACATTTATCATATATTATACATATACATATTTATTAATTTGATATTTAATGTTCAAACAGTTTTTTAAATGTGGTTTTTATATTATGTTTTAAGTTGTATTTGTCCTTGCATATTTATACTGAGACCGTATATAGTGCTCCTGCAGAAGCCTATGCCTGTAGAACATCACAAGGAGTGCAACAAATATTTTTGACTCCTCCACAGCCCACCTCTGTCACCTGAATTTGGTACCATCCTTCCCATCTCCTGCCATGTCTACAAAGGTCCTCCAGCAACAGCACAAGCGTTTTCATGGCAATTTGTAGTATTGCATTTTACAACCAGTGCACAAAAACGTACAGCAATGTCAATTACATTTACACAATGTTAAGCAAAGAGAAACATTGCCAAACAAAGACAAAGGGAGTTTATGAAACCCCAACGATAATGTGACAGTTATCATTGATTTATGGCATGTATGCTGCTATACCTTGTCACTCTTTGTTCAGTGCTTAACACTGAAATGCTGAAAGATTTAGTTTTTAATCCATGACTTTGGAGGGATCGATGGGATGACGACGCATGTTTTGAGGGGATTTACAGACTGTTAAAAGTAATTTGTACAATGTGGGACTCAAACCTATGTAAAAAATAGAAAGCATACATTTCCACATGGCTGATTTTTCCTCACTGCCACAGAAGAAGAGTTTGGCAGTCATGGTCATCACCGATATACTGTTTAAAGACTGACTGGTGCTATAGTTCAATTAAGACTGTATGTGTTTGACATTGCAAGGTCCTGGCTTACGCATTTTTATCTGTGATGCAGGACTAATGTCTGAAAATATACTGGAAATGGATAGAATTTCATAACTTTAGTAATAAATTTGGGATTGTGGTACATACTTCACATAACATTCTGTTCCACAGTTATACATAAGTTATGGGATGGTTTTAGATAATTGTCAGTAAACTATTGTGTTAATCACATATGTGCAACTGCATTTTTTATTGCACAATCATCGTCATAATAAACCAGTTATCACATAATATATATGATGCCTACAAAAGCATGTCTATGCTCAAACAACCTGCTACATGTAGCTATTGGCATGCAATATTAAATTTATAATCACATTTTTTTTTTGAAAATTACAGTTTGACACCCTAACTAAAAATGAAATGTGCTGGATTAGAACCCTGGTTCACCTATGTTGTGACCATGAACTCGTAGTTTCATCTGATGCCACAACAATTCTAATGAGTTCTTACCTTGTTTGCATCTTCACAAAACTCAAGAGGGTTGAATCTACACTATAAAAAGGTAACCGTGTAGCTGGGGAGCTTGAAGGTGAAGAGACTTATGTATTTGGGCAAAACAGAAGATTGGCATTTCCGAATGGAATTTCTCTGCAGAGAAGCCATTAATTTTGCTAAGATATACTTCTATCATTCAAGGACATTTTAGATTTTGCAAATTGTTAGAAATGTATTTATATAGGCAGGAGAAAAATTAAGTTTTATCAGTATGCATTTAAATGTTGCCATAGGCAGTTTTGGCAGGCATTTACATTTGTGTGATAGACAGGTTATACTTTCTGCACAACTATGTTCTTAACATTTGCTTTTGCAATTTCATATGGTGTTTGAGAGAAATGTAATATACATGTCACTGGCACTGGTGTTATGCTTCTCAGATGGTCTAGTACAACATCCACAGGAGTGGTGGGCACTGTGAAAAGTGACTGGCATTCATAAATTGATTTATTATGTAGGTATGATAATTGTCACCCAGAAATCAATGACATAACTTTTCAGTCTTCACTGTATGAATTTTGACAGAATGGGTGTTTTTACAGATCCTTACATTTTTTTGGAGTGAGTGGGAGAGCAACCTACCATACTGTTGTCCTAAATGAGAAGTGTGTTTCAAATGCTTTTATGGTAAAAATGTGTAGACAGCATAATAATTTTGTGTAAAACATGTATACATCACTTATGTTGTATTCCTTGGTTTGTAGAAACCTTTGCTTGTGTGGGAGGGAGTGGTAGCGACCCACCTACCATTCTGTTGTACTAAATGAGGTGTGTTTCAGGTGCTTCATGTTGACAAAGGGTACACAGACTGATGATTTTTGTGAAGAAATATATTGCTTATGTGATACTAATGTGTTTTATCCTTCTTTGTTTTATGTCACATAGGATTATGGCACACAAGTCTAAAATCCACAAGCAAACCCCTTTCAGTGATGCTGAGAATGAGGTCATCATCCAGGCTCTGTGGCAGCATCCAGCCTTTCTGCTTGAAAGAGACCAGGGGCATATGGCTGTCAAAAAGGATATTTGGGACCAGTTAGTCTTCAATGTGAATGCAGTTGGTGGTCGTGGTCACATTTATGATCAGGTGCAACATTGGGCTACTGATATGATTCCATCAGCATGGAGGAGGGCAGGTGCAGTTGCCTGAGAACAGCTGGCTATGGGTGGGGTGATCCTGCTACTCAGCCACCACTGACACTAAATGAGGAGTTCTTGTCCACTGACAGAGATCCTGACAGCTCAAGGGAGCCTGTGCACTGTGTGCTTGATGTTGATGTGGCTGGGAGGCTGTGTGTGTCCCAGGAGCAGATTCCAGGTAAACTTACATATGGCAACATTTTATATTGGCTTATAGACTAAAATATTAAATTGCTGCTACTGCTTGTGATGCATGTTTTCTCTGTCTGTACCTATTGATAAATCAGACAGCTATACAAGAGAGTTGCTCAGTAGACTAGGGTGTTGGTGGATGGCTCAGACAAGTTTCAGTCAGAGCTATTTCTTACAGGGCATATAGGTGATTGTGTAGTCACTGTCCCTATGTTATTCCAATTGTTATGATTAATTGTTGTTCTTTCATTGCTTCATTTCTTCCAGAACCATCCTTCCTGCAAAGTGTTGAGACATCTGCACACAGTAAGCAAATTTTTGTGTTTGTTTTTACTAAGCATTACTTAGAAACATATTATCTGTATGTGTGAGAAGTGTCTGTATTGCTGTAGCATTTGCAATTGTGCAAAAAGTTTTACTTTTTGTTCAGATATTTTAGGTTAATATTTATGGGATTAATAATTTCATTCCTCTGTTTCTTGCTTATCATAGGTGATCCTGACAGTAGAAGTGTAGGACTCCAACTACCTGATGTCAGGGTATCAGTAGGCACATATGATGATGGCAGCCTAATCAAGGTACATTTGGAGGGGGTGCAGAGGTTGACTCTGACACTGAGGTTGTGACTCACATATCCCCTGGATTTTTTTCAGACATAGTCAGTATGCTCATGGATACCCATTCTACTCTGCCCTCAGATAGTGGACAGGTTGAGGGTGACACAGTTGATCAGGGTAGAGTGGCTACTGCAATTTCAGTGCCAGTTGACTCTGGCCATAGCCAAAGTGTGGGTGAGGTGCCATGGAGGAGGGTTGGTGGGGTTGCTTGGTAGAGGCCTGTTGTCTGCCCTCGCCTGATGCTGGTGTGTCATTAAATGCCACTTAACGTATGCTTAAGGCCTTCATGGAGGCACAGGCACATTCCATTAGGGCATCTAAAGAAATGCTTCAGGTTCCAGATGTGACACAAGCTGATGTGCATGACTGCTTCCACTATGTTGCTGATTCAATGGATCGGACGAATGCTACAATGGAATGGGCAGTGTCTGTGAAGGAATGTCTGCTGGGAGAGGAATAACAGCATCCATGTGACCAAAGGCCATCTGGTGTTAGCCAACATATCTGTGCCCAATCACTCCCATAGTGGCATTACTTCCAGTGCTCCATCAGTGGTTGAAGACCTGGGCATAGTAGTGAGGAGGGCTCGGCCAGCAGACATCACTCAAATGCAGGTAGCATCACCACATCTGACCATCAGAATGGACATGGCAATGTAACTCTTGGCAGATGAACTGATACCTCTACCATGCATGGCTCACACCTGTCCAACATGCCAGGATATAATGCTAACACAGAGCTTGGCTGAGTTCATGCAGACATTCACACACATCTTTCACATAGAGTCCCCATACAGACATCCACACATACCACCTACATTAGGCATCAATGAGTTTTACAGATCACTCTGTCTCAGTGGGCATTTGATATTATCTACATTTCTGCCTGTTTGTTTTTCTTCCCACACACACACTCATTACTTTGATGTCAGCCTTGGTCTCCTGCCCTCCCAACCCCCACCCTGTGCAAATTATGATAAATGTGCCATCACCTTGTTTCTATCTTTTGCATTCATAGCTACATCTGTATATTGTCTTATGCACAGGTTGGAAAGCTAACTGAGTGCTTAGGATATGTATTGGTGATGTTATATGGAATGTTTTTCTGATTTATTACAGCATTTTGGTGTTGAGATTCATACCCTAAAATCATTGATAAGACAGTCATGCTTGTTGCTTCACTTGTAAGAATGTAGGGATAAGTTGAGTTCGGACTGATTTTTCTATACTGGATATTTTAGATGCATGAGTCATGTTAGCTGATATACTGCATAAATATATATTATATAAGTCAGTCGTGTCACATATTGATGTCATTGCTCGACAACTCACACACATTCTCCTTAGGAACATTTTCGAGTAACAGTATGCAGTTAACTACCATTCATTCTTGTTCTTACACATTTTCTTTTTCTTTCATAGGTTCGACACTTACCTTGATATCCCTCCTGTTACAAATGTTGTCATTCGGAGCTGACTCTGTCTGAAGCTAGCAGTACACAGACATTATATGGATAAGCAAATCTTGTGAGAGTTGGCTGGCAACAATTTTACTTATGTATGTTCATAGGATGAAAGTTGCACCCTTAGGTGGTCATCATGTGTGCTATCCATTGCCTCTTAGCCAGGAAGAGGGAGTATTGTGCATGCCTACATCTACCAACAGCCACAGCACCTGGTGGTTCCCACTCTGACTCCTCATTTACTGTGGCTGTGGTGTCCTTGCCCAGTAGTGGTGGAATGTTTGCTCCCAGCCCTTGAAGTTCCTGTTGAAGCTGTTTTCGCAGGATGATATTGTGTAGGATAGCACAATCTGTGATAACTGGGATCGTACTGCAGAGCACCCCCTAATGTATCTAGGCACCGAAACTGTGACTTCAGCAGTACAAATACATGCTCTGTGATAGTTCTTGTTTGAGCTTGAGCCTCATTATAGCATTCCTCCATGGGTGTATGTGCATTTCTGATGGGAGTCATCAGTCATGGTTAATGGTCTTGTGGGATATAACCCCTGGAAAACCTCTGGTAGAGCTGTGAGTTGTGCCAGGTAAGGGAGATGTGGTAACTGGCAGGGTTGCCAGCATACATATTCAGGATGATTTCCTTAGCATTGCACATAAGTTGGGAATTAATGGAGTGGAACCCCTTTCTGTAGATGTATACCATTCCCTGTTCTCCGGGTAGTGCTTTGATCACAATATGCATGCAGTCTATGGCAACCATGATGGCAGGAAAGTGTACTATGGGTAGAAATGGCAACCATGATGGCAGGAAAGTGTACTATGGGTAGAAATCCTAGGGGTAAGGGGTAAGGGGATATATATACAGTGACTGGCATGATCTAGTATAGCATTTGGAAATGGTGTAGGTTCCTGTATGTTGATACTATGACAACTACATCATGATGCCTGTGGGTGTCTGAAATCTTCTTGTAGCTAATATCATAAGTGTAACACATATCTTGGCCTCCACAGATATTGCTTCCCCTTGGTTTGTCCTTGCTCTCAGGTGAGGCAGAGATTGTAGAGCTCCTGGAGTGTGTCTCTATCCACTTTGTTGTGCTGTACTATTTCCACCTCATGCAGACCATGAAAAGTTAGACATGGTCTAAATACCCTTCTCTTCCTTGTCTGAGGTCTATCAGCAGCAACAGCAACATAGACTTGAGAATGTTGCACATACACATGTAGAACAGCAGCAACAGACCCTTACATTCTTTCCCTCCAGTGTACTTTCAGTGGATGCATACCAATAGGTTTTGGAATACAAGGCAAAAGGCTACACTAAATGTACACAGTGTCTTTCTTGATATGTCCAAAGCTTTTGACACCGTTTCTCACCAGATGCAACTTGCCACTATGTGCTTCTTTGCTTGTTTCCTCATTTCCAAAATGCCATTCTTCCCTATCTTATGGTGGTACCACTGAACAAAAGTCAGTCTGCTGGATCAAATCCTAATTTTGAATGTTTCTTTCAACCCCATTGTTACAGCTCTGGTACAGTGAGCCATCTTTAAGTTTATTACAATCTTGCAGAGCTGTATAAACTGTAAGGGCACTGGAACTGCTTAGTAATAATGCCCTATGTTACTTTCCACTCTTTCCTCTGTTGCTGCCAAAGGACCACCCACACACCGCCCTCTTCATTCCTTTCCCCCTGGAAACACCTTCTTTAATTAAATATTCATTGTATATGTTAACTGTGCCTTCTGTATCCAATAAAAATGTGATCCTCAACTAGTCTGGGAACTCTTCTTGTAAGTGTGGTTGGCAGACGCATCTGTTTTCTTGACGGATTACTTTTTGTACTTACTTATTGTGGAGCCAGTGTTCTACACTTAGATATATTTTTTTCTTCGAAGTAAGCAAACTTCATCTTTCTGCTGCAGTTATATGTGTTGTGCTGTATTTAGTTTAGTGACTATGTAACCTTCCCTGCTGCGATTCCTTGCAATTATTTTTTCAGAAAACTCATTTTACTGGCGATTATGTCTCTCAATCTCAGTTATAGCTACTTATTATGCTCGCCTTTGCCCTAATGCCAGTCATAGTTCCATCAGGGCAGAATTTGAAAACTGAGTAGCATATATTTTTTTGGGGGCGGGGATCTTGCACCTGTGTTATGCTTGTGTTTTGTTTTTTTTTTTTGCTTCAGTACCCTTCAACACCTTAGTTCACAAAATCAGGACAAGCTCAAAGTAATAGGAGATAAGGTCAAAATTTAGATATTTCTCATATAAACTTTGCCAGTTGCTCAGATAACGAGATTTGTGTTCACCTGCATTTGCAGAACCATATTTTTAAGCCTAGAACTCAAGTCCATGTCATTATTTTGTGATTTAAGTCCATATCATTTCCCATCAAACTATTAATGTTATGAGGATATACCTACCTTATGAGGCAAAAACCAAAACATTCTGCGAAAATCTGTCTTGTGGAGACAGATTCCAAGAGGGTTGTACTTATAGGTAGTGACCGTTCAGTAGCTGTGCACTTTGCACTCTAATGCACATAATGTTTGCCATTATTTTACTGGCTAAGCAATACTTTTGCTGCTTAGCCAGTGTAAACTAAGTTAAGAAGAAATTTAAGGAAAAAACAGAACAGAGAGTGTGCGTGTGTTTTTGTGGGTGTCTGCGTGTGTGAATGTATGACTGCATGAGAGTACGAGTGAGATTGCTTGAGCAGCTAGTGGGTTTGCTGAACAGGGAGTGTAAAGCTAACAAGAATTTATCAAAGAAAGACATGTGTATGTGTGTGTTTATGTTGTATTCTTTAAGTTTCTGTCTGTTAGTGTGAGTATAAGCATGTTTGTGTGACCTAAAGTGTGTTTATGAGTATACATATGCGTGCATGAATGAAAGCTGTTGGTGTTTCTATTCTTGGGATGACAGTGATCATTCTGTGGCAGAGAACCAGAGGTATTCGGTGTCTCAGAACCAAAACAAGAACACCAAACAGACCGCCACAGAGGTTGTAAATCACGATCCTGAACACAGCTATTTATTGGACTAGGCAACTCTTTATTAAAATAAATGCTTAATGGTTTCATCATGAAGTTTTGTTTAATGGTTTAGCAATTTTATAGGATATCTGTCACTTATGCAGCCAATCAATCCATTATAGTCAAAACAAGTCAGAAACAATAAAACGGAAGCCTTTGCATGGGGGAGTTGTTCCCTGCCCATTAGTGTTGGAGAACAAAAAATTCACACACCCATTTTTTGCAGTTGGGGGAAAATGCAAACATGCCATGAATAAGTAAATCCATTTCCATACTAAGTTTGCAGTACTCTGTTGAAATAAAAACTAACTTAAAACTCCAAATAAAACCCAAATGTTTATGCAATTGCTTATACACACACACACACACACACACACACACACACACACACACACACACACACACACACACACACACCATTAGAAACATGTTTTATCTTATTTTGATGTTATGCAGCATACATGCCACTGCATCACTTGCTTGAATGTGTAGTAGTATTATCAGAAATGTTTTGATTTTCTTTTTCATATTCAGAGTATAACTAGAATTCACTCAAATAAAAAAATGCCACCTCATGAAAAATTACAGCAAAATTCTCTTAAAATGAGGTATTGATAATCCTGGTTCACTGAAACTGTATTCCTTTGAATGTAACTCAAGTAACCCACATACTTTCATACTTTTACGTAGTCCTTGATTTCTGAAAAAACATGAATAGATTTAGAGACCAAGATTGTGACACATTGTTACCCCAGACTTGGACACATAAGAGTTCCTGAGGTTGAATTCTTTGATTGCATTCCTTATTTGAAATAACAGCAGGTGTGGTTTCCATTTACATGCCAACAATGATACACGTTTTGTAGGTTTTTCTCCTTTCTTCTGGTTGTCTTAACTAAAAGGGCTATGGGGATGTACCCCACACACACATTGCAAAATAAAATAAAAAATGTGCATGTTTGGTTGGTGTGAAGCTTCAACCTGTTTTTTTTTTTATCTGATAGAAGCTTCAAAGAACTTGGAGTCACCTGACTGTAGAGGAAACATGGTTCATTTTCCATATTGCAAGCCAGCATTGAAAAATGTGTACAGAGCCCCATGAAGTAATTTAGTCTGGTTCTGCCTTAAGCAGTCCTATGTGGTATCACGCAACCTTGGCATAGTCATCAAAGATCAGAATGGGTTGTCTTCAGTACAGCATACATGCTTAAGGCTGTAAGCTGCTAACAAGCTGAATCCTAAGTCGAGGGTTCAATTTCTTCAGTCTCGATTTTCCTGCAGTATGACTTTGAGCAAGCTGTTAAACCAGCCAGTACTCCTAGGCCAGCTCAGAAAAGAGGCCTGTACCTTGTAGATTTGTTTTGTTAACGTGACAGAACAAATAAAAATAAAATTGTGAATATCAAAACAGGTATATCTTGGGTTAGAAGGTAGCAAGGCTGCTTCCAGTGCATTAAGGAAGCTTGAGGAAGCTCAAGACTATAGTGAGTTGTCTTTCAGATCTGAAAAAAAAACACTTGATAAATGAGTAAGCCTGCTGGGCAAACACTGCACTGGGCAACTCAAAGCAGTACCTGCTTGAATATCTTGCTTAGAGTCACACAATGGACATATTGAGTATGTGGGACTCACACCCTGATGCAGGATCTAGTAAATTACAATCTTAATATTCTGTGCCAGACTGTCATTCAAAACTGCTACAGAATGGTGTGGGGGGGGGGAGTCGACTGCAGAGGAAATGTTAGAAAAATAGTCTGTCAGGGATGGCTGTGTTGGTCTACTGAGTTTGAATAGCCTTTTAGGTGTCGTTCAGCAGGGCTTCACAAATGAAGTGTCCTGTCCTTGCCAGCCATGCCTAGTCCACTGTTTTGACTGGTATATGCTACTGGTATATGTTGGAGGTAAAGGCAGCCTAAAGGATGCAGTCGTTCTGGATTTTTGAAAGGTTTTTGTTTCTTTGCTGAGTAGAAGGCTAACATGAGACCCAGTGGGAGTAAGACCTTATCCCTAGAGAGTCAGGTGGTCAAACAACTAGTTAAAGGGTATAGAACAGAAATTGCTATAAAATGACTTCTAGTAACGCTCTGCAGGGTCAGTAGTGGGCCTTTTTTTTGGGTGTCTTTAGGTAGAACAGAATAGTAGGTAAGTCTCTTGGTTGATTCTACAGAGGTGTAGCAGTTCATCAGGATGAGGAGTTATTGCTGTAGGCGGACCTGCATAAAAAAAACATGTAACAAAGTGATGACAGTTTTGGGCAATTTGAGGTCCACAGCAGTAAATGAAAGAGAGGTTGAAGCATACTGTGGTACAAGAAATTGGGAAGCCGAACTGAGAGTGCAGGGACACAATTAACAGCAGTCGAAGGACAGAGTACTAAATGAGACAGTATTAGTTTCCGGATGAGATATACTTGGAAGTTTGGGAACAGGTTCAAGTCATGGAAATGGCATGAAAAAAAGCACCATTTATTGGAGGGAAATACTTGTTTTGGAGATGATGTAAGAAAAAGCATGTGATTCAGAGAAGGGGAATATATTTGCCTTTCGAGATGGCTTAAGAAAAGGGAAATGATTCATTGCAGCGGAATACTTGTTTTTTGAGCCGTGGTAAGACAAGGGGATGGTGTTTGCATCTTTGAGCTAGTATGTCATATAGGTGACTTTTGGTGAAAGAAATCAAGCTAAAAGCAAGGCAGATGCATGGAAGTGCAAACTGAGTAGTAATTCTTCAGAAGTCAGGTAGTATAGATGGAAGCTAAAATCAGAAACTTGGGGATAACAGCAGAGTATCCTCAAACATTCTTGAAGAATGTGGTTAGGAACTGGTGCAGTAGTATAGGTAATGCAGTTTAGAGGAAATGGATTTTAAGCTTGGCTGGGGGATGATAGCTTGAAGTCAGCAACAAGTTCATTGCCTGTTGGATACATTTCTTTCAAGATGCTGAAGACAGGTTCCACAGGGCTTCAGAAGTGGTGGAGAAACATACATTTTTTGTAAGAGGGTTACTATTGAAAACTTAAGCAGTGCCTGGAATTGTGGTTTATGGAGTACCACCCATGTCATCTGGATCATCCAGGCCATAGTAAAAGCTTTTATCTTCCACACTACAAAACCAGTTGGGAAAAAAAATTGCCTTGTTTGTACATCGTTGATTCATTTTTCAGAGAGGTAGAGGATGACTATCTTGAGAGATGGAGGGTTAGAAGGTACAGGGTTCCAGTCTGTAAGGAAAGGGTCTGTAATGGAAAATATGCTGAGACTAAAATATGCCTATTTTCTGTCAGGAATCGTCTTGCTGTAAGAGTGAGTAGATTTGCGTAGGTTGCACAGAATGTTCAGTTTTTCATAGTAGTGTGACTTGTTTACAATGATAACAGTGAGAGCACTCCTGATCCATTTATCTTCATGCAGAGATTGTGTGCCATTGATGGATGCACTCTTGTTTCGATGTATCAGTAAGCATTGTGTTAGTCCTTGTTCTTTGTATGCTAGCATGTTTATTCTGTTCTGTTACTCTCCAGAGTAGGTGCTGTTTACCTTATTTATACTCCCCCTGAAAACTCTTGCAACATTTAAAAAAAAAGTTTTCTTAAACTTTTCATGGAGTTCTTTGTTAGCCTAACCATTTCCAGGGAAAATGTTTGTTGTTCTGAATGAGCTTTCTGCTTGGTTTTAGGGATTTAGGTTCATAAGTTGTTATGTTGTTGATCTGTGAGGATCTTAAGAAGCCTAGCCTTACATTACCTTGGCAGTTTGTAGCCTGAACATGTGGTAGGCATTGAAGCCCTGCACTGATGGAGTGCTGTCATTGGTCTTTAACCAGATGTCTCTGACAATACAATCATCTGTTTACCGTGGTAAGGACTGCTTGTAGGGAATGGAGATTTTTGTTAAAGTTTCTAGTGTTGACCAGCAATACCTTTTTGCCTGGATTCTGTTTTGTTATGTTGGAAGTGACTGACATTACCTAAAAAAATAAAAAGGCACTATGGGGGTCCACAAGGACTGAGCCAATATACAAAACCCTTGGGGATGATAGGTGCAGGCCATCCATGGCAAAGCACCCCCTTAGAATGATACCAGAAACTAAGCCAGTTGCTGAAGTCATAATCTTTTGTTTACACTTCATCACTCTTGGTGATGGTAGAATGCTGCACAAGGCTAGGTTCATATCTGCCTCAGGTGCATATTCTGAGAGCTTCATCGCATCTCTTTTCATATAGTCCTTGGAGATACATTCAAGTCGTTTACACACATGTGTATACTTGTAGTGCAAGAATATGAGTACATATATAATGTGGCTAATCTTGACACCTTACAGGCAACTGATCGTGACTCTCTCCTTGTACAGCTTGTCTCACTATGAAATCAGCTAAGGCTGTGGTATTGGAATGTGTGGAGGATTGCCTTATGGGCTTTTGAACTGAGTCAGTGTGAATCTTAGATGTATGTTTCATGATGGGTTGGGTGTTTGTGATGTTGTTTAAGGTACCTGCATTGCAGGTTACGTTTAGGAGACCTTGGTGATTTCAGTAGGTTACTTTTAAGATCCTCAGCATATGTAGGCCTTTGTGTTTGGTCTGATGTGTGTGACTGATTTAGTGTGACGTTGTGTGGTGTTGACAACCTGCTTGTTATTTGTTGTGTCTATGTGTGTGTGCTTTGCCTCCAAAACATTACAGAACTACATCGCTCACACACTGTGTAAGTTTATGTAAAAGGTTGTTGTCAGTAAGCACGGGACACATTACAGAACTACATTGCTCACACACTGTGTCAGTTTATGTAATAGGTTGTTGTCAGTAAGCACAGGACACATTACAGAACTACATCGCTCACACACTGTGTCAGTTTATGTAATAGGTTGTTGTCAGTAAGCATGGGACACATTACAGAACTACATCGCTCACACACTGTGTCAGTTTATGTAATAGGTTGTTGTCAGTAAGCACAGGACACATTACAGAACTACATCGTAAACACACTGTGTCAGTTTATGTAATAGGCTGTTGTCAGTAAGCATGGGACACATTACAGAACTACATCACTCACACACTGTGTCAGTTTATGTAATAGGTTGTTGTCAGTAAGCACAGGACACATTACAGAACTACATCGTAAACACACTGTGTCAGTTTATGTAATAGGCTGTTGTCAGTAAGCATGGGACACATTACAGAACTACATCACTCACACACTGTGTCAGTTTATGTAATAGGTTGTTGTCAGTAAGCACGAGACACATTACAGAACTACATCGCTCACACACTGTGTCAGTTTATGTAATAGGTTGTTGTCAGTAAGCACAGGACACATTACAGAACTACATCATAAACACACTGTGTCAGTTTATGTAATAGGCTGTTGTCAGTAAGCATGGGACACATTACAGAACTACATCACTCACACACTGTGTCAGTTTATGTAATAGGTTGTTAGTAAGCACGGGACACATTACAGAACTACATCGTTCACACACTGTGTCAGTTTATGTAATACGTTGTTGTCAGTAAGCATGGGACATATTACAGAACTACATTGCTCACACACTGTGTCAGTTTATGTAATAGGTTGTTGTCAGTAAGCATGGGACACATTACAGAACTACATCGCTCACACACTGTGTCAGTTTATGTAATAGGCTGTTATCAGTAAGCACGGGACACATTACAGAACTACATCGCTCACACACTGTGTCAGTTTATGTAATAGGTTGTTGTCAGTAAGCACGAGACACATTACAGAACTACATCACTCACACACTGTGTCAGTTTATGTAATAGGTTGTTGTCAGCAAGCACGGGACACATTACAGAACTACATCACTCACACACTGTGTCAGTTTATGTAGGTTGTTGTCAGTAAGCATGGGACACATTACAGAACTACATCGCTCACACACTGTATCAGTTTATGTAATAGGTTGCTGTCAGTAAGCACGAGACACATTACAGAACTACATCGCTCACACACTGTGTCACTTTATGTAATAGGTTGTTGTCAGTAAGCATGGGACACATTACAGAACTGCATCGCTCACACACTGTGTCAGTTTATGTAGGCTGTTGTCAGTAAGCACAGGACACATTACAGAACTACATCGCTCACACACTGTGTCAGTTTATATAATAGGTTGTTGTCAGTAAGCACGGGACACATTACAGAACTACATCGCTCACACACTGTGTCAGTTTATGTAATAGGCTGTTGTCAGTAAGCACGGGACACATTACAGAACTACATCGCTCACACACTGTGTCAGTTTATGTAATAGGCTGTTGTCAGTAAGCATGGGACACATTACAGAACTACATCGCTCACACACTGTGTCAGTTTATGTAATAGGCTGTTGTCAGTAAGCACAAGACACTTGCTACATTTTCATTTTCTAAGGATGACTATTTTAACTAAGCTGGTTACAGAGATGGTTGGAAAGTGCATATCCATGTTTCCGAGTGTTTACTAATGTGGGCTGAATGACAGTAGCACCTATTAGATTTGTCATAGATTGCTGGAGGTGCTGCCTGTCTGGTAGTGGAGATAGTGCTGGTCTCAACACAGCTGCATGCACCTAGGGATCTACAATCTTCTGTGCTTTCTATTTGAAGGTCTAATATCTCTGTCTTGCTTGACTGTCTGAAAACAATGTATGGTTATATCCTTCATCTGTTCTGAGTGAGAGAAGCTGCCCTCATGGTTTGTACTACCCACAGAAAAGTAACTCCATCCAGGACTGGGCACACAGTTGTGAAGTCTGTAAGAAGCATATCTTGGCACTCTGTAAATCAAAATGCAGTCAACTGTATGGGCTGTTGCCTGAGTTGTTTTGGGGCTGGTGAGGGGTTTTCCTTGGTTGCTGCAGTACTCTGCTGTTAAAGACAAGGTGCTCCAAAAACACATTTCCTCATCCCTGAGTTGTTTTTTTTTATTTATTGCTCCTACAGAATGATCCCTACACTGACAAATATAAGTAGAACATCACTTTATGCTTTCTTCCCTTCTTTGTCCTTTATTCGCTGTTGTGCTTTCTCATTGTACGCTTAAACATCGACTAATCACCACCCGCTGTTCCTGCAAACTCTTCCCAAGCATTTTAATCTTATACTCTGTTTATGAATTCATGAAGGGGCTTAGCCCATAACTGTGTGTATTACTGTCTGAAACTGAAGCCACATGATTTTGATGTTGTCTACTATGTTTTATCTATGTTTGTAACCCTACTGAAAACTGCATATTATACTTATCTCTAAATGTTTCTATTGTTCCTAATGTATTTATACTCTGATTTCTGGAGCTTTTTTCCCCGTAAACAAATGTAAAATAAATAAATAAAAATAAAATGTGGAGTTCTGTGGTATGCTGAGAATCCTGTGTGGCATTTTAGCAGTCTTGAGCCTCTATAAATTTGGGCTGGGCTGTAGTATAACATGTGACTGATCATGGACTCATTGTCAAGACAGCTGTGCTCTTTAGTGCAGTCAGGGGGGAAAAAAGCTGCAAAAAGTTTATTTAGAAGTGTTCTTTGTGCTGTACAGATTACTAATTTGGAAAGAACTGATACATTTAAACTAGCTACTGAATGTGTTTTTATTTTTCTTGCCTGGTGAGATTCTGGTTCTGGAAGATAGCACTTAGTGATGTCACTGTTCTTGGTGTACAGGATACTTTGAAATTTGGTTCGGTTACAGGTTAAGCTACAAGAAACTGGTTATGTATTAGATGGATATTATGAACCCAGATGACTGATAATAGTGGAAAGCTTTCATTTTAAGTATTAATAACCCTAAAGCTATTGAAACTGTGATAACATCATGTAGCCGAGCTGCAACATAATACACTAAATTCTAAATTTGATTTGACTGTATATGAAGCATTGCAAGGTAGGTTTACTAGGTGTGTTTGTAATGAAACTAGCCACAAAGAGCCATTAGTTGAATTTAACTTTTCCAAACCCATTCAAAATAAAATAGACTTTGGATGTGGGTGCAAAGATAAGCAACAGTTAAGAATCATGAGGCAGCAGTTGGCATCTTGTGTAATGATGAAATACAGATGCATTCCCAGACTGAGAATTCTGCTGTCACTTTCCATATATTTCCATGGACTAAACAGCTCATGTGCAGAATCCATGGTGCTATTGGTTCAATGATGCTGGTGATCATATCAAAAATGACTAAAACACAATGAGCCTACATATATATATATATATATATATATATATATATATATATATATATATATATATTTATTTATTTATATACATACTTTTTTGTTTGCAGAGGAAGTCCTCATTATTCCCCCTTACTTAAACTAACTTTGAAATTGTTTTTACTCTGACAGCACAATGTACCAAAGTGTTTTATTTCTCCTTGTCAGTGCAGTTCCACTCTATACACTAATATTACAGTCCGAGGAAACAGTACACAAGCATGAAATGCCCAGGCAAGCAAAACCAAAGCAAAAGATGCAAAGGCAAGTGTGTTTTATTCATAGGTTCATAGGAGATTACTAGACTAATGGCTCTAAAGCCATTACAAGCTTCACCACTGATTCCCCAGATTTCCTCCTGTTTACTCTACCCAGGGGATAGGGGATGGTTTAGGTTTGTGCCATTGATACTGAGATTTACCTAATTTACACTACTCAAGGAGTGGGTGATGGTTTAAGTTTATGCCAAAGCTTTTGAGAACTTTATGCCTACACTGCCCCTGTCCATAAAGGACATGGGCACTACCCCAGGAGTGAATTTATGATTCCCCATCCATTGGTCTGGGTTGCATTTGAAGAGGGTCGTGGAAGGTTCTGCCCAATGAAAATGGGGAGGTTGTTCCAGAGGAGGGGGTAGACTGTGAGACAACATATTTGTCTCTGCAGCATGTCTTATTGACATCACAGACTAGGTTTAGATCTTGGATCTAGTAATCCTTGAGCAGTTTATTTATTTATTTATTTATTTTTGCGAATGCGTAACATTTACATCAGGGCTGCACCTGACACTTACTTATAGGTTTGGCATAGATCGCCCCTTATTAGTCGGTAGGAGACAGAGTAAAGGGATATGGACCTTTAGTTGCTCCGCATAGGACATGTATTTTACACCCTGTATTTTTTTAGTTAGGAACCTATGAGGCCGCTCAACTTGTTTCAGGTGCCTGGTCAGGTACGTGCTGAACAGTACTGCATCATACTGCATCATCATGACTGGTCTGATGAGGGAAGACTACAGTGGAACTATAACCTCCTTTGGTCTGGATGCCATGCTGTTACTTATAAGTTGTGCAACATAGATGGACTTCCTCACCACCATGAACACATGATGGTCAAAGTTCAGGTTGCTTTCAATCTATGTACCTATATTTCTTAACACTGGGTCCACTCTTAGGGATGTGCTATTAATGTTGTAGTTTGTGGGGGGGTTTGACTTACCGAATAGTATAATTATGCATTTTTCTTTAACTTTTTTTACTGAAATTTGAATTATAGCAAGCAGCAAGTAATAGCATGAAAAAAAGACTTGTGGAAGAGAGAGAATGTCTTTCAGAAATGGCCCATTAAATTTCTCTCTCAGTAGAAAGATGGAGGAAGATGAATAGCATGCTTGAGCTGCCCCCAATGGCTGCTTTGACATGTTTCCTCCTTCTGTTCTCCCTTTGTGAAGGGAACAAATGGATCAGTAGACTTGGGGGAGGATCTGATGGTTGGCAGGCAGTGGGGGCAAAGAATTGCAAAAAAAATTTGGCACTAGTATGTGGAATATAGTGAACTTATCCTGACAGCAGTTGAAACATTATCTTCAAAACCAATCTACAGCCTGAAAATTCTCTTTAAATTCATTTGAATGTTTATGCTTCTAAGTATTTGGATCATTAGAAAAGAATTTAGGAAAGGATGTGTCACACAGAGTAAATAGTATTTGTAGGCCGCGGTGGTGCAGCGGTTAGCGTTGTCGCCTCACAGCAAGAGGTTCTCCCATTCGATTCTTGGCTGGAGCGTCTTCTGTGTGGAGTCTGCATGTCCTCCCTGTGATCGAGTGACATCTAAAGACATGCAGGTAGGTGCGTGCATGAATGGGTGTGCCTTCTTTGAAGGTTGGGCATCGGGCTGGCAACTTGGCAGTATAAACATCCGCTGCCAATCATTAGTGGACCGGAGTTCTGCTCTGGTGACCCCTAACCAGGAAAAGCTGAAAGACAATTATTATGTGTCACATAGAGAAGTCCTGTGAGTTGTAATGTAAAACTGGCATGACCAACTTTAAGTTGTCCTTATAGGACATTAAGTTCATATCGTGTTACTAAAACATGCAACCCCGTATAAGCTATAGAGGAAAGCAGTTCTGGGCACAGTGCAGGTGTCATGAAGAGCCGTCTCAACTAGCATTGAAGACTGAAGCAATACTGATCTCATGAACTTTATTCATACCTTGCCTTAGAAATGGGGTCCATTGCTATCATGGTATTAGAAACCAAAAACACTTGGAGAAATTTAAACTAGAAGAAGACATTGTTACCCTTATTGGCTAATTTGAGGTTTGTTGTTTAAAATAACTTTGTCAAAACTGTTCAAGTAGTCAGATGATAAAACTGTTTGTTTTTAATGGCATGTCCAAATATTAATGTTTGGAGGATATGACCTAAAGACATGGATAATGTTGGCAGTGTTTTTTTTTTTTTCGGAAAGAATGAAGCTCCTTTACTGGTTGCTAAAGACGTGGCAATATGTGATAAATTGAAGAACATTTTAAAAAGGGATGCCATATAAAGCACTATACTTCATAGTGGTCTAAGTTTTCTTCTTTCTGAGCCTCGAATCAACTTGAACCCAGTAAGAATGGAAAACCTGATTGTTACCTGGGTTCAGTAATAATTCATAAGACAACCAGTTTGAGAGCTTGCTTTATGAAGACTTCAGGAGAAGTCTTTGTAGCAGTAACAAAAAGCACAGCTCACGAGATTAACTTTTAAAGAAACAAAATGCCATAATTGTAGGAAGTTGGAAGATGTAAATAAATGGTGCAGTTCCAATTAAGAGATTATAAGAGTATGAAATATGTTCAAAAGAAGCAACTAAACTGACAGTTTTTTACTGGTAAACAGTAAAGAAAAAGGCATCATTTATGCATACAGTGACAAGGGATTGCTGGTTCCGTTTCCCAAGTACAGGCTGTTCTGACTGTAAACAACAAATTCTGAACCTCACTCCCCTATTACTCTAGCTCCAAGATCTCTGTGCATTTGAATAGGGTGGATACTGAAGTTTTGGAATTTTCTCTGTTATGAGGCTTGCAGTGGTTATCCTTGGACTTTCAATTGCAGACAGGAGGTGACACAGGAGCAGCATTGATGATTATATTCAAGAAAAATGCTTCAGTCATTATGTTTACAAAGAAAGTGTTACAGGCTACATAACACTCATCATCATCACCCCCCTTTTCCATTTCCACACAGAGTCAGGGTGTATTTTCAACTGTCACTGCTTTTCTCAATTAAGAGCCACCCTCCTTCCTTGAAAAGTCATACCCAGCCTTCACAGGTCTTCTGGTGTACAGTTTGGCCATCTTTTGACAGGATGTCCTTGTCTTGTCTTTCCTTCTTCTTGTGTGTCTCAAATCTGCTGTACCAGGTCATCCTCTGCTTTCCTTTATATTTGATTGTATATCTGTAACTGGTCACCTTGAACTTCTTTGCAGTCGAGCTGTTTTGGCTGCTGCATTATGTGTTCATTTCTTCATACGTCCTGCAATATGCATCCTGCTGATCTGCCTCAAGCACTTCACCTCCATCCCTTCAGCTTTCTCTGCTGCTCTGCCTTCCCTACTCAGGCTTCTTTGCCACACTGTAGTACTGGTCACACCACTTTTCTGTATACCTTAGTTTTCATATTCTTTGGCATTCTGTTACACACTACTCCTGACACTTTGTGCCAACTGGCTGTTGCAGTTCTTATTCTTGCTTTGGTCTCCTTATTCAGATTTCCCTTCTTCTCAACCACAGTTCCCAGATATTTGAAGCTGTTAACTTATTCTGCTATTTTCTCTTCTATCTCACTTTTAGCTTCATCTGATTATTCTCCATTTCCTGACAAAACCATTCTCTTATCTGTACTCAGCTTTATCCCATGTGCCTTCAGTTTTGCATTCCAGTCCCGTCACTCGCTGATGTTACTGTTCTGAATCTGCTTGTAGTGCTGCACAGTCTGTATACAGCAGCTTTGTTGCTGGTGGTCCTCAGGTATGTTTACTGATGTAGTCCATCACCAATGTGAACAAGACTGGACTCAGAGCTGAAACATGATGGGTACCCAGTCTCACTGTGAGCCCTTCTGTGAGTCCAAACAGTGTACTTGTGTCATTGAGTCTTTGTACTTAGACTTCACTAATTCTACAATTGCTTCTTGGACTTTGATTCATGAGAGGATTACCCAGATGAGCTTTCTTGGGACATTGTCATATGCTTTTTCCAAGTCTGATAATGCCTTCTAGAGTGGATTTTTCTTTCATCACAGGCTGTGCGTGTGGTACTACAATCTCTGTGGGGTTTTGTTAATTCAGAATTATCATAGTCTTTTTGAGTTATACCTTCCATAGAAGTTCTATGATGCTTTGTTCTTGCCATTGCAACTGCTCTTTTAACTTCTACCTTTTCTGCCTTCCATTTCTTCCTGCACTCTTTCTTTCTTTTGATAACTTCCTGACCTTCTGCATTCCACTGCCATTTTTCTTACATATCTTATTTTCACACCAGGCCCGATTGTATATCTGTTCTGTTGTCTTAACTATATGCTGCTTTTTGAAACTGTCATGCTTGTTCGGCTCCTTCTATTCTCTCTACTTCCTGAGCCGTCTGTATTTCCTTGAATGCCTGTGCTTTTGCTTCACTCGACTTCTAGATCGTCAGTCTAAATCGGTTTTGATCTTGGAGCCTTCTGTGACCACTGCTTGCAACCGATTGGGAGCCACCAGTGGTTTATGCTGAGGGTTGACAGTTTCATGAGGAATGATTTTGTGGTTTCTGTTTATTATTCATTATTGTTCATTATATACAATTACATACGAAGATAACAGAGCTTATAAATTGCTTTTTTTCTAAGAAAAATTAGACTACTGAGAGTGGGAACACAAGTAGCAATACAGTGCTATTGCAAAGAGACATTATAGATCAGTCACAGTAGCGATAGTCATGGAGAGTGTGTCCTCTGAGATACCTTTTAAGGAGTGTGAATGCATTCTAATTTCTGTTTTGCTTTTCCTACTTTGTGTTTTGTTTGGCCATAACAAGCTTCTTTGTCACTGATATTTAGCACAGCTTCATCTTGTACCAGTGGTAAGATGCATGTAACTGTGCTAAACCATTGCCTTCTGTTCCATACAAATGTATTGCTTCTATTATTATTCCTTTTAGTTTTTTCTTTCCTTTGGTCAGAAGTCAATTGGAAACAGTTATTGAGGAGTCAGGATGTCTGCATGATGAATGCATCTGCTCAGCATGATACGTGTTAACTCAGCTTTCCATTTCCTGAGCAGAAAGCTTGAGTAATCGATGATGTTCATCGTGTTACCCTGCTGCAGTCATCACACTTGGGTTATCCTGCCATCAGGCGGTCCCGCAGTCGGCCTGAATTCCAAAGTCTTGGTCTGGCATCGGTTGCTGTCGCTTCTTCCCTGACATCAGTGCGCCAGGGGTGTATAAGAGGCATCCGACACCATTTTCTTCAGTCTTTCTTGCCGCGCGGTGCCCGAAGCAGAAGCAGTTCGCAAGTGCCGGTCGGCCGACACCTGAGATTTTCAAATCGAATTTCAGTCCGAAGTCTTCAATAAAGCTAAGTACCCCATTGGGGAACCTTTTCTTGCCTCAATCCGATGTCAGAAAAAGTTAACAATTGCATTTCTTGTGGGAAGCAAATTCCTCATAAGGACTTCCATTCTTTTTGTATTCCTTGCCTAGGCCCAGACCACGAAGTCACAGGTTGTCGGTTTTGTGCTAGGTTTAATAAACGAACTATCAAACGCTGTTTTGACTTCGCACGACATTACTTTGGTAGGAAATTTAATTATATCATGCCGTCGGAGCAGCCGATGACTGGCATGCATAAAAAGCACAAGGATAAGGACAGGCAGCCTAGGAACAAGCCAGACTCCAAGGCCTTGGCTGGGCCTGTCGCCAGTTCTCTGGTTTTCAGTGAGGCACCTACGCAGCCCCTGACAACCGCAGAATTGGAACCCAAGACAGCTACGGATTCTCAAGCGGAGTGTACTAGGCTGACGCAGCCATCTTCATTAGGCCTTTCCGACACCGGAGCAGAAGGACATCCCAGTGCAGTGGAAAACACCTTCGGTTGCAGAAGGTGTCTTCAGACTGACTACACTCACCATTAAATCTTATGCTAAGCTTAAAACTCTAGTAAAACCAAAAAAGACTGTACATCAGTCTACAGTCCAAGGCCCCATGCCTAAGAAACAGATGCTTAAGATGGCTGAAGATTTGATTACCCTAATCTGGGGTTCCCATCCCCCCCAGATGCTCCAGCCAAATTCCTTTATAAAAGCCCTGTGGCTGACCCAGAAACAATTTCCCAGGGTCCTAAGGGGGCTAAAGCTTCTATGGCTAAAAATCCTGTGCTCTCTGAAAGGGATTCCAGAGCCGTAGATAGATGGGGAAAGAAAATATACACCTCAGCAACTCTGGCTATGAGAGCATTAAATTGTCAGTTTCACATGCTGAAATATCAGCAATTCCTAATGTCTCAATTAAAGCAAAAATGAGCACACATAAAGAACAGTCTGAATTCAATGAAATGCAGGATCTGTTGCATGCAGCTGAACAGGTGGGCAAACATACTTTACAATGTGGATTTGATTCATTGGAAGCTTCCTGTAGAGCAGCTGTTACTGGGTCTGTCATACGTAGGCATGCTTGGTTAAAAGAACAAACCCTGCCTGATCATGTTAAAGCAAAATTATTGGATGCACCTTTACAGCAGGATGTATTATTTGGTGTCAAAGCAGAAGAGGTCTTAAAGAAAATGGAGGATAAGGCAAAGTCTATGCAGACAGTCAAGGATTTTTTACAGGTACAACCCCCCTCATTTCAGCAGAAATTGGCCAACAAAAAACTGGTCCTTTCCAGCTTCTGACAGATCACAGATGGGCAAATACAGACGCCCAAGGGGCAGAAGTCAGTCACAAGGCCCTTACAAACCTCGCCAATGGGGTACTGCTACCCAGAAAGGAGGAGAAGACAGGCCCCAAGCTAGCAGAAGACAAACACAATGACTCAATCCTCAAACTACCAAGCAAATCTCTCCTGGCAGCCCCTTTGGGAGGAAAATTAGCATTTTTTGCAGACAACTGGCACATAATCACAAGGGACAAATGGGTCCTAAACATTGTCTCACAAGGATACAGATTCCACTTTCATACCTTGCCAAGGAAAAAAAGAATGCCAAACCTGCCACCAAATCAATGGGCAGAGGCACAAAAACAAATTACAGCTCTCATGGACATGAGAGCCATTCAACAGGTACCTACACAGGAGCAAGGACAAGGATTTTACTCAAGACTCTTTTTAGTCCCAAGAAAAGACAAAGCATGGAGACCCATTCTGGATCTTTCAATTCTGAACACCTATCTGCAAGTACCAAAATTCAAGATGCTAACACTACAGCAGCTTCTTCCCATGCTGGGCAAGAATGCTTGGCTAGTAACGTTGGACCTCAAGGAGGCATACCTGCATGTCCCTATCAGACAAAATTGCAGAAGATACCTCCGCTTCATTGCAGGTTCAACACACTATCAATTCTCTGCACTGCCCTTTGGCTTATCTACTGCGCCCAGGGTCTTCACAAAATGCCCGGCACCAGTAATTGCATACTGCAAAGAGGAATTCAAATATACCCATACCTGGATGACTGTCTTATTCAAGCAGAAAGCAAGGACATTCTTTTAAAGCATCTAGCATTTGTCAAACACCTTCTAAGTTGCTTAGGGTACACAGTAAATGAAAAGAAATCAAAACTAGTGCCCTCACAAAACATAATATTCCTGGGTGCCAGCTTGAATACAACGGCCCAGATGGCTTATCTCACACCAGACAAGCAACAACAGCTGACTCAATATTTCAAAATAATGGCAACAAAGACCCAACTCCCTGCAAGAAAAATTCTGCAGGCCTTGGGATTCATGGCATCTTGCATACTACTAATACCATTTGCAAAACTGCATATGAGGAAATTACAATGGTACCTGAAAAGCATATGGACTCAGCACAGCCACAGCTTGGAAACAGTGATACCACTCATTCCCTGCCTTCAACAGGAGTTTCTATGGTGGGCACAGGCATGTCACCTCAACAAGGGTCAGCCTTTCACCTTACCCACAGCCAGGCAAACTATGACAACAGATGCATCGGACTATGCCTAGGGAGCACACATGGCAGGACAGTGCATTCAGGGCAAATGGACTACAGATCAAAGGCATCTGCATATCAATCAAAAAGAAATGCTAGCAGTACAGAATGCCCTAACAGCTTTCAAGGACCTCTTATACCCAGGACAACTAATAATAAAGACGGACAACACCACAGTAATGTGGTACATAAACAAGCAAGGGGGCACACATTCCTACCCTCTATGCAGGCAAGCAATGACCTTGTGGAACACAGCACTGTCTTACCAGGTTCAATTACAAGCACAATTCCTGCCAGGAAAGAAAACACGTTGGCAGATGACCTAAGCAGAAACATAATGGATCCACACGAGTGGAAACTAGATCCACAAGTATTTGCAATGATAGCTCAAAAATGGGGACAGCCACACATAGATCTGTTTGCCAGCCCCCAAAACTACCAACCTCAAAAATTTTGCACAAGGACATTCCATCCACAAGCTTGGAAAGTGGACACCCTCTCATTCAGTTGGAAAACATTAACAGTGTATGCCTTTCCTCCACTGCCTCTTCTACCAAAGGTACTGCTGAAAGTCAGATTAGAGAAGCCACAAATGATACTCATTGCACCAGACTGGCCATGCCAGCACTGGTATCCAATTCTAAGGAACATGGCCCACGGCCCACCATGGATTTTACCACAAATTCCTCACCTGCTCACTCAGCGAGACAATCAGATTCTACACAGCCAGCTCAAGACTTTAAACCTGGCTGCATGGCAAATTATCTAAACAAACAGCCAACTCCTCTATCCAAAGCTGTTATGGATGTCATTCTGGAGGCCAGGAGGCCCAGCACCAGAAAAACCTATTCAGACAAATGGAAAAGATTTTGCGCCTGGAACCAGGCTAAAGGCCAAAATCCCCTTGATCCAAACATTCCTCAGATTCTACAATATTTAACTGAGATGTTGCACAAAGGACTTTCCTTTTCATCTATTAAGATCCACGCCTCAGCAATTTCAGCTCATTACAACATGGATCCTCCTTTATTCTCACATCCACTCCTAAGACAGTACCTCAGAGGGGCTAAGAACATACGACCGCCCAGGAGAGCACCAACATCTACTTGGGATCTCAACTTTGTTCTGGAAAAGCTTACACTGCCGCCCTTTGAACCAGCGTTTTCAGCTGATTTAAAATTTCTTTCATGGAAAACTGCCCTGCTACTAGCAATAACCTCAGCTAGAAGAGTCTCAGAGCTACAGGCACTAATGGCAGTGGAGCCTTTCCTCATTTTTCATGAAGACAGAGTCTCTCTACGAACTAACCCTACCTTTATGCCAAAGGTGGTATCCATTGTGGCCCTAAACCAAACCATTCATTTGCCCACCTTTTTCCCCAATCCCCAGAACAAAGAGAAAGACTCCTGCACTCTTTGGACATTCACAGACAATTACGTTACTACTTGGATAAAACTAAGGATTTCAGAAAATCTGAACAGCTCTTTGTAGCCTATGCTGCAGGATCACAAGGAAAAGCTATCTCAAAACAGACCATTTCTAAATGGATAGGGCATTGCATACGTTTCTGCTACACACAGCATGGGAAACTGGTACCTGCTAACATTAGGTCCCACTCCACCAGGGCTACAGCTACATCAGCGGCCTTTCTCAGGGGAGTGCCAACCAAGGATATTCTGGAAGCTGCAACTTGGAGTTCAGTGCACACCTTCACCAAACACTATCACTTACCCCTATATTCTAAGACTAGAGCTGGTTTTGCCACTGCAGTTTTGCAGGGCCTACTAGCCTCTTCTAACCCTGTTTAACTCCACCACCCATCCTTAGCTTTGGAATTCAACCCAAGGGTAATGACTGCAGCAGGGTAACACGATGAACATAGTACAGTTTTGTACCTACCATAAATGTAGATGTTCGAGTGTTCACCCTGCTGCAGTCCAAGTTACCCTCCCTCCATCCCCTCTGAACTAGCTGAACTTATCTATGCCACTCTATCCTATACAACCTCTGTGGTGTATTTGCTTGTGCCTGAAGGTATTGTTTTATTTTTATATAGATATATATACATATATATATATATATATATATATATATATATATATATATATATTGCCTGGCGTTGGATGCCTCTTATATACCCATGGCGAAGCGACAGCAACTGACGTCGGACCAAGACTTTGGAATTCAGGCCGACTGCAGGACCGTCTGACGGTAGGATAACCCAAGTGTGATGACTGCAGCAGGGTGAACACTTGAACATCTACATTTATGGTAGGTACAAAACTGTACTTTCATCAGGCTTCACACCTGATGCACGTGTACCAGTTCAGACATCTAAAGGGTGCCTTATTTCCATAACTGAGCTATCTCTTTTAATCTATGCTTGTAAGCAGTGCTGTTGCCATGGGCAAGGTTCACATACTTGATGGCTGACTTGGTCCTTGACATTGTCACCTTGTTTGCATGCAGATGAAGATTATGATCTTTATTTAGGGAATGTGGAATGCACCCCCCATTTCTTTTTGTACTCTGCATTATCTTATGGTAGACGAGCCTTCATGTTTGTGTATAGTCCCACTATATTTTTTCTTGCCAGTTTTTTTGTTCTTCCTGTGGAGATGGGCCTCTCAAACAGGATTTCAGCATTAGCAGCTACATTATTATGAAAAAGGGTACAACTTGTGTATTTAATTTCATTTTTTTTTATGTTTTTTTTTGTTATGACATTACAGGGGGTTCTGTTTGAGATGAAATGGCAGCCAGTCCATTCAATTACTGCAATGTTTGTAAGCGACCTTCTGTGGATGTGGTTTAGAATGGAGCTTTGTGGGTGTTAGGTGCAAGCTAATAACCTACAGTTGATAACAAAAAGTGTACACACCCATGTTAAAATGCCAGATTTTTGTGATATAAAAAAATGGGACCACAATAAATTATTTCAAAAAATTTTCCCAGCCTTAATGTGACCTATTACCTGTACAATTAAAATGAAAAATCATACAAACATGTTAGGGGAAAAAATATAAAACATATAAGCTGGTTGCATAAGTGTGAACACTCAAACTAATACTTTGTTGAAGCACCTTTTGATTTACTTAGAGCATTCAGTCTTCTTGGGTAGGAGTCTATCAGCATGGCAGATTTTGACAAGGCAATATTTTCCCACTCTTCCTTGCAAAAGCATGGCCAGTCTGTCAGATTGTGAGAACATATCTTGCGCACCGGCCTCTTCAGGTCACCCCACAGATTTTCTATTGGCTTTAGGTCTGAGTTGTGGCTAGGCCATCCCAAAACTTTAATTTTCTTCTGGTGAAGCCATTCTTTTGTTGAGATTCAAAGTATGAATGAATTTTATTGAGAAAATGATATTGCTGAGAAACATGGTAAAAAAGGCAGATGGGGGCAGCTGATTTCAGTACTAGAAAGCAGGGGTGAATAAACGGACCTTTGGATAAAAACAGTTCCCACTAACTTCCACATTGATGGGAGCCCACCGAACACAGAAGGCATTATAAAGAGATCTGGGGACACAGTTTGGCAACAACCTCTCCCTCGACCACCACATTGCCACTCTGGTCAGAAAGCCCATCTATGTGGCTCACCTCATTACCAAGGGTTTTGCATCCAGGAAGAAAGAGGTCATCGTCTCTCTCTCTACTCTTCCCTCATTAGACCAATCATCGAGTATAATGCCCCATTTGGCATGTACCTCAATAGATACCTGCAACAGCTGGAGAGGCCACAGAAGTACCTTATGAAGAGGATCCTGGGCATTAAACACATGTCCTACACAGACAGATTCAAAAGACTTCAGCTATTCTCTGTCTCATATTGCCTACTTAGAGGCGATCTCTGCTTGACTTGCAAAGCCATGTCTGACCCATCTCTGTTAGAAATGCTGCATCTAAAGAAATCCCAATCCCTCTGCACTACACGCTCCAGAGACCTCAACCTCATTCCCACAATCACAGAACATGCTGGAAGGACAAGTTCCTCACCCAGACACTGCCCATGCTCTGGAATAGACTTCCCATACATGTCAAGCAGAACACCTCACTGGCCCTCTTCAAGAGAAATCTTGATGAGTGGATGAGAAATAGAAAGTTCACCCCAAGGATCACTGCAGTGGTTCTACTTGCTAGAGGCATTGGGAACTAACGTCAGGTGGCACAATGTCAGGGCACTTCTATGGGCTAGGCTTGTGAAGGCTCCAGGGTAGCCTAGTACACACTATGAACCTATGAACCCATATATGAAATGTGCATATATATATATATATATATATATATATATATATATATATATATATATATATATATATATTTGTGTCACCCAGGACAAAGCCCAGAATATGCACTAAGTAATACATTATCAGTGCAATGTTACTGTTCATTTAAAACTCACAGTGAGACTATCAGAGAAGGCATATGGATGCAATTCTGAAATAATTTTGTAAAGTTAATCTAAGGGAAATGTAAGTCAGTAAATTGATGTCAGTAGCAATGTAAAACCAAATAGGAATAATCAGTCAGGATTAGAATAGATATTTTTCTAGATTTTTTTTATTTTTCCTTAATGTACATTCAGCCACAAAATGATAAAATGTGAACATCCAACATTTGCATATGGTTTATTTATTATCCAGCACACTTTCTTAAGAAAAAACAAATTCATATCAAGTAATACGAACTAGCAAATTGTAGGCACCTGTGTATCAATTTACACACACACATACACACACACACACACACACACATACACACACACGCACACGCACACACATGCACACGCACACACATACACACACACACACACACACACACACACACACACACACACACACACACACACACACACACACACACACACACATACACACACTTTTAATTTTGTTCAACTGACTTAGACTACTTTGGTCCTTAACCTCAGGAAGATAGGAGTGATCAAGTTGAAAAAAAAAGAACATTAAAAAATATTTATTTTATGTGCTGAGTTACTAAAGCGAAGTACTGCACATATCAGGAATGAGACAATTGTGTTGCAGTTCTTCTATCTATGACCTGTCTAGCTAATGGCTCACTGCTTAGAAATGTTACCTGCCATTCAAAGGCTGCTGTTGCTATGGTATGCAAGAGAAAAATTCTCATGACAATTGACTCAGATATCAAATAATGGGATTTGTAAGTAAGGGATAAATACAGTTTGTCAGTCCAAATTATGTCTGCAAGACCAGAATAAGAAAATATTGTTTAAATTTTATTTTTTTTTACCTACTGATGCATCATCAGTGTGTTATGCTAGAGGACATCAAGGTTTTGCCCAGCAACAGATGCCAGTCACATCAAACCTATAGTTATAGTTATGTGAAATTAGAAAACATGAGAAAGATAACTTGTAGGTTGTATGATTTGTAATCAGGGAACAGCACAGTTCTACTTGCATCACATCCTTCAGAAAGGGCGTTGTGTGGTCTATCACACGAGGAAAATTACTAATTGGTAGTAGTCACTGGCAACTGGCGATGTTCTATAACCTATGAATTAGAAAAAGGGATCCAGTTATGGGTGCATGGATTGACCCACAGGGGAGACGTACTTTAGTTGTAGGGTCCTTCTACTTAGGCTGCACTAATTCTACTAATGTTTCTGGGACTTTGAACCACCCATGGTTCTGGCCAAGGCAGCTTTCCTGGGACCTGCTCATCTGTATTAACAAATTATAGCAATGAGCATTTGGATTCTTGTCATCTCTACCATCTTATCAGCTGTATCATTCCCAAAAATGGGTGAGTTGTGCTGTATCCTGATCTGAATACGTGCTGCTTATCACCCTCATTACATTGTACTACCCTGTGTATCCATTTATCAGTTACCCATTCCATAAGTTTCATGCAGTGTGACAGGATTTTGATGACTCTGTATGGATCACAGTGGTGGATGTCCTATTTCTTCTTGTAAACTGGCACAAGTACGGTGATCGTAAAGTCACCTGGGATACGCCGTTCTCTCCACGCTGCTACAAGTAGCTTCCGGAGTCAATTCTCTTCTATTTCAACAAGCATGTTTATCACATCCACTGTGACATTTACTGAGCCTGCAGCTGTACATGATGAATTTCCTTCGTGAAAGTCTTACACCTCACAGGGTGGTATCCTGTTCTTTTCTTGTTGTATCCTGTTTCTGGGGCAGTACAGCATCTGTGGTGGTTATTGTGATTGGTAAGCTGCTGTAAGTATTCCCTGCATTTTCTTTTGATGTACTGCAGACAGGAGAGCTTGTTGTTGCTGGCACCTTTCATGAAGTGTGTCTGTCAGTCTTCTTTGTCTGGATGTATTGGCCATGCAATCTGATGTTTCTTTGTGGCACCTACCGAGTCTGTTTGCATTTGCAGGTCTAGTGCCTCCAATGCCCTGTTCTGTGCTAATGCAACTCCTTTCTTACCTTCATTGTTAGTCATTCTCTATTCCTTCCTAGCCTGGGTGTTCATTCCAATCTCCTACTTTTGTCTGGACTCCGTATTTCTTTTGCGTAGATCTAGGACTGCTTCATTACTCCTCTCACTTTCCTTTAGTACTTTATGAGCATACATGGCCAGGCCACAACTCATTTCTGTAGTCCTCACACATGCACTTTTAAAGTGCTGCCATTCTTCAAGTAGACGTTTTTCCACCTCTTCTTGGGGTGCTGGAGGCCTGACTGATTCATTTAACTGTCGTATTTTATCTTGAATCAACTCCCTGGTCTTCACCCTCTTCTATTTTGACCTTAGAGCCATCTTTGCACTTGCACACTGTTTGCAGCTGATTTTGTCAACCACTGGTTTATTCTGTGGGACAAATGGTTCACGGTGGATGACTGTGGAATCTGTGGTTATACTGCAGTACCCTTTCCTCACTAGGGGAAGTGTATCTGAGTTGGATATTGGCCACTCATGTATGTGAACTTGTGACTGTCTGTCTTACTGAACCATGTGTTGGCTACTATCAAGCCATGATGACCCAACCATGGGGAGCCAAGCAGTGGTGATATCTTTTTCTTTCTGTCACATTAAGTGCATTCAAGTCACTCATTATCAAAACCGATTTATGATATCCTGCTTTATATAGTAAGTCCTGCAGCTGATGTCTGACTGCACTCTTTGGCTCACTATCACAACCCTGCAGTGGGACATAGTGCAGTATTCATAATGTCAGCCTATCATTACACTGGAGTCTGATGGACATGACTCTGTCACTAATTCTGACTTGATCCCTGACTGCCTTCTGAAGCCTTTCTCTCACCACATTTCACAGATGATTTCTAGCCTGTCCTCCCCCGAGTAGTAGACTATGGATCCCAAGCCAAGTGCCTTGCCTGCACTGCCCTTCCAACTTGTCTCCTGGAAATATTGGATGTCCATCCTCCACCTTAGCATCATGCCATCCATGTCCAAACAGCATCCTGTCAGTGAACCTACACCAGGCTAGCAATTCATAGTTCATGTTTGGCAGGTTCATAGATTATGCATGCAGCAATTGCTCAACACAGCTACCAAAGATAACCCAGGATGGGTAACAAAAGATCAGCCAGCCAGTAGCTTAGTGACCAGTGGCTGCTGAGTTGCATAGCAGGCACAGAGACAATAGTGAGCACATCCACGTTTTGCGGAGTACAATAAACCTTCAGCATAATTTATGCTTTTGGTAGTGGGTGAAAAATAACAGGAGTAAGCAGAACAATTCCTGTTTTAAACCTATCTTTGTTGCCACAAAAGAAGCAAGGATGGATGGTCATATGCTAAAAGGAAGACATTTTTTGAAAATATATACTGAGGGGAGACGACATTGGAAAGGTACAGACAGTACTGTACACATGACAAAGGGTCATACAATTGTTCGAGAACTGTTAGGGAGAAATGATCACTAGTGATCAGAGACTCTACTGCTAGGTTGCTGCACATGAATTCATGGAATCTACAGTGATATTGCAGAAGAAAGGGGTCTCCTAGGATTGTGTCATATGTTGTTAGTTATACATTACAGGTGGTCAGTATGCCCGAATACACAGCATTGGGTTTCAAGTCTTATAACATTTTCCGGGTAAGGTGTGTATGTGTATGTATTCATTGTTTGGAAGAAGAATTTTGCACTGTGTGTATGCCTGGCACTTTACATTGTGCTGTGAAGTGTACCCGGAAGACAGAGAGAGATACTGTTATGTGCCCTGATAAGATGACTGCACTTTAGTACTTTTCTCAGTCATGTAAAATTGCCACAGTATGGTGTGAACTATAGTCAGTGTCACCCAAAATGCCTGCAATCCAAGATGGTCACGTCGTATGTTATGACTTTCATAAACAGTTTGGTACACCTGTAAGGAGACCGGTATTTTGAAGTCAGATGGTGTAGTGGAATAGTGATTTCACAAATATGGCTGTCCATTTGATTTGAGCTACTTTCTGGCAGCTTGTTTATGCTTAGATGTAACTGCTTGGTGACACAAGAACTATGTAATTAATGTGTTATTTTTTCTTTGGTTTAAAAACTGGTTTACTAAATGATTCAGCTCTTACCTCATCTGATGCTATGGTTGGGATTCCTGTGAATATGCTAAGCCACTGTCTGTGACTTAGGGTTCCCATGCATATGCATCACACCTTCTTCATCTTCTGTTGCTGAACAGTCAATTGAAGTTATTCTCTGAGGAGTCGTGATGTCTGCATGATTGATTAATCTCCTCAGCATGATACCTGTCAGCTCAAAAAAACTGAAAAACTGAAAAAGTACAGTTGTGTACACTTACCGTAAATGTAGATGTTCGAGTGTATTCACTGTTGCAGTCATTACATTTGGGTAATCTGCTGGCAGGTTGCCCTCAGTCGGCCTGATTAAAAAAGTCTTGGGTCTTGCACTGGTTGCTGTCCCTTCTTCCATGACGTCAGGTTGTCAGGGGTAAAAAACATGCAGCCGACACCAGTACATTAGTTTTTCTTGCCCCAGATGTCAGGTGCCCCCCAAATGGGGAGCAAAAATATAAATAATTTTAAACACAAAAATATATACCTCCAAACAAAAGCAAATACACCAAAAAGGCTCTTAAGTGTAGAAAAATAAAGGAGAGGCATAGTAAGAGAAAAAACAGAGGGCTGGAGGAAGGGTAACCAGGACTGCAACAGTGAATGCACTCGAACATCTACATTTATGGTAAGTTTACACAGCTGTACTATGTTCTTCGTGTTTCACTGTTGCAGTCATTACATTTGGGTAGATTCCCAAAGCTAAGGTTGGGAGGATGGATTTATACAGTATTAGGACAGGCTATAAGGCCCTGCAAAACAGCAGTGGCAAAGCCAGCTCTGGATTTAGAGAAAATTGGTAAGTGATAGTACTTGGTGAAAGTATGAACTGAACTCCAGGTAGCAGCTTCTAGAATATCCCTGGTAGAAACACCTCTGAGAAAGGCTGTTGAAGTAGATGCAGCCCTGGTGGAATGGGATCTGATCCCCTGGGGGATAGGTTTTCCATGGTGCTTATAGCAGAAATGAATGCAATGGCTTATCCATTTGGAAATGGTTTGCTTTGAAATAGCCTTTCCCTCTGCCCCTGCAGCAAATGCTACCAGCAGTTGTTCAGATTTTCTTTTTAGTCCTGTCCAAGTAAAATCTAAGTTGTCTGTGTACATCTGATGAATGCAGAATCCTCTCCCCTTTGTTCTGTGGATTGGGAAAGAAAGTTGGCAAATGAATGGACTGATTAAGAGCCACACTGGATACCACCTTGGGCATGAAGGATGGGTTGGTCCTCAGAGACACCCTGTCCACATGAAAGATGATGAAAGGCTCCACTGCCATAAGGGCCGGTAATTCAGAAATCCTTCTAGCCGAAGTGATTGCTAAAAGGAAAGCTGTTTTCCAGGAAAGGAATTTTAAGTCTGCAGTAGCAGCTGGCTCGAAAGGAGGTAGAGTGAGTTTTTCCAATACAAAGTTAAGGTCCCAGGCAGGGGTTGGAGCTCTCCTGGGCAGCCTTAAGTTTTTGGCCCCCCTCTGAGATATTGCTTTAACAGAGGATGAGAGAAGAGGGGCTTCTGTGTTGTAATGAGCTGAAATGGCTAAGGCATGGATTTTTATGGAAGAAAAAGATAGGCCCTTGTGAAGCATCTCAGTTAAGTATTGCAAAATCTGTGGTAAATTGGGCACTGCTGTGGTCATCCCTTGAGATTGATTCCAGGCACAGAATCTTTTCCATTTGTCAGCATAAGATTTTCTGGTACTAGGTCTTCTTGCCTCCAAAATGACATCCATCACAGGTTTGCTGAGGGATGCTAAGGGGGAATTTAAGTGATTAGCCAAGCTGCAAGATTCAATGTTTGGAGCTGCGGGTGCAGAATTTGGTTGTTCTGCTGAGACAGTAAGGAAGGTGTCTGAGGCAGGTTCCATGGAGAAAGTTGTGACATACTGCGTAGGAGTGGGTACCAGTGTTGGCGAGGCCAGTCTGGAGCAAGCAAAATCATCTTTGGTTTGTCCTGTTTGACTTTTAGTAGAACTTTGGAGAGCAAAGGCAGAGGGGGAAAAGCACAGACTGATAGGTTTTCCCAGCTGAAGGACAGAGCATCCACTTTCCAGGCTTTTTTGTGAGGAATTCTTGTGCAGAATTTGTCCAACTGGTAGTTCTGAGGTGAGGCAAAGAGATCTATGTCTGGGCTCCCCCATTTGCATGTGAACATGTTGAAAATCCATTGTTCCAGTTTCCATTCGTGTGGGTCCATGAGATTTCTGCTTAGATCGTCTGCCAAAATATTCAGCTTTCCTGGCAGGAATTGGGCTTGTAGTTGTACTTGATAGCTCAAGGCCATGTTCCACAATGCCATGGCTTGTCTGCAGAGAGGGTAGGAACGTGTACTCCCCTGTTTGTTTATGTACCACATAACTGTGGTGTTGTCTGTCTTTACCATTAGTTGCCCTGGATGAAGGTAGTCCTTAAAGGCTGTCAGTACTTTCTGTACAGCTATCATTTCTTTTTGATTGATATGAAGGTGCATTTGATTCGAGCTCCGTTTGCCCTGAATGCACTTCCCTGATGAGCCCCTCATGCATAGTCTGATGTGTCTGTAGTTAGGGTTTGGGCAGCAGGGGGTGGTGTGAATGGCAGTCCCTTGTTTTGATGACAGGCCTCTGCCCACCATAGGAACTCTAGTTGCAGGCAAGGTATGATAGGAATCATTGTTTCCAGGCTATGAGAATGTTGACTCCATAAACTTTTTAAGTACCACTGAAGTTTCCTCATATGCAGTCTTGCATATGGAATTAGAAGACTGCAGAAGGCCATGAACCCCAAGGCTTGCAGTATTTGTCTTGCTGATAACAGGGTTTTTCTGGCCACCTGTTTGAAGTAAGTCACCAACCGAATTTGCTTTTCTGGTGTAAGGTAAGCCATCTGGGCAGTTGTATTCAAGCTTGCACCCAGGAATGTTATTTTTTTGAGAGGGTACTAGTTGTGATTTATTTTCGTTTATGGTGTACCCTAGACAAGTTAGAACCCTTTTTACAAATGCCAGATGTTTTAGAAGAATGGCCTTGTTTTCTGCCTGAATTAGACACTCGTCCAGGTATGGATATATTTGAATATTTGTCTGCAAAATGCAATTACTGGAGCCAGGCACTTTGTAAAGACCCTGGGTGCAGTAGATAAGCCAAAGGGCAGTGCAGAGAACTGATAATGCAAAAAGCCTGCTTTGAAGTGGAGGTATCTTCTGCAAGATTCCCTGATTGGGATATGCAGGTTTGCCTCTTTTAGATCTAGAGTTGCCAACCAGGCATCTTTGCCTAGCATAGGAAGTAACTGGTGTCAGCATCTTGAATTTTGGAATGTCCAGGAAAGTGTTTAGAGTAGACAAGTCCAGAATTGGACGCCATGATTTGTCTTTTCTGGGTACCAGGAAAAGTCTGGAATAGAACCCTTGTCCCTTTTCCCCTTCTGGTAATGGTTGAATAGCCCCCATGTTTAAGAGGGAAAGTACTTGTTTCTGAGCCTCTGCCCACTGATTTGGGGGCGGGTCTGGCCATCCGCTTGGAGTTGGCAACGTGTGGAAATGAAATCTGTATCCCTGGGACACAATATTTAAAACCCATTTGTCCTGGGTTATAAGTTGCCAGTTTTTTGCATGAAGTGCCAGTTTTCTCCCCAAAGGGGTGGCTAAAAGGTAAGTGCTTGGTAATTCTAAAGGAAAGTCATTGAGACTGTTTACCATAGGGAGGTGTCTTGTTGTTTCCAGATTTGGAAGTGGAGGCACCCCATTGCTTAGTTCTGAAAGTCTTTTGGGACTGAAACTTGGTGCTTTTGGCATGTCTGGGTCTGGCTTGAGTGGCTCTGGAAGGAACTGGAAAGGACCAGTTCTTAGTAGGCCAGTGCCTACTAAATCTTGGAGGTTATACTTGTAAGAAATCTTTCACAGTCTGCATAGATTTAGCATTATCTTCCATCTTTTTCAGAACTTCTTCAGCCTTATTGCCAAACAGATGGCCCTGCTGCTAAGGAGCATCCAACAATTTTGCTTTAACATGATCAGGCAGAGATTGCTCCTTAAGGCAAGCATGCCTTCTAAGCACAGACTCAGTAACAGCAGCCCTGCAAGAGGCCTCCAAAGAATCAAAACCACATTACAAAGTATGTTTTCCAACTTGTTCAGCTGACTGCAATAAATCCTGTAAATCTTTATTTTCCACACAGTCAGAAATCAACATCATTTTCTGTTTAAGCAGTCCCATAATATGCTGCTGATATTTTAGCATATGAAATTGACAGTTTAAAGCCCTGATTGCCAAGGTTGCAGAAGTATAAACCTTTTTTCCCCATCTATCCAGTGCCCTGGAGTCTCTATCAGAAGGGGTAGGATTTTTAGTAGAAGAAGCCTTAATGCCCTTGGGCCCCTGAGAAATGGTTTCAGGATCCGCAACAGGATTTTTGAAAAGGAATTTGTGGGAATCAGGAACCCTGTAGTATCTGTCTGGCTTGCAGGGGACTGGAGGCAGAGAATCAGGGGCCATACTGGATTCTGAAAACACATCATCAACAATGTCTAGTACAGGAGGTATAGTCAAAGGCCTATGCTGAGGAAGAAGAAGAAGAAAATCCCTAAGCCTCTTTTTGGATTAAGAAAAATCCTGACTTTCCCAGTGGAAATGTTCCCTTAAGGTATGTCAAGTTTCCCCAAAAGAAAAATCCTCAGGGGGAGAAGCAGAAGAAATGGAATCCTCTGCATCAGAGTCCTCATAAGTAGGTATAGACAAATCCTGTTCATTAGAAGAGTCAGAAGAAATAGAATCCTGTTCAGAAGATTCATAGTCAAGTTCAGTCCTAGGCCTCTTTGAAGGTGGGGGTTGACTACCCCTGATTAGAGTAATTAAATCTTCAGCCATTTTGATCATTTGTTTTTTAGGCATAGGGGCCTGCACATGTGGCCTAGGCGTCAGTTTTTTAGACATAGATCGAGATTTTGGCCATAATATTGAAGATGGTGTCGGTTTAATATACAAATCTGTAGGCCTGAATACACCCTCAGAAGCCGGTGTTTGCACAACGGCTCTGGACCCATCCAAGGTAGAGACATCCGCGGGTTCCATAATTGAAGCATCTCACAGCATACTGGACTCCGAATGGGTCTCAGTAGAGGCCTGCAAATCAGAAGTAGTGGGTATCAGGGACTGCGAAATTGCCTCACTGAGTACCGGCGAACTGGTGACTGGCTTAGGAGAAGCGTCTTCGGCAGTTTTGGACCTCAACGGCTTGTCTCTGTCTTTTTCTTTGTATTTTTTAGGTATTCCAATAGTTGGATTGCTAACCAACATCATTTCTGGATAATTAAACAGCGATCTAAAATATTTAGAAGCAAAAATGTGCCGACAACGGATAGTGCATTGATTAAAAAAAGCACAGAACCGACAGCAAGGTACGTCGTGGTCAGGGCCTAGGCAAGAAATACAGTACAAGTGAAAATCCGTATGAGGTATTTGCTTCCCACAAGTAATACAATTATTAACTTTTATTGACATCGGTAAGGAGCAAGAAAAAGTTTCCCCAACGGGGTACTTAGCTTTTTAGTTGAAGACTTTGGTTCTGAAACTCGAAAACAAAAATTTCAGGACTTGGCCGACCGGCACTTGCGAACTGCTTCTGCTTCGGGCACCACATAGCAAGAAAGACTGATGTAATGGCGTCGGCTGCATGTTTTATACCCCTGATGACATGATGTCATGGAAGAAGGGACAGAAACCGACACAGGACCCAAGAACAAAATTTCCAAGAGACTGCACGAAACCCGGCCACTTTGTTTTGCACATAGCAATG
>NC_056743.1:1167348656-1167573656 GCF_019279795.1 Protopterus annectens
CCCCCTGTCATCGGCCATTTCAGAACCAATTGCCGAAACGGACTCCCACGAGGAGCCAACTAGGCCTTTGTGCACTCCAGCTGCAGGACCTTCGGACCATGCTCCCTTGGTTGGGTCGGAGCCGCTGTGCAGGTACCAGCTTCCAAGGGGGTTTTCAGGCCTACACAGCTTCTGATAAAGGCAAAGCCAAAGACAAAGGCAAAGACTCCTTCTAAATCTAAGACACCAGCCCAGGCCTCTTCTGATCCAGGACCCAAATCTCAGAAACAGCTACTTAAAATGGCGGAGGACTTACTAACCATGATTAGGGGTTCACATCCCCCTCCAGACAAAAGGCCAAGGCAAGAATTGGATTATGAATCTTCTGATCAGGCATCTATTTCTTCAGTGTCTTCCTCTGAACAGGAATATACTTTCCCTCCTTATGAGGATTCTGATGCTGAGAATCCATTCCATCAGCTTCTCCCCTGAGGATTTTTCTTTTGGGGAAACTTTATATGACATGAGGAACATTTTCACTGGGAAGGACAGGAGTACTCAGAATCTAAGAGAAGGCTTAGGAATTTCCTTCTTCTTCCCCAACATAGACCCCTGGCTATTCCTCCTATTTTGGATATTGTGGATGATGCCTTTTCTGAGGCTAATTTAACTTCTGACTCCTTTCCTCCAGCCCCTGCTAAGCCCGACAGATATTACAGAGTCCCTGACTCCCACCAGTTCCTTTACAAAAATCCTACTGCTGATCCAGAAACCATTTCTCAGGGTCCTAAGGGGGTTAAGGCTGCCTCTGCTAAAAACCCTATTCCGACAGATAAGGATTCTAGGGCTTTGGAGAGATGGGGCAAAAATGTGTACACTTCTGCTACTTTATCTGTTAGGGCTTTAAATTGTCAATTTCATATGCTAAATTATCAGCAATTTCTACTGTCTGTTTTGAAACAAAAACTATTTCTACATGTGCAGATAATAAGGAATTACACAATTTGATGCATGCTACTGAACAAGTGGGGAAGCATGGTTTACACTGTGGTTTTGATGCCTTGGAGGCTTCTTGCAGTGACTGCCTCTGGCACAGTCATTAGAAGGCATGCTTGGTTAAAGGAACAAAACTTACCTGATCAAGTGAAAGCAAAGTTACTGGATGCTCCTGTTCAGCATAATGTTTTGTTTGGGTCTAAGGCTGAAGAGGTGATAAAGAAAATGGAGGATAAGGCAAAATCCATGCAAGCGGTTAAGGATTTCTTACAAGTTCAGCCCCAAGATTTAGCTTGAGAAATTGGCCAACTAAAATTGGTCCTTTCCCAGCTGGTACAGGCCTCAGAGGTAGATATAGGCGCTCCAGAGGGAGGGCCCAAGCACAAACCTCTTACAGACCTAGACAGTGGAGTGCTTCCACCCCCAGGGGTGGAGGACAGACCTCAGTCTTATAGAAAACAGGCTCAATGACTCCCCCTGCATGGCTCCAGGAACTTCTCTCCTGGAAGCCCCTCTAGGAGGAAAACTCTCTCTTTTTCAACAAAATTGGACTTACATAACCCAAAACAAGTGGGTTCTGGATGTAGTTTCAAGAGGTTACAAATTCCACTTTCATACCTTGCCAAGACCAAACGGATGGCCAGATCTACCAAAACACCAATGGGCAGAGGCATTAAACCAGGTGGGATCCCTCATGGCTATGAGGGCCATAGAACTGGTTCCACAATCAGAGACAGGGCAAGGCTTTTACTCAATGCTCTTTCTAGTTCCCAGAAAGCAAAATTCATGGAGACCCATTCTGGATCTGTCAGCCCTAAATACTTTCCTGGAGATACCAAAGTTCAAGATACTTACTCTGCAGCAGCTCCTGCCAATGTTGAGCAAAAATGCATGGATGGTGACATTGGATTTAAAGGAGGCTTGCCTACATATCCCTATCAGACAGGAGTGCAGAAAATACCTCAGGTTCAAGGCCGACTCGAAACATTACCAATTCTCTGCACTGCCCTTTGGCTTGTCTACTGCGCCCAGGGTCTTCACCAAGTGCCTGGCACCAGTAGTAGCTTATTGCAGACTCAAGGGAATTCAAATTTACCTTTATCTGGACGACTGCCTTATTCAAGCAGACAGCAAGGATGTCTTACTCCAGCACCTGGAATTTGTTCAAAATCTTTTCAAGTACCTGAGATTCACTGCGAACATAAAAAAGTCAAATTTGACACCCACACAACAGATAACTTTTCTGGGTGCTTTTCTAAACACAACAACCCAGATGGCATTCCTGACATCCGAAAAACAACTACAGCTGGCTTCAACTTTCAAAACCTTGGCGTCAATAACTCAGCTAACTGCAAGGAAATTCCTGCAGGCTTTGGGTTACATGGCCTCCTGCATCCTTCTCATACCAAATGCAAGACTACATATGAGAAAAATACAATGGTACCTAAAAAATGTATGGTCCCAGCATTGCCACAGTCTAGACACACAGACTGCTGTCTTGCCTTGCCTACAAAAGGAATTCCATTAGTGGAACATGGCATGTCTTCACAACAAAGAGAAAGCCTTCAGTCTGCCTCCAGCCAGCCAAGTGTTAACCACGGATGCCTTGGATTATGCATGGGGAGCCCACTTGCAGGGAAAAGGTCTGCAAGGTTTTTGGACAGAGGATCAGAAGCACCTACATATCAATTTAAAAGAGATGTTAGCTGTACAGAATGCCCTCTTGGCTTTCAGGGATCTTCTACAACCAGGACAACTACTGATACGGACAGACAACACCACAGTTATGTGGTACATAAACAAGCAAGGGGGTTCACACTCCTACCCCCTTTGCAGACTAGCCATGGCTCTATGGAACACAGCTCTAGCTTGCAAAGTGGATCTACAAGCTCAGTTCCTGCCAGGGGAAACAAAATATTCTGGCAGACAGCCTGAGCAGGAACCTGTCAGACCCACATGAATGGATGCTAGACACCCAAATATTCAAGATGATTACAGAAGCCTGGGGCTGCCCGGACATAGATCTATTTGCATCCCCCCTCAACCACCAGTTACAGATTTTTTGCACAAGGACATTCCACACACTAGCATGGAAAGTGGATGCACTATCATTCAGTTGGAGAAACCTCTCGGGGTATGCCTTTCCACCACTACCTGTTCTTCCATGGGTGTTACTAAAGATCAAGCAGGACAAGCCCAATATGATGATTTTACTGGCCCCAAATTGGCCTCGTCAGTTTTGGTACCCAACACTGATGAATCTATCCCAGGAGCCTCCTTGGATTCTACCTCAGATTCCAAATCTTTTGTCCCAACACCAGGGCCAGGTTCGGCACTCTCATGTCAAAACTCTCAGCCTGGCAGCCTGGCGAATTCAGGGTCTATGATTAATCCTTTCCTTCCCAAACAGGTCATGGATGTCATCTTAGAAGCCAGATGGCCTAGCACTAGAAAATCTTATGCAGGTAAATGGAAGAGATTTTGCACCTGGATGCACGCTCAGGATTCGGATCCTCTCATTCCTAATATCCCACTGATTTTACTTTACCTGACAGACATGCTACATAAGGGTTTATCCTTCTCCTCCATAAAAATACATGCCTCAGCTATTTCTGCACATTACAATACAGATCCTCCAATCTTTTCCCATCCACTTCTGAAACAATATCTCAGAGGAGCAAAGAATTTAAGGCCCCCTAGTACACCACCCATACCTGCCTGGGACCTCAACTATGTTCTGGAAAAACTCACTCTGCCTCCTTTTGAGTCTGCTGCCACATCTGATATTAAGTATTTATCATGGAAGACAGCTATCCTACTGGCTTTGACTTCAGCCAGGAGAGTCTCAGAGTTACAAGCACTCATGGCTGTGGAACCTTATATTATTTTTCACCAAGACAGGGTGTCTTTAAGGACTAATCCTACGTTCATGCCTAAAGTGGTTTCCAAAGTGGCTTTAAATCAAACTATTCACCTGCCAACTTTTTTCACTAATCCACAAAATAAGGGGGAAAGGATCTTGCATTCCTTGGATGTACACAGACAACTTTGTTTTTACCTGGACACAACCAAGGATATCAGGAAAACAGAGCAACTGTTTGTTTCTTATGCAACAAATTCCCAAGGCAAAGCTATTTCAGAACAGACCATTTCTAAATGGATTGTTCATGGAATCAGATTTTGTTACTCTCATCATGGAAAGCAAATCCCAGGAAAAATTAGGACTCACTCTACCAGAGCTGCTGCTACTTCAGCTGCCTTTCTCAGGGGAGTACCTACCAAAGATATTTTGGAAGCTGCAACTTGGAGTTCAGTGCATACTTTCTCTAATCACTATAATCTCCCTCTTTATTCTAAGTCTAGGGCAGGCTTTGCTTCTGCAGTCTTGCAGGGCCTTCTAGCCGCCCCTTCTACTCTATAACCACCACCCTTTATCTCAGCTTTGGGATTCAACCCTACAGTGATGACTGCAACAGTGGAACATACAGTTGTGTACACTTACCATAAATGTAGATGTTCGAGTGTCTTCACTGTTGCAGTCTGGGTTACCCACCCTCCTGTCCCCTCTTATACTTTTATTAGTGTGGTTTCCTACTTCACCCTTCTTCTGAGGTGTATTTGCTACAGGGTATGGGGTTTGTTGTATGTTACATTTTTGTTTTACTATTAACCTTCACTTTTGGGCACCTGACATCTGGGGCAAGAAAAACTGGAGAACATGGCGTCGGCTGGCAGCTTTGTAGTCCTAGCGCTCTGACGTCAGGGAGCATGACCGAACAGCCGACGCCAGACCCAATCTTTGGGATTCTGGCCGACCGAGGACTGCCTGCCAGCAGGAAGAACCCTACAGTGATGACTGCAACAGTGAAGACACTTGAACATCTACATTTATGGTAAGTGTACACAACTGTACTTTCTGTGCTCTTTGCCATATCACAGCCCAGCTATGGGCACTGTTATCTCAGAAACAGTGGACTCACAGTGTATCACAGGGAAGATTTTTCTTTAGAAGGAAACAAACGCTCATCAGGATGTCTGCCCCAGGTGGTCAGTCAGGGGTGCAAACTGAATAAACGTTCTAGTGACTACTTCTATCTGGTACATACAGGTTTGTAATGAGCCAAACTTAAGGAAAAGTTATAAAATATATCTTTTTAAAATGTTTTCTTGTAGTTGTCCTTTAACAAGCACTTGGGCTTCAGGCCAGTTATTTTTACATTAAGAAGGTTCGTGGTCTGCACTCTTATGGGAAGAGAGGCTGGACTCTGCCCTTCTGAGCTGGGAATTTCTGGTTAAAGGCTTATAGTGCCTGCATATTTGAACTGTTTCTTACTGAAATTGGTGTGCCTTGTTTGCTGTAGCATAGACTAGATCCAAGCCTGCTGAATCTTGCTTTGTTTGCATAACCTGAGCACTAATACAGGCCTTCTTAAAAGTATTCAATTGTAATTATTACTGCTTGGTAGTAACCTGATTAAAGTGTGGCTATCATTCTAAGCCTTGCGGTTTAAGCACTTGGGCTTCAGGCCATTTGTTCTACATTAAGAAGGTTTGTGGTCTGCACTGTTGTGGCAGGACAGGTAGCTTACATCCTTCTAAGTTAGGAACTGTTGATTGAAGGCTCAGTGTCTGTTATTCTAAAAGTGTATTAGTTCTGGTTTAAGCACTTGGGCTTCAGCCCAGTTATTTTACATTAAGAAGGTTCGTGGTCTGCACTCTTGTGGGAGAAGAGGCTGGACTCTGCCCTTCTGAGCTGGGAATTTCTGGTTAAAGGCTTATAGTGCCTGCATATTTGAACTGTTTCTTACTGAAATTGGTGCGCCTTGTTTGCTGTAGCATAGACTAGATCCAGGACTGCTGAATCTAGCTTTGTTTGTATAACTTGAGCACTAATCCAGGCCTTCTTTTTTGAAGAAAGTTCCCCTGCACCCCAGTGGCAGGAGTGTGCACTTAGAACTTGTTTGATTGAAGACTACAGGAACAAGGCTCAGTTTTGAGATTTTTTTACTGGTTAATTGGGTTGTTGTTGTGTCTTCCGGCTTTTCCCGGTTAGGGGTCGCCACAGCGGAACTCCGGTCCGCTAATGATTGGCAGTAGATTTTTATGTGCCAAGTTGCCAGCTCTGATGCACAACCTTCAACGAAGGTACGCCCATTCACGCATGTCTCCACACAGAAGACGCTCTAGCTGAGAATCGAACAGGACAACGTCTTACTGTGAGGCGACAATGCTACCGCAGCACTAATTGGGTAATTTGTTTAAAAGCCTTTTCTGATTGCTTGTAATCATCTAAAGCTGTTTTAAGTGTATTTTTTACTGTTTGTAGTCGTTTAAAGCTGTTTTAAGTGTATTTTTTACTGTTTTTGCTTTATCCTTTCAAAAAAAATGTTTTCCTTGTTTCCCACCTTTCTAAGCCAGTATAGTCCAGTTTTCACGCTAGTGCTGAATTCAGGGCTGTGTTACAATTTTCTGAGTTGTCCATAGCTTACTTGGATAGAGGGAGGTTTCTCTGTTCACCTGTGAGAGAGGGAGCTTTGAGCAGCCATCTGTCCCTGGAGGAGTGGTTCCAGCCCAGAAGTTAGTAGTTTGTAAGCCATGTTGGGCTAATTTCTATCTCTTTCATTTCCCTGCTGTAAAAACCGCGTTTGCATGGTTTTGCACATCTGGGCAGCACAGGTTAGCTAGGGCTAAATTTATCCCGGCTCCACCAAGTCTCTTCAGTTTTTCCCTTGAAAGTAGTCTCTCTCTCAAGCTAAGCACTTAAAAAGCATCCTACAGTCCAACACTTGCTCAGACCTAATAGCAAGCACTAATATACCCCGACACTTGATTGCCCAGTAGGGCAAGGCTCATTATTCACCCCTCACCAACCAAGTGACTAAGCAGCTCACCCTACTATTCAGGCACGACCAAAGGGCAATTTCAGATATATTCTCCAGTCCAGCTGGTAAACCTGGGTATCCTGAGGCAATGTTACAACTGCCTCATGTACACAGACAACCCTCTCCTCCTACCACAAAACATTAATATATGCGAGAGATGCAATCATATAGCTAAATTGGAGGCTAAGTTCTCTCCACCCAAGACTGGAACAGGCAGTCATGAGGAGAAGGTTTACACTTGCACCACACCTCCAGCCTCACAAAGACATACTAAACCAGCACTGGCAAAAAATACACATAAATACACAAAATCATACTCGGAGGTTCCAAATAAAAACCTGCAAAAGCATCAGAGACCTCCAAAGCAGACATCCAAAAAACCTGCACTTCCCGTCACAAACCAGGCAACACATAAAACACAAAATCAGTGTGCCGCACAATCACAGCCCTTAAGGTGAAATAACATACCTAACACACTAGTAATAAGCGACTCTATAATCAGGCACACTTACGTCTCACTCACTAGGCTGGACAAGGAGAAGGTTACTGTTAGCTGCTTGTCGGGAGCCAGAATCTGCCACATAACACAAGCACTCAGGTCACTCCAGAACAAGTACAAATATGACTCTGTCATTGTTCATGTTGGTGTGAATGACCTGAGACATACCTCCCTGGACTACATGAAACAAGACATGGAAGAGCACTCTAATCATGTAGCCCAGGCAGGTATGACCCTGACCCTGAGTAGCATCCTGCCCTCACCAAGAATGATACCGCAGTATAAAGAAAAAATGATAAATTTTAACAATTGGCGAAGCTTCTGGTGTCATTCAAAGGGGATCCAGTGTCTGTTAGCCTAGGATGACATGCTCGATGGGCCTCATTGTTTCGCAAGAGACGGCTTGCACCTGTCACCCCTAGGCTTTTGAATACTGGCCAAGGCTCTTGCTGCCCCCATAGTGCCTTTTTTAGGCAAGGCTCAAAAGTCAAACCCACCTCCATAAACAGCACAAATAAAAAAATGAGGGTTATGCTACTCAATGCCAGGAGTTTAAATCTTAAAATGCACGTACTCAAAGCACTCCTCAGTATGGAGAACGTCGACATCTGCGCAGTAATTGAAACCTGGTTCAAGGCTCCACAGAGCACCCCAGCACTACCAGGCTACAAGTCATACCACACATTTCGGCCACAGAATATGGACCGAAACACAAAAGGAGGGAGTGTGCCCGTATTCATCAAGGATACCTACATCTCCAGGTTAATGGCGCAGCATGATACCTCCGAGATCATCCATGTGCAACTAACATCAGGCAAATCTGCAATGCAAATTGTGGCCTGCTACAGATCATCCTCCATGACCTAGGACCACCAGTCCGCCTTTCTGGAGACACTGGAAAACATGAAGGTCCTACCAAACACACTGATATTGGGCGATTTCAATTACCCTCCCGTTAACTGGGAAAACTACTCAAGTACAAACTCCCAGGTCCAGCGCTTCCTGGAATTTATCAACTCAAATGCCCTGGATCAGCTGGTAAACTCCCTTACCAAAGATGAAAACATATTGGACCTGGTCATCACCAACATGGGCAACAGATGTTCCACACCGGAGGTCAACCCGTCACTGGTTAGATCAGACCATAAACTAATCACTCTGGATGCCCACACCACACCACCACCTCCAACCAAGGAAACTACAGTGAAAAACTTTTCTATAGCAAACTTCATCTTACTTAAGACAGAGGTGGTAAGTTTCACAACCCCCACGATAAAGGATAACAGTGTCCAAGATGCAGGAACCTTTACAAATGCACTCTATGAGCACCTACAAGGATGCATGGATTGTGCCATCCCTAGCAAAACCAAGACTCACTCCCCTAAGAGAAGGAAACCAGTCTGGTGGACCCCAGCCATAAACAGGCTATGCAATAGAAGGAGGAAACTAGTTCAGAAAAAAGCAAATCCCAAGAAGGAAAGACAACCCTGATCAGTATCAGTAAGAAACTAAGGTCCCTCATAAAATCCTCCAAGGCTAACTTCGAAAGAAAAATAGCCAAGGATTTGAAAGATAACCACAAAGCCTTCTTTAGCTATGTCAAGAATCTAAGTGGCAACTCACAGATATGCTCTGAGCTAGTGTAAAATAGCACAAAATATACTGAACCCACTGATATTGCCAACATCCTGTCAGATAGATTCAGTGCAAACGTCACCCCCCCCCTCACCCCCAAAAGGGCCCACAACAATACTGGAAAAGTGTAGTGTCCCAGAAATCACAGATGCACAGGTGAAAACAGCCCTTTCAAAAGCCAAAAGCACAGCGTCAATGGGGCCAGATGGTGTCCCGGGCTGCATCTTGCACGAACTACAGAACGAACTAACCCCCCACCTAAGCACACTGTTCAACCTCAGCCAATCCACAAGCTATGTGCCCATAGAATGGCACACAGCAACGGTTATTTTGCTTCACAAAGGAGGGGTCACAACTGCCCTGGTAACTATCACCCCATAAGCCTGACTAGCCTGGTCTGCAAGGCTATTGAGTGCATCATCATGGAACTCATCAACAAAGACATTGGGAACCTCCAGACACTTGACCCAACCCAGTTTGGTTTTGTTAAGGGCAGATCATGCCTACTAAACCTGGTTGTCTTCTTTGAGACAGTCACCAAGGCTATAGATGAGGGGAAGGTAGTTCACACAGCCTACCTTGACCTCACCAAGGCTTTTGACATCATTCCCCACTTGGGAATTATAGAAAAACTCACCAGCCTCAACATAAACCCCTATGTCACAAGATGGGTTGCCAACTGGCTTACAGACAGAACTCACACGGTAAGAATAGTGGACTCCAGGTCCAACTCTAAACCAGACACAAATGGTGTCCCACAAGGCTCGGTCCTGGGACCCCTACTGTTCGGCATATACTTCTCAGAAGTACAGGCAAACACAGGAGGACTATGGCTAATCAAGTTTGCCGATGACTGCAAACTAGGAGCCATAATTGACTCCGGCTGACATGGACATTCTCCAAAAAGGCCTTACTAAGTCAGACACCTGGTGTCAAAGTCATGGTCTCAAGCTAAATGCCAAAAAATGCATAGTCATAGGTTCATAGGTTCATAGGTAGGTACTAGGCTATTGGCCCTAGGGCCTATATAAGCCTAGCCAAACGGTACCCTGGCTTTTGCCACCCAAGAAAATTATTTTCCTGTGCCCCTGTCAAGCAGAGCCACAGAAGTGATCCCCGGGGTGAATTTCCTATCTCCCATCCAATCATCAAGACTTTTCTTGAAGAGTGCTAATGAGGAGCTTTGTTTGATATAGATAGATAGTTTGTTCCAGAGTATGGGAAGTCTCTGAGATAGGAATCTATCCCTCCAGCATGTTCTGTTTATTGTGGTGACAAGGTTTAGGTCCCTAGAGCATGTAGCTCAGAGGGATTGGGATTTCTTTACGTGGAGCATGTCCAACAGCTCTGGGTTTGACATAGCTTTGTATGTTAGGCAGAGATCACCTCTGAGTGGGCGATATGCGACAGAGTAAAGCTGGAGTTATTTGAGACGGTCTGGGTAGGGCATCTTTTTGAGGCCAGTAATCCTATTTCTGAGGTATTTCTGTGGCCTTTCCAGTTGTTGTAGATGTCTTGTGAGGTACATACCAAAAGGAGTGTTGTACTCTATAATGGGTCTAATGAGTGATGAGTAGAGGGGAACAATGACCTCTTTTTTCCTGGATGAGAAACCTTTTGTGATGAGGTGTGCCACATAGAAGGATTTCCTGACTACTGTGGCGATGTGATTATCAAAGGAGAGACTACTGTCCACCTGTGTCCCAAGGTCTCTTATCACACTTTCAGTTTTAAGTAGACTACTGCCTATGTGGTAGTTCATGGGTACAGAGTTTTTACCGAAAGGGATGACAATGCATTTTTTGGCATTGAGCTTGAGGCCATGGCTTTGACACCAGGCATCTGTCTCAATGAGGCCCTTTTGTAGGATGTCCACATCGTTAGGAGATTTGATTATGGCTCCTAATTTGCAGTCATCTGTGAACTTTGTTAGCCAAAGACCTTCTGTGTTAGCCTGTACTTCAGAGAAGTAGATACCAAACTAGAGAGGACCTAGGACTGAACCCTGTGGTACTCCACTTGTCACTGGTCTGAAGTTGGATTTAGAGTCTGCTACTTTCACAGTTTGGGTTCAGTCAGTGAGCCAGTTGGCAACCTATCTTGTGACATACGGATTTATACCTAATTTAGTGAGTTTGTCTATAATTCCAGAGTGGGGGATGGTGTCGAAAGCCTTGGCGAGATCTAGATAGGCTGTGTGTACCATCTTACCCTCATCTACAGCTTTGGTGACCGCTTCAAAGAAGTCTATCAGGTTTAGGAGACATGATCTGCCTTTTACAAACCCGAACTGGGTAGGGTCCAGAGTTTGGAGATTACCAATGTCATTGTTTATAAGTTCCATGATGATATGCTCCATAGCCTTGCAGACCTGGCTCATCAGGCTAATGGGGTGTTAGTTCCCGAGGTCCGTGGTGGCTCTCCCTTTGTGGAGTGGGATAACTGTTGCTGTGCACCATTCAGTGGGCACAAAGCCTAAGGTGAGGCTATGATTGAACATGGTACTTAGGTGGGGTGCCAGTTCATTCTGTAGTTCATGTGGAATGCAGCCTGGGATATTGTCAGGTCCCATGGATGCTGTGTTCTTGGCTTTGGAGAGTGTGTTTTTTACCTGTGCAGCTGTGATTACAGGTACTTTGCATTCTTCCGGTATATAGATGGGCTCTTTAGGGGATGAGAGAGGGGTAACATTAGCACTGAACCTATCTGCCAGGATGTTGGCAATATCAGTTGGTTCTGTATATTTAGTACCATTGTGCTGTAACTCAGAATAGATCTGAGTGTTGCCATTGAGATTCTTGACATAGCTATAGAATGCTTTGTGGTTGTCTTTAGAATCAGTGGCGATTTTGTTTTCGTAACTAGCTTTGGAGGATTTTATGAGGGATCTCAGCTTCTTACTGAGGCTGACCATGGAGTTCCTCCAATCATGGGATTTTACTCGTTTTTGCAACAGTTTCTTTCTTCTGTTGTAGAGTTTGTTTATAGCAGAGGACCACCAGATTGGCTTCCTTTTTTTGGAGGATAGCATCTTGGTTCTGTTAGGGATTACACGATCCATGCACTCGTGTAAGTGCTTATAAAGTGCAATTGTATAGGATTCAGCAGTCGTATCTCTATTGTCCATCAGCATGGGTGTCGTGAAGTTTGCCACTTCTGTCTTAAGAAGCGTGAAGTTGGCTTTGGAGAACTTTTTTACGGTGGTTTCCGTTTTGGGGGTTTGGGCTGGGATGTGGATGTCTAGGATGATTTGCTTGTGGTCAGATCTGACCAATGAGGAATTGACCTCTGGTGTGGAACACCGGTTGCCCATGTTGGTAATGACCAGGTCTAGGATATTGCTGCCCCTGATGGGGGTGTGGATAAGTTGATCCAAGGCATTGGAATTTATGAATTCCAGAAAACGTTGAGCACAAGTCTTGGTACATGAGTAGTTTTCCCATTTAATGGTGGGATAGTTGAAATCGCCCATTATTAGGGTATTAGGTTGTACCCTAATATTTTCCAGTGTATCAAGAAATGAGGAATGGGAATCCTGGTGCATAGTGGGAGATCTGCAGCAAGCTACAATTTGCATTGCGGTCTTGCCCAGAGTTAGTTGCACTTGGATAATCTCTGATGCATTATGCTGAGCAACTAGCCTGGAGATGTGGATATCCTTAATGAATATGGACAAGGCTCTGCCTTTAGTGCTTCGGTCCAAGTTAGGTGGCCGAAAGGTGTGGTATGAATTATAGCCTGGTAATGCAGGGGTGCTCTCTGGAGCCTTGAACCAGGTCTCTGTCACTGCACAGATGTCGATGTTCTCCATTTTAAGGAGTGCCTCGAGTGAGTGCATTTTGAGGTTTAGACTTCTAGCATTGAGTAGCATTACCTTCAGATTTTGCTTGCTTGTACCTGTCACGGTGGTAAATTTGTCATTTGAATCTTGTCTAAAAAAGGCACTATAGGGGTGGCAAGAGCCTTAGCCAGTATCCAGAATCCCAAGGGAGACAGGTGCAGGCCATCTCTGGCAAAGCATCGTGGTTTGTCGATCATGTCATCCCAGGCAGACAGATACTGGATCCCCTTAGAATGACACCAGAAGCTTAGCCAATTGTTGAAGTCAATCATTTTGTCCTTGTACAGTGGTATCATTCTGGGTGATGGCAGGATGCTACTCAGGACTAGAGTCATACCTAACTGGGCTGCAAGATCAGAAAGCTCCTCCATGTCTCTTTTCATGTAGACCAGGGAGGTACATCTCAGGTCATTCACACCAACATGGACAATGACAGAGTCATATTTGTACTTGCTGTGGAGTGACCTGAGTGCATGCGTTATGTGGCAGATCCTGGCACCTGACAGGCAGCTGACAGTGACTTTTCCTTGTTTAGCCTGGTCAGTGGAACATCAGTGTGCCTGACTATAGAGTCCCATTTGGGAAAAACAAAACACCCATGAATTACCACATAGGTGGCAGCCCCCTTAATACAGAAGAGGTAATAAGAGATCTGGGGACCCAGGTAAATAGTAATCTCTCCTTTGACAGTCATATTGCCAAAGTAGTTAGGAAATTCTTCTATGTAACCCATCTAATTACTAAAGGGTTCGCATCAAGAAATAAAGAGGTTATAGTGCCCCTCTACTCATCACTCATCAGACCCATCATAGAGTACAATGCCTCATTTGGGATGTACCTCACAAGACACTTCCAACAGCTGGAAAGACCACAAAAGTACCTCACCAAGAGGATTACTGGCCTCAAACATATGTCCTATGCAGCCCAACTGGAAAAACTCCAGCTGTACTCAGTGGCATATCGCTTACTCAGAGGTGATCTCTGCCTGACTTACAAAGCCATGTCCAACTCAGAATTGATGGACATGCTCCACCTAAAGAAATCCAAGTCACTGTGAGCCACTCACTCTAGTGAGCTAAACCTTGCCAAAACAAGAAGTAGAACATGCTGGAGGGATAGATTCCTGTCACAGAGACTCCCCATGCTTTGGAACAAAATTCCTAACTACATTAGGCAGAGCCCCTCACTAACACTCTTCAAGAGAAACCTTGACGAGTGGATGGGTAACAGAAAATACACCCCTGGGATCAGTTCATTGGCTCTTCTTGACAGAGGCTCAGTTAATTAATCAATGGGGTGGTGAAAGCTGACACACACTGGCTAGGCTTATAAATGCCCTCGGGCAGATAGTCTAGTACCTACCTATGAACCTATGAGCAAGCTCTCATCCTATGGCCTCAATTCCTCTTCCATCTCCTGGTTCTATAGCTATCTTTCCAATCACCAGCAAGCTATGAAATGGGAAGACAACCTATCCCCCCTGCTCCCCATCTCTGTCGATGTACCCCAAGGTTCCATACTTGACCCTCTCCTCTTTAGCATATTTAAAATAACCTCAGCTCCACAACTAAGTTAGCTTCCATTGTCCAATATGCAGATGATGCAACACTTATCTGCTCAGCCACCTCATCCCAAGTATTGCAAGTAAAACTGCAAGCTTCCTTTCAAGACATAGAAAAACACCTCTCTGAACACCAACTCATTCTAAACCCAAACACAACTAAGGTAATAGTCTTCAGTAACAAGAAATCCATTCCATGCCAGTCCACTCTCTCAATTCTCTCCTCAAATGGTACTAAGATAGACTCTATTAACCAAACTAAACTTCTAGGTGTCACAATAGATAAAAATCTAAAATTCAACAAACATATTTCTCTGACAGTCAAAAAAGTTCATATCAAACTTGGCACCTTCTATAGGGCAAAACGTTTCCTAACCCACAGTGGTAGGCTGGCCACTGCTCAGTCACATCTGCTTTCTACACTTCTCTACACCCTCTCAGATATTCACAAATCTGCACAAATCTGACCTCAATAACCTTGAATCTTGTTACAACAAAATTGCCAAATTTGCCACTAATCTCGCGTACAGGGCCCACCATTACACTGCTCTCTCTCAGCTCATCTGGCTAGAACTCCCTAACCTGTTATCCCTCAATCAACTCACCATGGCACACAAAATAGTCCACCAACCCAACAATCTCCCTGCTCTTTCCAACCTAGTCCAACCAAGCGTTAATCTTAGGTCCCTCAGATCATCAGATAAACTAATGCTACAAGTCACCCGCTCCCACAACCAATATGGTGACTCCCTCTAGTCTAACAAAATTGCCAAATTATGGAACACACTTTCTCAGCCCATCGCAAGAAACCCTAATTATCAGGAATTCAGAAAACCTCTTAAAACTCCACCTAGCCAATCATTGGCTCTGCTCCTGCCACTCTCCAGGCTAATTCTTCCAGGTTCACTTAGTACTTTCATCTCCCTCCCTCTCTTTTCCATACTACTACTTGTTACTACTCTGCTGGATATAGATGCATTTGAACCTCTGTTCATCTCGCCATCCAAGTCCTACTGTGTGTCTCTCTGCTAATACCTCACTGTACATAACTTTTCATACGCATTAGTTTGCTGTTATTTATAGTCCTGTACTATAGAAATCCTCTCACTGTTAAGCTCATGATTACTACTGTGACTGCATTTGTAGCTGTATTTTTCTGTATTCTGGAATATCTCTTGCTACTTGTTATTCTTACTTAGTATATTTGTAGCTGTATTTTTCTGTATTCTGGAATATCTCTTGCTACTTGTTATTCTTACTTAGTATATTTGTAGCTGTATTTTTCTGTATTCTGGAATATCTCTTGCTACTTGTTATTCTTACTTAGTATATTTGTAGCTGTATTTTCTGTATTCTGGAATATCTCTTGCTACTTGTTATTCTTACTTAGTATATTTGTAGCTGTATTTTCTGTATTCTGGAATATCTCTTGCTACTTGTTATTCTTACTTAGTATATTTGTAGCTGTATTTTTCTGTATTCTGGAATATCTCTTGCTACTTGTTATTCTTACTTAGTATATTTGTAGCTGTATTTTTCTGTATTCTGGAATATCTCTTGCTACTTGTTATTCTTACTTAGTATATTTGTAGCTGTATTTTTCTGTATTCTGGAATATCTCTTGCTACTTGTTATTCTTACTTAGTATATTTGTAGCTGTATTTTCTGTATTCTGGAATATCTCTTGCTACTTGTTATTCTTACTTAGTATATTTGTAGCTGTATTTTTCTGTATTCTGGAATATCTCTTGCTACTTGTTATTCTTACTTAGTATATTTGTAGCTGTATTTTTCTGTATTCTGGAATATCTCCTGCTACTTGTTATTCTTACTTAGTATATTTGTAGCTGTATTTTTCTGTATTCTGGAGTATCTCTTGCTACTTGTTATTCTTACTTAGTATATTTGTAGCTGTATTTTTCTGTATTCTGGAATATCTCTTGCTACTTGTTATTCTTACTTAGTATATTTGTAGCTGTATTTTTCTGTATTCTGGAATATCTCTTGCTACTTGTTATTCTTACTTAGTATATTTGTAGCTGTATTTGTCTGTATTCTGGAATATCTCTTGCTACTTGTTATTCTTACTTAGTATATTTGTAGCTGTATTTTTCTGTATTCTGGAATATATCTTGCTACTTGTTATTCTTACTTAGTATATTTGTAGCTGTATTTTTCTGTATTCTGGAATATCTCTTGCTACTTGTTATTCTTACTTAGTATTGTCTTTGTATTAGATCTTCTTATTTATGATCCTGTTCTCAACTGCAAAGTGTCTTATAAGTGAAACTGTGTCTAATGTTACTTGTTGGAGATTTTCTCCCTGGATCTCTGCTGAAAATGGGCTCTTTAGCCCAGTCAGACATCAGCCGGTTAACAAAAGCTATAAAAAAATGGTTTTCAAGCTTGTTGAATAACTGCCATCTTGGATTGGCTGATAGCATAAAACTCAGCTGTTTATATAGTAATTATCATGTCACAATGTTTACTGTGTTTGCATGGCAAGGCACTTACTGAATACAAATCAGCATGCTACTCTGTGGAATGCACAGCGAGCCATGTGGGGTTTATTTAATCCTGCTCTTAATTTGGTTCACCTTCCTTCACACAAACAGGCTCAGTGACAAGCCACAGCCGTCAGCATTTTGGACAGTAGTGAGTGTGGAAAATACACCAGTTTAACTTTCCCTGTGGTACCATGTGTAAGTGCAATGAATTTATGGTCAAAACACAGGTGAGCCAGGGTTCTAATCTAGCACAATCTGCTATTTAGTTAGGGTGTCCCACTGTAATTTTTCAAAACATGTGATTATAAAAAAATGTGATTATGTGATTATAAAGGTAATACTACATACTAATAGCTATGTATAGCAAGTTGATTGAACATGGACATGCTTTTGTAGGTATCATATGTATTATGTGGTAAATGCTTTATCATGTCAATGATGATCATGTAATAAAAATGCAGTTACACATATGTGACGAACACAATAATTTACTTAAAACATCTAAAACCTTCCCATAACTGAGGTATAATTGCGGAATAGAATGTTATGTGAGGTATGTACCACAAAACATGAATATATTACTAAAGTTATGGAATACTATTGATTTCCAGTATATTGTCAGACATTAGTTATGCATCACAGATGAGAATGCATAAGCCAGGGCCTTGTAATGTTATGCACATACAGTCTTAATGGAACTAGAACACCAGTCAGTCTTTAAACTCTAAATGGTATAATAATGGCAAAGATTTTATGTGCTCTTGACCATCAGTCTAGTATTGCCTTATGACTGTCTGAAGATTGCACATATCAATGTTGTTGTCATCCATACTTGCTATGTTAACATGTGGATGTACTAGAGTCCTACAACAATGTATTCCAGTCTGGGATTTCAAGTACTGTATTGATGCCCACTGCTGCCATTTGGCTCCATGTTACTTCCATAACAGCTGTAGTAATATGCCTTCTGAGGGCTGTTGCCATAGGATAATGCTATGTATAGTGTTTCCTTAATAAGACGTGTTCTTCTACTGGAGTATATCAACATAGATCATGGATCATGGAATCATATTTGGCTAACTGCTTTTAAGTGCTATTTTAAGCCTAGCAAATAACCCAAGGTTAGAATCAAACCCTGTACCTTGTGTCTATAAGGTGAAAACCTTAACCATTATGCCAAACCCACACAGTTCTCATTCAACCATCATAGTGACAGCTGCAGTATGGCACAGATGTGCATGTGTATACCTAGCATCTGCAAATGTTATCTGACATATAGCAATATTATATCATACTGATTAGAAGGGCACATATGCCTGGGTTCATCCACATGTTGTGATGCTGCTATATACACAAGGATATGGCATGTTCTGATTCACTTGCAGCCTTGGGGAATTCATTGTATGTGCAATTGTGTTGCCATTCGCAAGGACTATCTAGCTGTTCCATATCAGCATTGTGGGACTGTCAGCATTCATGACATTAAATGTTCTGCATGAACTGCATCCACCTCAGTTGTAATGTGACCATATATGGTGTCATGGTCCTCAGCCACACATTTCCACTGATAAACTTATAGGTATATGATATACAACTGATGTAATGACATGAAATAGCTTCACTTGTATGCCTGGGTTAACACTTCCATTGTGCAGCATGTAATTCATACACAATTTTGTATTAGGAGGAGATGTCGCAAGGCACTTTGTAACTATGCCTGAAATCTTAACGGGAATACCCAGCTATACATAGAGCTGGTTATAGATTACAACACTCATACTCAAACACAGGGAATAGACAACCTGCTAGCTGACAGATTTGGATCAAACTTCAAATCCCTGTCCCCACTAGTCACCATCTAATGTATAACAGCATCAATGGGCCCTGACAACATCCCAGGTTGCCTTACAAATAACTTCTAGCATGACTTGGATCCCTGTTTATCAACAACCTCCAGACAGGTTATGTTCTGGCAGAATGGTGGACAGCAACAGTCATCCCTCTTCAAGAGGGGGAACTATCAACATAACCAGGCAATTGTAAACACATAAACCTGAATTGCGATCAGTAAGGCCATGGAAATAATGGTCATGGACCTTATCAACAAGGACAGAGGTAATCTCACAACTCTGGAACCAAACCAGTTTAGATTCATAAAGAGTAGATCATGTTTGTTAAATCTGGTTGATGTCTTTGAGAAGATCACCAAGGCCATGGATGAGGGAAAGACTGTGCATCCTGCCTAACTTTACCTGGTCAAAGCATTTGACAAAAATCCCCACTCAGGTATTATAGAGAAACTCTCTCAACTGGGCATAAACCCCTACATCACCAGGTGGGTAGCGAAATGGATCACCAACTGGACACATACTGTCAAATTTGGTGAATTCACCTCTATCAAGAGGCCCGTCACCAGGGATGTACCACAAGTTTTTGTACTAGGCCCTTTCCTGTTCAGTATTTATTTATTTCTGAGAAGTCAATGTAAATGTAGAAAGTCTTTGTCTAACCAAGTCTGCGTTTGACTGCAAACTGGGATCAATCATGGAATCCACAAACAATCCTGATATACTGCAGAAAGGATTAACACACACAAATGATTGTTGCCAAAGCCACAGAGAAAAAATTAATGGAAAAAATGCAATTATTCCCTTTTGTAAAGCAAATACCCCACCTTATTACAATATAGACAAATCCCACTAAAAGTAGACCCAGTGGTATGTAATGTAGTTACTTGTCTTGACACTAATCTGAACTTCAACCACCCTGTGTCTACAGTGGTGAGAAATTTCTTCAGTGTGGCACAACACATAAGTAAGTGCATGGCATCCAGATCAAAGGATGATATAATTCCATTGTACTCAGCCCTCATTACACCAATAATTGTGTACAATGCATCCTTTTGCATGTACATCATCAGACATCTGCAACAGCTGGAGCAAATCCATAGTTCTTTCACCGGAAAGATACAGGATATATTGAATGTCTTATCACTGTATTCTGTCTGCCACAGACTACAAAGGGGCACTCTGTGTCTGGTCTACAGGGCACTGTCCCATGAGGCCCTGCTGGAAATGTTACACATTCATGAAACAAAATGCACAAAAGTCACTCATTCCAAGGATCTTAACCTAGCCTCTGACAAAAATAAATAATGTTGCAGTGATAGATACATCTCTCAGAGACTACCCCTTCTCTGGAGCAAGCTTCCCATTCACATAAAGCAAAGCTCTTCCCTGATCCTCTTCAAGTGCAACCTAGATCAATGGATGTGTAATCTTAAATTTACTCCTGGTGTGGCACCCATGTCCCTCATGTACAGAGCCAGTCAGTATTACACACCATAGCATAGGCTCACACCTTTGTGAACTTTGTTCACCTACCTATTGAACCTTGCTAGTTTTAAAAATGAACTTAAAGCATGCAACTGGTCAGTTCTAAAGCATCTTCCATTGGAAGAGGCCGTAACCTACTTTAATACCAAATTCCTAGCTATCCTTGACATACATGCACCAGCTCGATTAATTAGAATGGAAACAAGAGGCGTCCCATGGCTCTCTAAAGAAACCAGACAAAAAATGTCTCTTAGAAACAAAGCCTGGATAACATGGCATACCACAAAAGCCCCCGCTGACCATCTTAGATATAAACAACTAAGGAATGACGCAAAAAAAAGCCATAATAGATAAAAAAAACTACTACTGTCATCTACAACAGAAGCACCAAAACCATCAGAAATTTTAGGCAGGAGTAAACAAACTCCTACACCCAGGTCAGTCCTCCACTCCTTCCCCCTCAGTCATGAACCAAAAACCACCAGAATTAGTAGCCAATGCCTTTAATTGCTTCTTTACAGAAACTATTTAACAGCTAGCTAGCCAACCATCACCTGGATGCCCAAACCCTACTGATGGCTTACCTTGCTCCCAAATCTCCTTTAACTTCCAACAAGTTCCTACCTCACTTATCACAACTCTACTTAAGAAATTAAAACCAACCACCATATCCGCAGATCTGCTCCCTGCTGAGTACCTTCAAAAAGTGGCAGAAGTCATAGCTTATCCAGTCAGCATCCTGATTAACAAAACTATATCTGAGGCTACCATCCCCTCTGTTTGGAAGACATCCCATGTAATCCCTCGCCATAAAGGGGGAACCTCCACTGAACTATCTAACTATAGACCTATAGCTATCCTGTCACCCCTAGCAAAAATTATGGAGAAATGTATCCACAAACAACTCATGAACTACCTTATCAAGAACAATCTCCTGACTAACACTCAGCATGGTTTTAGACGATTCCATAGCACTATCTCTGCCCTCCTCTCCTTTACTAATGTCATTAACCAAAATCGGAACAATAACAAACTCTCCTCTGCCCTCTTTCTGGATCTTTCAAAGGCCTTCGACATGGTTAACCATCAACTTCTTATACTAACACTAAAAACCATCTCCCTTGACAGCCAGTCTCTCAAATGGTTCCAATCATATCTGAATGGTAGACACCAAGCTGTCTTATGGAAGGACAAATTATTTACCTTACTACCCATCACCCTGGGAGTTCCCCAGGGATCTATATTGGGACCTCTCCTATTTTCGATCTTTATTAATGATCTGCATAAGGCACTGTGGTGGTGATGCTGCGGTAGCATTGTCGCCTCGCAGTAAGACGCTGTCCAGTTCGATTCTCAGCTAGAGCGTCTTCTGCGTGGAGACATGCATGAATGGGCGTACCTTCGTTGAAGGTTGTGTGTCAGGGCTGGTAACTCGGCATGTAAAAATCAAATACCAATCATTAGCGGACCGGAGTTCCGCTTTGGCGACCCCTAACCGGGAAAAGCCGAAAACACACAAACAATTAATGATCTGCATAAGGTCATCCCAGATGCAATCTGTGTCCAATATGCAGATGATTCAACTTTAATATGCTCGGCCACCACTCCCAGTGACCTTCAGATAGTTTTCCAAGCCACTTTTAACACAGTAGAACTTTAATATGGTCGGCCACCACTCCCAGTGACCTTCAGATAGTTTCCCAAGCCACTTTTAACACAGTAGAAGATTGGCTCCTTAACAGATAACTCTTATTAAATCCTAATAAAACTAAACTATTACTTTCCTCCCCCAACAACAGACATCCCCTACCAGCCTTTAATAGGTCTAACAATGGGACCATTATTTCTCCTGACCCCTCTACCAAACTCTTAGGAGTAATAGTTGACAATAACTTCAAGTTCGATGCACACATAAGTCAAACTATCAAGACTATGAATAAAAAACTTGGATCTCTCTATAGGATTAAGCCCTTCCTAACTCCAGTAGCTAGAACTGTCATTGCCCGAACACACCTCCTCTCCACCCTCCTTTATGCTTCACCTTTATTTACAAACTTGAGCAGGACTAACTTTAACAAGCTATCTAGTTGCTATAATAACATTGCCATATTTGCCACTGGAACAGCTTTCAGAACCCATCATTGTCTCAACCTTAACTCTTTAGGGTGGCTTGAATTACTTAATCTACTTCTGGTCAATCAACTGATAGTTGCTCATAAGATTCTCCACCAGCCTGAAAATACACCCACACTCGCTAACCTAATCACTCCCTATAGTAACCTTAGGGTACTATGCTCATCTGACAAACTCTTAGTTCAAACTTTCAAAGCTAATAATTTAGCTGGAGAATCACTGTTTGCCAACTTTGTGGGCAAAACCTGGAGCTCCCTTACTACTGACCTTATTTCAGAACTCTCCCCAATGCAATTCAAGAAAAAACTAAGACAATACTTCAAACTACACTGGCTGTGCCCATGCATCAGTCCAGACTAACTAATACTACATGCCTGTATGATACAACTGGTTGTCTTCCTCTACTTTGACTACATCCCAAGTTTTTGTCTACAACTTAATAACAAGGGGATTAATTGTTAAACTGATGAAGTGTGAATTTATGAATGTTTTGGGGTATGAATTTTATGAATGTTTTTATCATATACTGCTTTGAGTCATAAAAAAGATTATAATAGATTTTTATCTAATATGTAAACTTACGTCTTATAGATTAATCTTAACAAATGTTTAGCATTTTTACATTTATATGTAATAGTTTTGTATGTACATCTGGAGCTTTTCTCCCCGGGCCTCCCCTGAAAATGGACATGTAGCCAGTCGGACTATCACGGTCAACAAATGTAAAATAAATAAAATAAAAAATAAAGAAAATGTTAAGTCTTTCTAGGCTTGTATGTTCTCTGGGACCTTTAGCCTAGTACTCACCTATGAACCTATGAAGTGCAATTGTAGCCTCATTCCAGCTATAATGTGACTGTACAGTGTCATGGACTTAACTGTACATCACATTTATTTATTAATGGATCTGTTTATTTTAAATTTGTTAACCGGGAAAGTCCGACTGAACACAAGTTGTTTGTCGGTGCAGGCCCGGGGAGAAAAGCTCCACAGAACAAAATCTATATAGAGCACACATAAATCAACATTAATACAGTTTGATTATAAAACACAAATAAATAAACAGTAATGGAATTTGAATAAGGTACATATAGAATGTATACAGATGCATCAAATATTAGTGAACATAAAATATCCAAATACAGAAAAATCAACAGAATACATATAGTTAAGAAACTATACTGAATCATCATGTGTCAGAGAATCAAAGATAGATAAATCATCAGAACACGTGTAGTTAAGAGCTATTCTGAAGCATAATGTGTCAGAGAATCAAATGAAGACTTTCTATAGTACATGTTCCTTCAGACAAAGAATAATAGAGTGTTGTGGGTGAAAGCCAGCCGGGACTGGTGCAGGAACAGAGCCAAGTATTGGCTAGGTGAGTTTTTAGAGATTTTTGAAATGTACTAAGGAAGTAATGGATGATATAAAGGTGGGCAGTGTATTCCATATTTTAGGTATGAAGAGGGATTCCCCAGTTATATTATTGGCTCTCGTAACATCTAGAAGGAATTTATTGTTGAAGCAGAGAATTCTATTACTGGAGTAAGGATGTAGTAGATTTTGAAGTGCACGGGTTTTATCTGGCTGGTTAAGAATTTTATGGGCTAAAGTAAGTTGCTTGTAGAATAAAAGCGGAGGAAGTTTCAACCAGTAGGGTTGCTTTAGGGCTGTACAGTGATGTGTCCTATAAGGAGAGTCAGAGGCAAACCTGGCTGTTTTGTTGCAGCATGAGTCGAGTTTAGCTAAATCCATTTTCCTAAGGTTAGTAAAACAGTAAATAGAGCTCGTGACTCTGGCCTGTATGTTTCTACCTTACTACTCGACCTTTCCAAAGCCTTTGACACCATCTCACACAGCCTGCTCTTAACTAAACTCTCAGAACTTAACATTTCTTCCTCCTCCCTACACTGGTTCTCTAGTTACCTATCCAACCGAACTCAAGCAGTAAAATGGAAAAAAGATACCTCCTCATTCCTTAGTACCCCCACAGGTGTTCCACAAGGCTCCATTCTAGGTCCCATTCTCTTCAACATATTTATAAATGACTTCCACAAATCAATCCCATTCTCTAACATCATCCAATATGCAGACGATTCAACTATCATCTGCTCATCCACCTCTATCACCACACTTCAAAAACTAACTCAAGATGCTTTCTCTACAACAGAGCAATGGATGTTAAATAATCACCTAGCTCTCAACGCCCAAGACCAAGCTTATGATATTTACTCCTTCTAAAACTACTTCTCTCAATATGAATACATTTTCAATCAGTAGCCAAAATAACTCACCCCTAGAAATGGTTTCAGAGACCAAGCTACTTGGGGTACTAATTGACAACCAACTTAAATTTACCTCTCACTTACAAAAATATCAAAAAACATCAAAACTTGGCATGCTTTATAGACAAAATGCCTACCTTACCTCTGCTACTAAAATAACTCTAACTTCCTTCCTTATCCCTCCCTTCTCTATGCTAACTAATCTTCAGTCCTCTCTCAAAAACAACTTTCCTCTTGCTACAACAAAATTGCAAAATTCGTCACCAGCCACAAGTCTTCCACCCACCACTGTCTTTTCCTCCAGAAACTAAAATGGCTAGAACTTCCCAATCAATTAACTTACACTCAACTAACTCTAGCCCATAAGCTTATTCTCAACCCCTCCCTCTGTCCTTCCCTCTCTACTGCCTTTAAAATGCACCTACCCAATAGAGTATTAAGATCAAACAATCAAAACCTACTCAAAGTCCATAAACCTATACATCCCCCAGGCAAAACCTTCTATCCTTCAACCTAGCTCGCCTCTGAACTCCCTTCCTCCACTCATCCGCACCACCTCTAATCACTCTGCTTTCAAAAATCTCTTTATACACATCTAGCTTCACAGTGGAATGCTCCTGCTCCCACCCTACATAACCTACTCCACTCCTTCTCACATCCCTCCCTGCTCTGCTTACATCTTTAATATACCCTGAAAATTCAATAGAATTTATTAAACAAGTCCTTATGTTTCTTCCTCCCCCACTATATTATGTCTTTGTATCTCCTCTTCCTTTTAGTAACTATGTTTTCCTAACTTTTCTGTATAAATGGAAATTTTTGCTGTGCTAAATAGTTAATATGTTTTTCTGCACAATGTATTTAACTGTATACCTGCTGTACTATTTGATATTGTCTTCTTTTTTACTATCTGTTGTACCTATTATGTAACTTTGAATGTATTTTGGAGCTTTTCTCCCCAGGACTCCATTGAAAACGGGTTCATTTGGCCCAATGGACTATCCTGGTAAACCAACTGCAATAAATAAATAAATAAATAATAGTAAGAACTAGGGAAGCATATAGAAGTGTTGAGATGAGATGAGTGTGTGCATTGGTGTTTTGTAAGAAACTGCTTATTTCTGTATAGAACAGCCAGTTTTTGTGCACTTTCTTTATGATCTGGGAGATGTGAATATCAAACCTCATATTATTGTCAATCTCTACTCCTAGAAGTTTGGTGTGAGTTACAGGAGAGAGAATAGTTTTATCCCTGGGCATAATGTTAAATGAGGGACTTGATGCAGTAGATCTTGTAGGTTGGAAGAGCTAACATTTAGTTTTATTAGGATTCAGAATTAATAAGAAATAGGTAAGCCTTGTCTCGACTATATTACCACTTGATAGTTTGCATGAACAGATATGGACGTATGTCAGGATTTCAAGGCAGTATAACATTTTCACTGGCAATGTCAGGGGCAGTGACTGTGTGGCACAGGTCTTGAGGTTTGACATGGTTATAGAGGGGGTCCCTTTATTGTTTGGTATGTATACAATATTACAGTGACAGCTTCATTGGTCATTGACACTTTTCTTTTCACTGCTGTATTTTTGGTGCACATGGGCATAGTTGATGCATCGGTATCATTCTCCCATATTGCTGTATCATTCATTATAATGGATCACTTCTTAATTCACACATCAGTTGCTGATACTTCAGACAATATCCATTGGTATTACATGTGGCAGATGCATGAAATACACAGCTTTATGTAGGGAATCCACTCATAACAGTGTGGTGTTTATATAAGTTATCCATATGGCTGATACCTATATCATCCAGGCATGCTTTAGTCAAGTGTATCATATTTGGAACAGTGGGCTTCAACACATCTGGAAGGCCAAACTTAACTATTCCTTGGGATGTATACCCATTAGGATTTGACACTGCAGACTTCCCTTCAAGTTGTTCTACTAGATGCTTGTGTGATACATCCTTCTGTATTCCACCCAGTAAATACACAGCTCAGAGACGAAAGTGAAGGTATGGGTTTCAATCTTGCAGTTGGTGGTTGTGGTTTATGTGTCATGAAAACCTATCTATTGTCCATGACTGACCCTGATTTCAACTCCACCTTTAATACTGTCCCTCTTAAACCATCCAAAAATTGGTCATTTTTGGAGAAGGGGTGGTGAATTCTACATATAAAATACTGGCAATCATTACAGTTGTGCATATCTATTCCTGACAAACATGTATAATAAGTTACATGTATAATAAGTCAATGCCACAGATTAATGGTCATAATATTGTAAAAGTGTTCATGATTCTTCCTGCTTCTGTCTACATTTGTCCAGGATTCACTTGCTATGTGTCCCTGATTGGCTAAGAGTTATGCTGACATGTCAGTCATATTCAAGCAAGTAATTTTTCAGATCTTCAGAGTATGCACATACTCCTAATTTATATACCATCCTTGCTAAATGTCCTCTCCAGTGAGCTTGTCAGCAATGTTTATATCACAAACATTCACCTTCATTGACATGTAACTTTGTGTGACCATCACATATTAATTTTATTTATTTATTTAGTTAAGTTTGATAACCGGGGAAGTCCACTGGGCCAGGAAGAGCCCGTTTTCAGTGGAGGCCCAGGGAGAAACACTCCAATGACAATAAAAGAACATACAAAGCTTTACAATTGTTTTCATAAGCTTGAGAAAAACATATGAGGTAAATTAAACACATGAAAGAAATACAGATAGTGAGATATAGGTGGTGGTTATGTATATACATAGTTAGATACAGTTATATACAAGAGCATCTAAATAGGATAATCCTGGGTGCAGTAGGAGACTATCCATTGTGGGTTTAATGGAGTCAAGTAGTAGGTGAGCAAAGGTGTGAGAAGTAGGTGTAGGATAGTTATGTTGGAGAGTGGCATGGGCATGTCAATTTTAAAGATAGATGTGAGAACAAGAGAGATTTGAAATTAGTCTGGCTTGATGTGTTGCAAAGGGGTGGAGGGAGAAAGTTCCATAGTTTCAATAAAGAGCAGGATAGCAGGAGGTGGCCAGGAGGTCGTGAGGGTTTGTAGATTTGCAGGAGGTGTTGATTTTCTGATTGAAGTGAGCGGTTATGAATGTAGGGGGTTAGGGTGGTGGAGAGAGAGGGGCAGCTGGGGGTTTGAAGATGAGCTTGTGGGCAGTGGTGAGTTTGAGGACGGTCAGGTAGATGAGCAGTTCAAGCAGTTGTAGAGAATGGAGAGATTGACAATGATGGGAAGAGTTTTTTGAACTGGTAGCAAATTTTCTTATTTTATTGTAGCAGGATTCCAGTTTAGATTGCAGGCCAAGTTGGAGATTGATTAGTAGGGGAGTGCTGTACATAAAGGGGAGAAGATAGGAGGAAGCTAGGATTTTTCTGGTGGAGGGGGTGCAGTAGCAGCTGTGTCTGTACAGGAGTGCCAGCTTTTGGTGGGTTTTATTGATGGTGGTTTGGATATGAGTGTCAAACTTTAGATGTTTCTCAATGATGACACTGAGCAGTTTAATGTTTGATACGATTTCAATGGGGAAATTACTCTGAGTGAGTATGGAAAAAAGAGTTTTTATTGACTGGGGAGTTTCTAGATGGGGAAAAATCATTAATTTAGTTTTATTAGCATTTAGGGCCAGGTGATTGTTTTGCATCCGGGTTTCTGTTTTAGAGAAAGCTGCTTGAGTTTGTAGAAGTAGGTCAGAGGGGGAGTATGCTGAGGAGATGATTGTTGAATCATCAGCATACTGGATTAGTGAGGATTCAGGGATGGTACAGTGGAAATTATTGATAAATATGTTGAAGAGTAGAGGACCTAGAACAGAACCTTGTGGCACTCCAGTGGGGGTGTGAAGGAAGGGAGAGGTAGAGGATTTCCATTGGACAGTTTGATGTCATTCAGAGGGGTAATTAGAGAACCAGGCTATGGATGAAGTAGAGAGGTTGAGAGAGGAGAGTTGGGATAGGAGTCTAGGGTGGGAGACGGTGTCAAAAGCCTTGGATAGATCAAGGAATAGGGAAGATGCAAGTGTGCCAGAGTCACATGCTTTGTTAATGGTCTTGAGAAAGGAAAGGAGGGCAGTCATGGTACTGTGGCCAGGGCGAAAGCCGTTTAGAGTGTTGGTGAAGAGGTTGTTGTGAGTTAGATATGGCATCAGTTGTGCATGGATATATTTTTCTAGGATTTTGGACAGTGGGGAAAGGATGGCAGTAGGCCTAAAATTGGTGGTGTCTGTATTTTTGCCTCCTTTGTGAAGTGGGATGATGTAGGCATGACGCCAGATAGATGGGACACATGCTTCTTAGATGGATCTTTTAATTAAAATGGAAATGGGAAAGGTGATTCTGTCAGCAGATAGTTTGAGGAATGCTGATGGCAAATTATCAGGTGCTTTGCAGCTAGATTTTAGTTGGAGGAGAATTTTTTTTATAGTACTTGTGGGGATGGGTTTTAGGTTGAAGGGGAAGGTGGGAGGTATGCTATTGGAGGGGTGGGGGGCAGGTGAGGTAAGGGTTGGGGTGTGTGAGGGAAAGAGGAGGACAATTTAGCTATACAATCAACAAAGAAGGAGTTGAATTGAGTGGCACTTTCAAGATCGGTAAGATTTGGGTTAGGACAGGGGTTATCTTTGTTACCTGGGTGGAGGAGGGAGGAGATTGTGTCCCAGAATTTTTCTGGGTTTGTTGAGTGTTTCGACTGAAGTTTGGAATAGTATGCTTTACTGTCTCTAGCTATTAATTTTTTAATGGTGTTACTGAGTTGTTTGAATATAAGTAAGGAGATGCGTTGTTTGTTATTTTGGTATTTTTTTCCATGATTTGTCTCTTTGGAGCAGGGCAAGTTTGGTATCTTTTGATAACCAGGGGGAGGATCTGGACTTGACATGTTTGGTTCTAAAGGGAGCATGGTTGTTGAGTAGGTTTAAGAATGTATCATTGAAGTAGGTCAGAGCATTATCAAGGGGCAGGGTTTTTATGGGACACCAGTCTGTGAGTTTTAGACATTCAGAAAATGTTTCTGGGTTGAAGTAGAAGAGGTTGTGAGTTTGAATGCAGTGATGTTGCCTATGAAGAGGAGTGATGTTTGGTAAAAGCAGGCAGGTAGTCACTGAGGGGGACAGGAAGGATTCCAAAATTGGAGATTAGGTTGGGATGGGATGTTAAGATTCAGTCAATGATGGTGCCAGAGGTCCCATCTTTGTTTGGCCTGGTAGGAGAATTTATTAGTTGAGTGAAGTTGAAGAGGTTGATTGTATGAGAGGGTGCAGGTAAATTTATTGGGACCCAGTTAATGTTTGTGTCACCTAGGATATAAGTTCCATTTTTAATGTTGGAGGAAAATTAGGAGAGAATATCCTCTAGTATTGGCATGTTATTGCCTGGGGGGTATATAAAGGCCGGCTATGCATATGGACTTGTGATTGTTGATTTTTAGTAGTGCTATGGTTATTTCAGCATTGGTAAAGTTTGGGATTTGATTGGTGTATGGGGTGATGGTATAGGAAGATGGGTAGATAAATGTTAAACCTCCGCCTTTCTTGTTAGGTCTGTCATTGCGAATCATTTGAAAGCCTAGTAAAATAATGTTGTTATCCTTTATGAAGGGTTTAAGCCAGGTCTCTGAGATGGCAGTTATGTCAGTTTGGTTGTGAGAGAGCCAGGCATGTAGGTTGGGGATTTTATTTCTGAGGCTTTGGGCATTGAATATGGTGAGGTGAATGGATTTCGGAGTTTGAGGTTGTGTGGGAGGGGAGTTAGCGGTTAGTACAGTTAAAGTGGGCCCAGGGTTGGGAAGAATGTTGCCTGAGAGTGAGAGGGAAATTTGGTGGAGGATGAGTTTAAGGTAGTTTAGTGAAGATGGAGGGTTTAAGTTTTGGAACTGGTTGGAATTTTGGGGGTTTGGTTGAGGGGGTGTGTAGTGTGATGGTGGGATAGGTAGGATTTTGTAGTTAAATTGTAGGGTTGGGTTGTAAGCGTAGAGCTTGTGTGTTATCTTGGTAAAAGGAGGTGTGGTGGTCTGTTGGACAGTTGTGGAGTGTGAAGGTGAGGTATGGCTGGGGTTGGGGAGTTGTGTGGGATAAGTAAGATAAGTAAGAGAAGTTAGTAGGGTAGTAATGTGTAGTAGATGTGATGAAGGAGGGGGCATTGCTTGGGTTGGGTGGGGAGTATCAGAGATGAATGAGTGTGGGGGTGAGGAGAGGTGTTAATATTGTGATGTGGAAAAGTGGGTGGAGTTGTGGAGGATATAAAAGTACAGGTAGTGGGGGCAGGTGGGAAATGGAGGCAGGGTAGGGGAGCGGAGTGAGCCCGCAGGGTGAACGGAGCGGGTTGGAGCCCTAGCAGAGGTGAGCGAAAAACTTTCAGTGACAACTTATGTTTGGCTGCTTATAGTTGCATTATTTATTTGGCTGCTTTCTGTTTTAGCTTAGCTCTTTGCAATGAGTACACTTTTCTTTACTATGTTATTACTGCTGGTATTGCAGCATTTTTAACCTTAGCTGTCATGTAGCTGTCTGTGCAATCTTGCTGAGCAAATGTGCTTGTAAGCAAACTTCAGTGCATCCTCTTTCTGTGCTCATGCTGCTCTGCATGGTTTCCTGGCTAGCGGAACTGTTGATGGCCACAAAATCACGCTTGTATTCTTGTAAGCACGATGAGCAGCATGAAAATGTGATCAGCACTGCTGCCCAATGCACTAACACATAAACTCAATGCAGGATTTGCGCAAAGCCTGCACAGAGTTATTGAATCTCCAGATCTGTACCACTGAGCATCTCTGATAATGTCATAAAAGAATGAGGTTAGAAAACCGAGCTTCACTGAACATATCTGATAGTATCATAAATTAATGAAAGTGTTGGTAATGTTTCAAAACAATGACGTGAATTTAGAACACCCTCCTTCACTGAAAATGGCTGAACTTATTGCACCCGTTAGTGAACTTAAACTCATCTATATGTTCCAAAACTGAAAAATGAAATTTTCTAAACCCATCACATACTAAGCTATGTTTGCTTAATGCATTTGACTTCTCTTTGTCTTTAACTGCTTTCACTTGAATGTGAAAATTTCTACTTTGATGGATGTTTGGAGCTCCAAATTGTGCCGTTGGGATTCTGAGTATATTGATTCCCTAATGGCATAACGTATCATGACAGTATTTTTAAAGAGCTTGCTGACTTATATAACAAGACTAGTTTAGAAGTGCTAAACAAGTTAAAAAGCCATAATGTTTTAGTTTTGCATAAACTGAAAAATGAAATAGAACAGATGGATGCTTTTATTATTACACATAAGTGCTTTGCGTCTTGTAAGACATTTTATGACAACATAGGTAACAAAGTGAAGAGACATGTTGCGGCATTAATTGCTAGGAAAACTAAGAAGCTCACTTGTGATATTAACGTTTACAAAAATAATCATGCTTTTTTGATTAAGAATGTCAAGCCTATACCCAGTACCCATAATGTTGTACAAAATGTGGGTAAAGTGGAGTAGGCAGCAATGTCTCTCAATTAGACAATTTTTTCTACATCTTCGAATAATGTTGCAAATGTTAATTCTGTTGCACAAGGTAATACAGAGACTATGCATGAAACTGTTACAACTAATCAAAATGCAACAGGGAAGGCTGCTTATTTTCATTTGGGTGCTCGACCAAAAATGGAGGCTGTGGCAAAGAATTTTGTGAACAATGTAAACAAAAGGAAGGGAAAGGGAAAAGGCAAAGGACTTTAAATGATGTTAGCCCAATTTTTAACTTGTCTGGTCATGTATTTTCTGAAAAAGAAATGGATGTTTTAACAAAGGGTTTTTCATTTGTTCCTATTAATAGGGCTAAATATGTTGAACTTAAGGTGGATTTTAAATTATATATTAGAAAATTGAATCTTAAATATGTCTTAAATCATATCAAAGCTTGTAATGCAGATGGATTAATTAGAAAGCCTAGTACGTTTAATCCAGGTTTAAACTTGACCTTAAATGCCTTGGCCAAATCATGTGAAGCAGAATTTGACAATTTATGTAGAAATAAAGCCACAGTGAGGTTATTTAATTTGAATACATTTCAAGCTGAGGCCCTTAAAAAATAAGATCTTACAAGCCTCTTAGATATATGAAAGCAGATAGAGGGTGTGGAATGACTGTAATGGAAGAAAAATGTTATCGATCTGAGATGTTAAAACAGTTTTTTATGAGAAGGTTAATTAAAAGTTTTAAGAAAATAGATGAAGTGTATAGGCTTTTTAATCAAAAATATATTGATTTTGGTACATTTGAATTTTTGACGGTGGATGAGCCAGAGATAGGAAACATTTCTGGTATTCCAAAAATTCATGAAAATCATACTCGTCTACCATTTAGACCTACTGTGTCTAGCCCGAGACACAAAACCACCATGATTTCTTATTATTAGATAAAATTTTAAATCCAATACTTCAGCAAAGTAAGTTTTTTTATTAGAGATTCTTGGTCTTTCCTTAATCAGTTGAGACTTTATCAATTTAAAGGTAAGGAAAAATGTTTATGCCCTGTTGACATTGTTTCTTTATATACTAGTATAGATGCTGAAGAGGGTGTTGAATTTATGAAATTCTATCTTAGTCAGGTTAGTAATATAGATATTATTGCTAACAGTTTATGTCAAACTCTTATGAAGTTAGTTTTGCAGAATAATTATTTTACCTTTGAAATGAAATTTATCTACAAAAATGGGAGTGGCTATTGGAGCACATGTAGCACCCTCCTTTGCTAATATTACACTATGTTGGTGGGAGCATGTTTATTAGTTACCCATCCTTTAAATATGTTAACTGGTATGGGAGATTTATTGATGATTTGTTTTTTTTATTTGGGGTGGAAGCAAAAAAGAATTTGAGATGTTTTTATAGGATATTAATGTGAGTCTTTCATGGCTGAAATTTACCAAAGGAGCCATTGGAGAGACAGTTAATTTTTTGGATTTAGATATTCAGATGGTTTTGACAAATGGTTGTTTTCAGCCATATATTCAGGAAAAGACACATTTAAGAACAAGTATTAACATTTTTAGAGTGGGCACCCTAAGCATATGAAATTAAATGTATTTAGAGGCCACATATTAGGGTTAGCCATATTATTAGCAATGATGATTGGTTTAATTGTGAAGTTCAAGCCATCATTGATTTGTTTGTTGATAGAAGTTATCCTTTGAAAGACTTGTTATATATTGCAGAACAAGTTAAAAGACATCAAATTGATAAGTTCCCCTATTTTAAAAAGTGGAATAAGTGGTTTGGAAACTAGTGTGTATTTAAACTAGTAGATTTGTAATGCAAAGTTTTCTGATGAAGTTCCTTGTGATTAAAGTGGGATCAAAGCACTAATACACAGTTGCCGTGGTGTGTTCCTTTTCTATCCTTGGGTCCCGAGCAGTGCTTCCAAGAGCTGCTTGTTTGTAGTGTACTGTTTCTTGGATTGCTGGTTCTTCTGTTAATAGTTCAATAATATAGTGAATGTAGAAAACCCAGAATCACTGATGTCTCATATGTTGAAGCAGACTGAAGTTAGACCACCCTGCATCACTGAACATGTCTCTTAATGTTGTAAAACAAAGGAGCTAGAATGCTCATCATTAATGAACATGTCTGGTAATGATATAATGCAATGGTTAGAATGTCAAACATGACTGGAACATGTCTTGTAAAGTCATAAAACAATGAAGGAAGAAATCCTAGCATCACTGATCATGGCTGGTGATGTCATAAACTAATAAAGATAGAACAGTCAGCATCACCAGACATGTCTGGTGATAATATAAAATAAAGAATCTAGAGTACTCAGTATTTCTGAACTTGTCTAGTAATGCTGTAAAACAAGTTAGAACATCCAGTATCACTGAATCAGTGTCTGATGATGTCATAAAACAATGAAGTTTGAACCTTAAGTTTCAATGAATGTGCCTGGTAATGTCATAAAAATGAAGAAAGAACACCCAACATCACTGAATATGTCAGGTAATGTCATCAAAAAAACAAGTGTCTGATGATCTCATAAAACAATGAAGCTTGAACACTCTGTATCATTGAATATGTCCGGTAATGTCATATCATGAAGTTAGAAAGCTCATCACTGAAAATGTCTGATAATCTCTTAATACAATAAAGATTGAACACTCAGCATCAAAGAACAGCTGTGGTAATGTCATAAAACAATAAAGTTAGAACACTCATCATCACTTAAAAAGTCTGGCAGTGTCATAAAACAATGATGTTAGGACACCCATTATCCCCTGAACTAATGTCTGAAGATCTCACAAAACAATGAAGTTTGAAAACTCAGTAACATCGAACATATCTGGTAATGTCACAATATCATGACATTAGAACACTCATCATCACTGAAGATTTCTGTTAGGCCATAATACAATGAAGGTAGAATGGACAGCATCACTGAACATGTCTGGTGATGTCATAAAACAGTGAAGTTAGAACACTCAGTATCACCGAACATGTCTGGTGATGTCATAACATAATAAAGTTTTAACACTAATCATCACTGGATATGTCTAGTAATATGAGAAAAGAATGAAGATATCACTGAACATGTCTGGTGATGTCATAAAGCAATGAAGTTAGAACACATAGTATTAATGAACAAGTCTGGTAAAGATGTAACATAATGAAGTTTGAACAGTCAGCATCACTTGACATGCCTGCTAATGTAAAAATAAAGTTGGAATACTTAACATCTCTGAACATGTTTGGAAAAGTCATAAAACAAAGAAGCAAGAATACTCAGTATCACTGCATGTCTGGGAATGTCATAACAAAATGGAGTTAAAACACCCTGCATCTCTGAATATGTCTACTAATTTAAAAAAATAATGAAACTAGAACACCCAGAAACACTGCACTCGATTGAAGTGAGAGCTCCAGGCATCACTGTACATTTCCCATAATGTCATAAATGAAGTTAGAACACCCACCATTACTGAACATGTTTAGTGATGTCATAAAACAATGACATTAGAACACACAGTGTCACAGAACATGTCTGGTAATGTCATAATACAATGAAGTTAGAAAACTCAACATCACTGAACATGTCTGTTGATGTAACAGAACAATGAAGATAGAACATCCAGTATCACTGAATGTCAGGTTATGTCATAATACAATAAAAATAGAACATGTCTTGTAATATTATAAAAGAATGAAATTAGAACACATATCACTAAACACATATGTTAATGTGATAGAAACTGAAGTTAGAACACTGAGAATCAATTAACGTCTTGTATTATCATAATACAATGAAGTTAGAACATTGAACATATCTGGTAATGTCATAATACAGTGAAGTTAGGACATTCTGCATCACTGCAGACCTCCCAAACACAAATACAAGCATGCTTTGCATAATACATCCTCTGCAGAACATAGTACACATAAAATATTATACTCCAGTGTCTCACCAGTAAAGCCTCTAAGACGTAACACAAAAACAAACATCTTAGTCATAGACGATTTAATTGTGAGACACACAGATGTCCTTCTCACCAGGTTGGATAAGGAAAAGGTCACGGTCACCTGCCTGTAAGGTGCCAGGATCTGCCACATCACACACATACTAAAGTCTTTTAACGACAGGTACTGTTATGACTCCATCATAGTCCATGTTGGTGTGAATGACTTTATGAAGAAAGACATGACTGAGCTCTCTGATTCTGTGTCTCAGGCAGGTATGTCCCTAACCTTATGCAGCATTTCACCTTCACCTAGGATGATACCTGTCAAAGGAAAAAACTTCAAAGACCAATTCACGTAAGGTTCAGGTATAGCACCTTTTATTACTTGCAGCAAGGAGACAAAAACATGCACATACAGGATTTTGCCTAATTATTAACAGGCAGTATGCTTCTCTTATACTGTTCTATAAAGTGTTACTTTCTATGGCTGACGTAGTTAGACACAGCTTTCTGTATTGTTCTATAGCAAATGTTACTCAGATTTCCTGCTGACATGTTCAGATTTGAAATTCACTATGTGTTACATAGAAAATGTTACTTGGATTTCCTGCTGACATGACTGGATTTATAAAAAACATTTGAGAAAAACAACCTGACCTTGGGCCTTTATTTTTAGCCCATACAAACTTTCTATTCTTCAACTGTGCAGTTCTAATATACATGTTACATTTCAAGGTACTTTTCTAGCTTAGGTACAAGTTGATGCTGATTGCAGTTCATATTTTCAAACAGCCTTTGTCTTCATTATCAATAGCATCTGCAGCTGTGTATTTTCTCATAGCATAACTGGAAAATCAATAACTCTTTGTTTAAATCTCATGACATTAGTAGAAGTGATGCATCCATTATTATTTTCCTGACACTAGCAGAAATTGAATACTTCCCTATAAATTTCCAAAGCATAAGCAAAGATCATAACTGCGCATATTTCATGACATTACAAGATTGGAATGCTTCTGCAGTTCATACCGATTTATGCAGTGTGAAATAGAATAAGTGTGTTAACCCTTTTTAAACCTCGAATGCACTAAGCATATTACTAATACATACTTTTCTAACATTTCCCCCCTTTTAATACTTTAGTCTACTTTCAAAATAAGCATAAACAGTTTTTTCTTCCCCTAACCTCTTCCTACTCAGGATTTGCAGTTAAGAGAGTCATTCAGTTTGAACTTATGAAAGCATTTTCAATTTTTCAACAGTTCTTCAAATTCAGCACCTTAGTATAAGGTTTCTGAAACTGACATGTCTATAAAGTCTTTAATCAGTCTTTTTGTGCAGGGATGCAGCAGCAAACACATACCCCCAGCAGGATCATTCCTACACAGATAGCAATCAGAATGTTCATTAGGATACTGCTCCACCCCCCCAAACAATCTCTGGAAAAAGTCCGTCAATGGATTTGGTCCTGGTTTGGTCATGGCCGACACTTTCTGAATTACCTCAAGGTGATTGTCTATCTCGTGTTTATGGTCAGGAATATACAAACAGCACTCCTCCTGGATTAAAGCGCAAGTACCTCCTTTCATCGCTAGGGTGAAGTCGGAGCCATGCAGTTTTGAAGCACTACAGTTCTCATGGCATTCAGTTCATCAGTCACCAATTCTAGAGCAGAAAAGGTTGCATTAGTCATTACTTCAAGAAGTTTAGATAGTTTTCTCATCTCCCAGATTGATTTTGTTGCTCCATATGCTAGTAATATGCCTGCCCATGATATAACAGTATCACTCAAGTCCATGTGTGTCAGTCCATCACCCACAGCATGATGGTTTTTCCAGCACGCATCGATTTGCCCAACTGGATTGACAGGTTTCTTGATTTCTCAAACATTCCGAATTTTTCCTTGAGGTAAAACTGCTGTGTGTCGTATGGCCGGAACCAGGTAGCCCAAAAAACAACTGCCGGACCAATTTTCAGGTAACCATTTATATGCTTTTCTACCACATACAAAATAACAATCTTCTACTTTAGTAGTAACTTTACTATGAATATATGCTTGTCCTGCACAAAACATTTTTCTGTCAATTATAGACAGTTGTTTATAGAGAACAGAATCATGTCTTATTTCCTCAATTGTTTTGTGCATCAATTTAAAAAATGAATCATAGTTTGTATTACAATAATAACCTGCATTATTAGCTTTAGTATAGCATCTATAAGGAAGAGTCACATTGCAATTACTCCAGCCCAACTGAACTGTATCATTTTTGTAAAAACACACAGTTCCCTTTTGTTGAACAGACAAGTGCAATGCTATTTTGTCTTGTGCTGTAATAGTTGATGTATCATGAACCAAGTTTTCCCAGGTCTCGTTGACTCCTAGGGGGACTGAAGTTAACAATAACCCCCCAGTATACTGTCGGCAAAGCTGTGCAAATCCAGCAATTCGAAACATTGAAAGTCTCAGCATACACATATTTGATTGCCTGGTAAGTATTAAAGTTTGGGTGCCAGTCTATGTGCAACTCTTCACATTTATTCAGTTCAGTTTGTGTGGCTGGGAAAAAGAATGGCCACAACAAAAAGATTATTGTCACTAGTACAGTTAACAGGATGATTATGCAATACTTCTGAGGAAATGGTTGTTCTGCATTCCTGTTTTCTCCAACTCTCCCGAGTAGCTCTATTATTTTAATTTTTCTGGATTCTATCATTTTTGCTTTTGACATGTGATCTTACTCTCTGCCCTAATAGGACCTTCAGCACCGATGGTTTCTTCACTGGGGTTGAGACAGATCAGTCCTATTGATCTGACCCCCCTTTGTAGCCAGACTTTGTGCTAAGGGCCCCAATGGAGAGGTAAGATTTTTGTCCAGTTCAAAGTTCTTAACTAGTTTGCAGTGCATCAGGTGGATCCACGAGGCTCGCTCTGCGATTTTGACTGCAGTGGGTGTCGAAAGAAGCACCTGGTATGGACCTTCCCACCTTGGTGACGTCTAATTCTTCTTTTTAACAGTTTTCACCCAGATCCAATTCCCTGGGATCACTGTCACTTCTGATGTTTCGGTTTGTTCTTTATCTGAAACAGAATTTGACTGCAACAGATGTTTAGAATTCAACAACTTTCTCATATATTCGGCTAGTGTACAGTCAGCTTCCTGGTCTGCAGGCATGAGAGGTTTCCACTGGGGTATATAATAAGCCCTTCCAAATAGTTTTTCAAAAGGAGTCAATCCTTTTGCAGTCAGAACAGTTCTCATGCTCAACAGTGCCAGGGGCAGACAGTACACCCAATTCATTTCTATTTCTGCTATTAATTTTCTTAACTTATTCTTTAATATTCCATTATGCCTCTCAACTAGCCCTGCAGATTGCGAATGGTATGCACAAAGAAATACCAAAATGCTTAATTAACTGCTGTATGGTTTGGTTTACAAAGTGTGTACCATTGTCACTGTAGATCCTTTCTGGAATGCCAAATCTGGGGATGATTTCTTTGACAAGAATGTTTGCTACTGTAGCTGCGTCTGGATTTTTGGTTGGAAAGGCTTCCACCCATCTGGAAAACATATCTACAATGACAAGACAATACTTTTTATTTTCACATTTGTTCAGTTCTATGAAATCCATACAAATAGTGTGAAACGGATATGGTGGTGTAGGGAAACTCCCTTGCTTGGGCTTTAATGCCCCTTGTGCATGATGTTTGTTACAAATTTGGCACATCAAACAAAATTTTTTAGAATAGTTTGTAAATCCATATGTTGTGAACACTCGGTTCACCGACTGTACCATCCCCCCTGTTGAGACATGGCATTGCCCATGGCTCAACAAGGCTGCATATCTAAACAAATTAGATGGTAGTATCGGTTTCCCTTCTTTAGAGATGTACAGCCCCTTTTCGAGAATTGCTCCTCGTTTTACCCATTTTTGTTTTTCAGCTTGTGTAATGAGTGTCTGCATTGTCTTTAACATTTCTAAGTCTAAAATCTCAGAGGGCTGTAGTTCCTTATTTAAAAGAAATACTTCTGAAGCTGCCTGTTTTGCAGCTGTATCAGCTGTCACATTACCTTTTGAAATCCTATCTTGTTGCTTGGTATGAGCTGTGCATTTACAAATAGCTACTTTCTGAGGAAACTGAATAGATTCTAAAAGATCTAAAATAAACTGTGCATGATTGATAGGTTTGCCTGTGAATTTACAAATAGCTACTTTCTGAGGTAACTGAATAGATTCTAAAAGATCTAAAATAAACTGTGCACGATTGATAGGTTTGCCAGTAGATGTTATCATTCCTTGATTCTTCCACTGTTGTGCAAAAACATGTACAGTAGAAAAAGCGTACTGGCTGTCAGTAAAAATGTTTACACTTTTACCCTTTGCTAAGGTACATGCCCATGTCAAGGCAATCAATTCTGCTGCCTGTGCAGGTAAGTTGTGTGGTAAAGGTTTTGCTTCTATAATCTCAGTATCAGAAACTACAGCATATCCTACTAGGTTCTGTCCTGCAGGACCCCTTTTGTATGAACCATCCACATAGTATGTCACCTCGGCATCATCCAAGAGGACATCCATGAGATCTTTTCTAGGTAGTGTCTTTTGCTCAATCACCTGCAGGCAGCGGTGTGGTGTGCCATCTGCAGGGGTTGGGAGCAAGGTAGAAAGATTCAAAGTCATGCATCATTCAATTGTCATGTGAGGTTGGCTCAACAATATAGTCATACAGGAAAGATGCCTAGCAGGGGAAAGATATGCTACTTTCTCTTGCAGTAAAATAATCTTGACTGCATGAAGCACTCTCAAAGTGAGAGGGTGGAATAAAGCTACTGAGGCCGAAGCCTGTACTGCCATTGCAGCTGCAACTACCGCTTGTATACAGTGAGGTAAAGACTGTGCCACTGGGTCTTGTTGTGATGAATAATAAACAATGGGGCATTGCTTGTCCCCATGCTGTTGTGTTAACACTGATGTCATATAACCTTGCTTACAATCTACAGTTTGGAAAAAACGTTTATGGTAGTTTGGTAATCCCAGAACTAATGAGGACGCTATTAACTGTTTCTGTTTGCAGAAAGCAGATTCTGCCTCTGGTATCCATTGTAACAAATCCTGTGCTGCAATAGGCTTTTTATATATCAGGTCAGTCAGAGGTGCAGATTCCAAAGCATAGTTTGGAATCCAGCTCCGGCAAAAATTAGTTGTACCCAGGAAGGACATCATTTCCTTCTTGGTAGTGGGTTTTGGTGCTTGCAAAATTGCTACTTTTCTGTCCTCATCTAATGTTCTACCCTCCTTGGATATTACATATCCTAGATATTTGACTTGTTTTTTCCAAAGCTACAGTTTATTTTTGTTTACCTTATGTCCTTCAGTGACTAAAAATTGTAATAGCACTATGGTATCTTCTTTGCAATCTTGCTGGGTGGGGGCCGCCAGCAGGATGTCATCAACATAAAGTAAAATCTGACTGCCTCTTGGTGGGGTAAATCCCGCCAAGTTGCTTGCCATTTCTTGTGAGAATATTGTTGGACTTTCACAATATCCCTGTGGTAGTTGTGTATATGTATATCTTTTCCCCTGAAATGTGAATGCAAACCAATACTGGCTGTCAGGGTGTATCTGTATCGAAAAGAACGCATTGCTGATATCTACCACAGAAAAATATTTCTGTTGAGGTTTTAAATCATTCAACAGGGTGTGTGGGTCTGGCACTGTGGGTGCCCTTTGTATTACTGCATCATTTACAGCTTGTAAATCTTGGACCATACGCCATTCTCCATTTGCTTTTTTAACAGGAAATAAGGGTGTGTTACATGGTGATTTGGGAGATTCCACCAGCACCCCTTCCCTAAGTAGAGCTGCTATAATAGGTTTGATTCCTACCTCTGCATCTTTTCTTAGGGGATACTGTCTTTTCTGTGGTCTAAATGCTGACTTTGGCGTGATAGTAACTGGTCCCGCTGTACGAATAAGTCCTACATCTGACTTTCCTGTTAACCAGAGAGTTTCTGGTATATTCTGTAAGGCATTCTCTTCCTCCTTTAATAGGAGTGCTAATCAGCTGTCCTTGCTAGACTGCAAGTGTACGGCTGGGTGGGTCTGAGTTATCCAATTCAGCTTCTGTATTTGTATTCCCTGTTCTGACAGTTCTAATTTTGTCTGTTTTTTGCATCTTGTGACTTTTTCTCCTAAGTCTGCCCATTCTATGTTTCTGTCCTTAGTTAAGCTAACATGTGGTAATCAATTAGATTTATAGAGTGCAAAGAACTCCTGGGGCAATGAACAGCTAGCTACACTGTTCCCTTCTGTGTCCCAATACAGATTACGTAATATCAATCTGTTTGCACGATTTTTAAACAAGTCTTGCTCATATTCCTTATCAGGTCCTGGCGTGTTACAATAATACAGGGTACAGTGCAACAAGTGTTGCTTATCAATGTCAAGGGAGGGGAATTTGCTGATGGCTATATTCATTAACTCTTTGGCCACAGTCTCTGGACCAGTCGAAACCAAGTCCTGGCTGTACCAATAAAACATTTCACCCTCCGATTGCACTGCAAAGGTATCAATTTGTCACTGTGTTTCCATACCCTGCATGGTTGGGACTACTGCTATACCAAATAGCTGCATGAGGTCTCTGCCCAAGAGGTTTACTGGGCATTTTGCAGAAACAACAATTTTGCTTTTCTGAGTCAATCCTGAAACTGGATCAGTTATCGCAATGTTACGGGAGAGGGGCTCCCGATACAGCTGTCCATTAGCTGCTTTTACTAGTATATAATCAGGTGACTCTGAGTTTTCTGGCAGGAGGGATGTATCAGGTTTCATGATGCCCCTGAGTCACACAAGAATTTGACTTCCCTACCTTTTACCAAGAGTGTAACTTCTGGTTTTGTGTCTGCTAAATAGAGCTCCAGGCTCAATAAAGCTAGGTCTAATATTACATTTTCTTCACTATCACTAACTTCTTGCACTTCCTCTATCTCTTCTGTCACATCCTCTACTCCCTCTATCACATTCTCACTTGTCCTTTTTTTGCTATCCCCTTCTAGTGATTCCTATCATATAGTCAGTCCTCACCCTCCTTGTCTTCCATGGTTACCTTCTTGTTTTTCCTGCAATCTCTTGCCAAGTATCCTTTTTTACCGCATTTGAAACATTCACCCCTTTTCTTTCACCCTTCAAAGTCCTCTGATCGTTGATCAGATTGTTTGTTTGCCTGTGCATTTTTCTTGCCCTTTTTCCTGGACTGTACTACATAAACTTCTGCTCCATCTTCTACAGAAAATACTTGAGCTTTCTTTTTCTTTTTGCTATTAAAATGCCTTTCGGCATGCCTAGCATATTCAAGTAATGACTGTAACCTGCTTGTACAATGGTCTACCATGTGTTTTGTAATAAAACTGCTTATGGGTGCAATACTGCCTTTTAAAAATGCATTCTTTAACTGCTGTTCATATGGGGAATCTTGTGTTTGATCTTCAGGAACCTGCATTCCACAGTGGTTATTAAAACATTCTAATAATGTGGCATAATATCGGTCAATAGTTTCATCGTCTTGTTGGATGCATTGATTAATGCAAGTCCAGTCTGCCCTAGGCTTCCATTTCTCAGAGATGCGGTCTATAAGACCTTTTACTCTGTTGTCTAGTTCTGCGCTGCTATGTGGGAGGGGTCTATGTGCAGTGTCACGGGGATTCCAGTTGCCACTAATCATGTGCCAATCTGGCCCTACAATTTGTCTAACTACTTTTTCTACCTCTTCTCCGTTTAAATTATAACTTAGCCTCATTCCTTGTAAATCTTCTGAGAACTTTCTAAAATTAACTTTTGGATGGGAAATTCCCTCAGTGGCTTTCCGGATATCTTCCAAAGTCCAGGGTCTATACACTAGAATAGTTGGGTCTTGACCATCTTGTCCTGCCTGAGGATTAGGTACTTCTTTGAGTGGGCATATTTCTTCTTCATTCATAGATCATGAATTCTTAACCATTTGATATAACTCAATGCCTTCATTTGAGTTACCTGCCCATGTTCGAGACCTGGTCCCGATGGGATCTCTAATAAATGATTTTACTTTTACAATGTCTCTATTTTCAGTGACAACAGGATATCGTGGGGGTGGACTAACCTGTTCACTTGCTTCGTATTCTGGTAAGGGAGGTGGAGGTGCTGATGCCATTACTAAGTTATTGTCCTCTTTGTCTAAAAACATTGTTTTTGAATTGCTGCTCTTTTGTTCCCTACGGTTTACTTCCTCAATCCACCTATGTGCCTGAGGAATTCCTAATTTGTGTTGCTTTTTTACCTGACCTTTGGAATTGGCTTTGAGCTGCTTGACAAGTTTGATAAGCAAAGATTTTTCTAATTTTCCGTCAAATTCATACTTATTAACCCATTTTGAATAGTATTTAATATTGTCAACGCGCTGCGACTGCATGTATTTTGCGTCTTCTGTTAACGGCAGATTTTGGGGTCTTTTTGTGCAATTACTACCCATTTTGTTCTACCCTTTTTGATCGTTACGTAACTTCTCTTATTTTTAACATGGTACCACGGATTTTGTTATAGTCTCTTCAGAATGACTACCTACCTATTCTGTTTTCCCTGATCTGACAAGACAGTACTCTTTTCTGTCCCTGACTTGTAAAAATACAGTCTTGACAAAAACAATACAAATCTAGTCCCTGATCTAAAACAGAAAAAAGTAGATTCACCTTACCTGAGCCTTCGTGATTGATCACCTGGTTCGTGGAGACCTGTCCTTCATTCGCAGATCAGAAAGTGGCTGGCCTCTTTTGTACGACAATTCAGTCGGAGGGCTTTTCATATAAGAAGAACCAATTTGGTTTCTTCCCCATACAGTTTCAACCACCTGGCCCGTCTGATCTGAGGTGAAGTGAGGGTTCTGGCTCGAAGGACCAATCTGTCAAAGAAAAAAACTTCAAAGACCAATTCACGTAAGGTTCAGGTATGGCACCTTTTATTACTTGCAGCAAGTTGACAAAAACATGCACATACAGGATTTTGCCTAATTACTAACAGGCAGTATGCTTCTCTTATACTGTTCTATAAAATGTTACTTTCTATGGTTGACGTAGTTAGACACAGCTTTCTGTATTGTTCTACAGCAAATGTTACTCAGATGTCCTGCTGACATGTTCAGATTTGAAACTCACTATGTGTTACATAGAAAATGTTACTTGGATTTCCTGCTGACATGACTGGATTTATGAAAAACATTTGAGAAAAACAACCTGACCTTGGGGCTTTATTTTTAGCCCATACAAACTTTCTATTCTTCAACTGTGCAGTTCTAATATACATGTTACATTTCAAGGTACTTTTCTAGCTTAGGTACAAGTTAATGCTGATTGCAGTTCATATTTTCATACAGCCTTTGTCTTCATTATCAGTAGCTTCTGCAGCTGTGTATTTTCTCATAGCATAACTGGAAAATCAATAACTCTTTGTTTAAATCTCATGACATTAGTAGAAGTGATACATCTATTATTATTTTCCTGACACTAGCAGAAATTGAATGTTTCCCTGTAAATTTCCAAAGCATAAGCAAAGATCATAACTGCGCATATTTCATGACATTACAAGATTGGAATGCTTCTGCAGTTCGTACAGATTTATGCAGTGTGAAATAGAATAAATGTGTTAACCCTTTTTAAACCTCGAATGCACTAAGCATATTACTAATACATATTTTTCTAACAATACCTCAATACAAACAAAAGATGAATGACTTCAACAATTGCCTTAGTTTCTGGTGTCATTTAAAGGGGATCCAGTATCTGTCAGCCTGGGATGACATGGCTGACAGACCTCGATACTTTGCCAGAGATGGTCTTCATCAGTCACCCATGGGATTTTGGTTATTGTCTAAGGCTCTTCCCACCCCCATAGTGCCTTTTTTAGGTAATATCACAAGAAAAAAATTCCTAACATAAAAATACCCTCTAAAACATCCTCAAGGTTATGCTGCTAAACACTAGGAGACTAAAGCAGAAACTGCACTTACTGGAAGCAGTCCTGACCTTAGAAGATACTGACATTTGTGCAGTCACTGAGACCTGGTTTAAGGATGCGGAGAGCACCTCAGCTATACCTGATTACATTTCCTTCCACATGTTCAGACCACAAACTGAAGGCATGAGAACTAAAGGAGGTGGTGTATCAATATTCATTAAAGTTAAATACGCCTCTAGATTGGTTAAACAGCATGATTCCCCTGAATTACTTAAGGTGCAATGTAAGTAAGACCCCTCTTCAGGTCATTGCCAGCTATAGGACTGTCTCCACAAATCAAGACATCCACTCAGCCTACTTGGATCTACTTGAGTCAATCAAGATACAACCAAACACCCTGGTTTTGGGTGACTTTAATTACCCATAGATTGACTGAGTAAATTATACATGTTCAAACTCACTTGCCCAAAGATTCCTGGGCTTCATTAACTCCAATGTCTGGACCAGCTGGTTGACACATCCACAAGGGGCTCAAACATCATGGATCTATTGCTCACCAACATGGGAGATGTCTCAGCCACCCTCATTGTGTGGCCATCCCTGGTGAGATCTGACCACAAATCAGTCTCACTAGAAGTAACTATAACACGACAACCCCCCAGCAACAACTAGACTAAAAAACTTCTCCAAGGCCAATTACAACCTCTTACATGACCACATAAATAGCTTCATAGCCCCTCCCTCCACTGATGGAACAGACACCTATGCTGAGTTATACACCAATGCTTTATACGAGCACCTGCACAATTGCATTGACTCTGTCATATCTTATAGATCCAAAGAAAGAATTTAAAGGAAAAACAAACCTGCCTGGTGGACAACTGCCATTAATAGGTTATGCAATAGGAAAAAGAAATTGCTATCTAAGAGTAGGAAGGAACAGTCTCAAAACTGAAAGCACTCCCTCCTCAACTTAAGCAAGCAAATAAGACTCCTAGTGAAGTTCTCCAGAGTTAACTATGAATCCAAATTAGCTTTCCTAACTAAGAATAACCACAAGGCATTCTTCATTTACATCTGTAACCTCAAAAGTAAGGCCCAGATTTGCCCTGAACTCATAGTTAATGGTACTACATATACTGAACCTGTGGATATAGCAAACCTGCTGGCTGAAGGGTTCAGTGAAAACTTCACCACCCCGTCCCAGCCACATATACCCCAAAGCATCCCTAACACCTGTCTCCCACATAGTATCTCCAAGGAGCAAGTCTTAAATGCCCTCTCCAAAGCCAAAACACAGCCTCTGTGGGACCAGACAACATCCTGGGCTGTATTCTACATGGGTTAAAACAGGAATTAGCATCACCATTGGACACACTTTTCAATCACAGCCTAAGCACTGGCTTCATCCCAGTAGAATGGAAAATTGCTACCATCGTCCCTTTGCAGAAAGGGGGTGCATCCACTGACCCTGGGAACTATAGACTCATTAGCCTGACCAACCTTATCTGCAAGGCCATGGAATAAATCATCATGGATGCTCGACCCCACCCAGTCTGGCTTTGTCAAGAGGAGATCATGCCTGTTAAACTTGGTGGACTTTGAAACAGTCATCAAAACCCTAGGCAAGGGTAAATCTGTGCATACGGCCTACCTAGACTTAGCAAAGGCATTTTGATACAATCTCCCACTCAGGCATCATTGATAAACTCACCCAGTTGATTATCAACCCATATAAACTCACCCAGTTGATTATCAACCCATATATTGTCAGGTGGGTGGAAACTGGCTCACTGATAGAACTCATACAGTCAAAACAGGGGACTCCACCTGCACCAGCAGACCAGTAACCAGTGGTGTTCCACAGGGATCAGCTCTGGGACCCCTACTGTTTGGAATCTACTTCTCCAAAGTACAGGCTAAAACTAAAGGACTGTGGATGACAAAGTTTGCTGATGACTGCAAACTGGGAGTTAACACTGAAACCCCTAGCGATGTGAACATCCTGCAAGAAGGTCTTATGCAGACTAATGACTGGTGCCAAAGTCATGGTCGTAAATTTAATGCAAAAAATGTGGTATCATCCCTTTCAGCAAGGGTGATGTTCCTGCAAACTACCACATCAATAGCAATACTCTAAGCACACAGTCAGTGATGAGAGATCTGGGCACACATGTTGACAGCAACCTTAACTTCGATCACCATGTCTCCACAGTGGTAAGTGGGCAGTTTATTATTGCTCATCTCATAAGTTAGGGCAGTGCTTTCAGAACAAAAGAGGTTATAACCCCCCTGTACTCTTCCCTCATCAGGACAATAATAGAGTACAATGCTCCCTTTGGTATGTTCCTTTCCAAACACCTGCAGGAATTGGAGAGACCACAAAGGATCCTTACAAAGAAAATTCAGGGTTTTCAAGATATGTCTTATGCAGACAGACTGAAATCATTGTTACTTTATTCTGTGTCATACAAACTGCTCAGAGATGACCTGTGCATTGCATATAGAGCAATCTCTGATCCAGCTTTAATAGAAATGCTGCACATTCATAAGTCAAATGGCACAATGGTATGTGAAATCAACAGAACTTGCTAGAGAGACAGATTGTCTCACATAGGTCACCCCACCTTTGTTACAAGTTTCCTATTCATGTTAAACAAAGCCCCTCATTGGCCCTATTTAACTGTAATTTAGATGACTGGATGTGTAACCAGAAATCCACCCTGGGGGTTCCACCTGTGTCCCTCTTAGACAGGGGCAATAGGTGCTGATTTTAGTGTCTGTTTGAACCAGACACCCTTGGGAACAAGGTTGAACTTGGCTAGGCTTGTAAGAGCACTGAAGTCATTAGCCTAGTAACCTCCTATGATCCTATGAAGTTAAAACAATGAACATGACTTAACTTGTGTGGTGAAGACATGAAGGAGTGAAGTTAGAACACCCAACATTGCTGAACATGTCTGGTGATGTCATAAAACAGAGAAGTTAGAACCCACAGCATCTCTAAACATGTTTGGTGATGGCCAAAAACAAGAAAGTTAGAATACACAGCATGGCTGAACATGCCTGCTAATGCCAAAAAACAATTCAGGTAGAATATGCAGCATCACTGAGCATGTCTGGTAATGTCATAAAACAATGAAGTTAGAACACTAAGTGTCACTGAACTTGTCTGTTAATGTCATATTCCAAAGCAAACAAAAAACACAGCATTACTGAATATATATGGTAAGGTCATAAAACATCATTGAACATGTCTCGTAATGTCATAATACAATGAAATTAAAACACCAACTATCAGTGAACCTGTGTCTGTTGATGTCATAAAATAATGAAGTTAGAACACTCAGCATCACTTAACATGTTCTATAATGTCATAAAACAATGAAGTTAGAACATCCATCATCACTAACTACGTCAGGTAATATTACAAAATATTGAATTTGGAATACTCATTATCAAAGAGTACATCAGGTAATGCCATAATAAATGAAGATAAATAATGATCACCACTGAACATGTCTGGTATTGTGATAAAAGAATTAAGTTACAACACAAATAACATTACCAAACATGTCTGTTAGTCATAAACAATGTAATTAGAACACCCAGAATCACTGAACTTGTATCACGTTATCATAATACAATGAAGATAGACACTCAGAATTATTGAATATATCTGTTAATTTCATAAAACAATGAAATTAGAGCATTCAGTATCACACAATATGTCATGTTATGTCGTAATACAATAAAGTTGGAACATTGATCTTCACAGAACATGTGTGTTATAAAATGATAACAGAATAATGTTAGAACACCTAGCAACACTGAACATGTATATTAATGTAATAGAAAAAGAAGTTAAAACACCAAGAATCAATTAACATGCCTGGTATGATCATAATACAATGAAGTTAGAACCCTCAGAAGCCCTGAACATGTCTGGCAGTGTCATAATACAGTAAAGTTAGAAGACACAGCTTCACTGAAAATGTCTGGTAATATACCAATACAGAAAAGTTAGAACATTCAGCATCACTGCAGATGTCTTGTAATGTCATAAAACAATGAAGTTGGAAAACTAAGCATTACTTAATATGTTTGGTGAAGTTAGAACATCCAGCATCACTGAACATTTATTTATTTAACATTTGTTTATCGGGAATATCCGACTGGTACAGAGCCCATTTTCAGCAGAGGTCCAGGGAGAAATGTGGAATCTGGGAGGAAACTAGAGCACCCAGAGGAAACCCACACGGATGCAGAGAGGGCATGCAGACTCTGTAGAGAAGGTAAACCAGCCAAGAATTGAACTGAAGAACCTCTTGCTGTGAGATGACAACCCTAGCCACTGCGCTGACATGTCTGCCAGTGTCACAAAACCATGAACTTAGAACACTCAGCATCACAGAGCATGTCACTTTATATCATAATACAATAATATTTTAACACTGATCATCACAGAACATGTGTTGTAAAATGATAAAAGAATAATGTAACAGCACATACCACTGAACATATATGTTAATATCATAGCAAATAAAGGTAGAACACCTAGAATCACTTAACATGTCTGGTATTATCGTAACACAATGAAGTTAACTCAGAATCACTGAACATATTTGGTAATGTCATAATACAGTGAAGTTAGAACACCCAGCCTTGATGAATATGTCTAATAATGTCATAATACACAAAAGTTAGAACAATCAGCATCACTTAACATGTCCTGTAATGTCATAAAACAATGAGGTTAGAATATCCACCGTCAAAGGTTATGTCTGGTAATGTCACAAAATATTGAAGTTACAGCACTCAGTCTCTAACAGCATATCAGGTAATGTAGTAGAAAATGAAGATAAAAAAATGATCACCACTGAACACGTCTGGTATTTTAATAAAAGAATGAAGTTAAATACAAATAATATTACTGAACATGTCAGTTAGTCATAAACAATGAAATTAAAATGCAAAATACCAGGACTTGGAGATGGCTGTAAAATCCAGTATAAAAATCTTTAATTGACACACGCACTTTCGTGGGTCACCCCACTTCTTCAGATGTCTAATACATTTTAAAAACAGCTCTTTGTTTAAATATACACCCTCTTGGGACACATGATTAAAACCCACCAGTACATTGTTCTAATGTGAACAAGCACTTTCACTTTAAAGCTGCATTCCACAAGGTACATGCCATTAACTGGACTAGAAGTCTGAAACATATATATATATATATATATATATATATATATATATATATATATATATATATATATATATATATATATATATATATATAGGCCTACCTGATAATACCGAAACTGCAAAACGCCAACGACGAGAACACAGACACCGGAAGATCGACAATGGAGATGATCGACAGTTGAAAATCCCGATCTGTGAACACCGACATGTTAAGGTAAGTGTGGGGTTGGGGTTAGGGTTAGAGGTGGATTAAGTGAGTTAGAGGTAGGGCGCGGGTCAGGTGAGTGTGCGATAGTGACAGACTGTAGGGTTAGGGGTGGGTTAAGTGACTTAGGGTTAGGGCGTGGGTTAGGTGAGTGTGCGATAGTGGCGGACCTTAGGGTTAGGATTTGGGTTAAGGTTAGTGCATAGATAGTTGTGTATGTACGGTTTAGTGTAGGTTTGTAAGGTTTTTGGTGTGCTTGTGTTGTGTGTGTGCTTTTTGGACAGGGGATTTGTTTTGTTTGTTGATTGTCGGGATTGTGGTTTGTCGGGCATGTGAAGTTTTGTGTTTTTGAACTTTCGATTTTTTTGTGGTGTCGGTGATTTCATTGTCTGTGTTTTCGCATGTCAGTGTTATCAGGTAGACCCATATATATATATATATTAATATATATATATATATATATATATATATATATATATATATATATATATATATATATATATATACACACACACTTCTAAAAGCCTATTTATAAGATATCTAGATTCATAATTCAAAATTGCCTAACATTTCAATGTACAATCACAAGCACAAAATGTATCTGCACATATTTACATTTTCCACTTGTGTTCTCCAAAACACATACAAGCCTGTAACAAGAAGTCAGTAATTTATTATACAAACAGTTCCACAGCACATCTTACCTAAAAAGCTGCCTAGACTTTAACTTAGGACAGAGGGGTATATATTCATTTAATCCATGACCTCTGTCAGTCCTGAGTCTTACTATCCACTTAGCTCCAAGCTCTTCAGTGATGTTCCGTAGGTCCCCCCTCTTATACTCTGATATGTTCTCCCTATAACCAAAAATTTAAAGACATGTTCCATATCATTGTTAATAGTGTGTCTAGCCAAATCATTCACTTTGTTCTTTTTATGAATAGCATAAATGTGTTCACGTATTCTTTTCTTCAGAGACCTGTCAGTCTTCCCTACATAGAAACTACGGCACACTACTACATGGAAAACAGACAGGTCTCTGAAGGAAAGAATATGTGAAGAAGTGGGGTGACCCACGAAAGAGCTTGTGTTGATTAAAAGATTTTTATACTGGATTTTACAGCCATCTCCATGTCCTGGTGTTTTGCTTTTTTTGGATTTGTTTTGTGCAGGACAAATGAGTTCTAAAGCTTTGGTGGCAGTTTTGTGTTTTTTACTAATGAAATTAAAAAACCCAGAACCACTGAACATGCATCACATTATCATAATACATTAAAGACAGAACACCAAAAACTACTGAACACGTCTTGTCATGTCATAAAACAAAGAAGTTAGAACACTGCATCACTGAGCATGCTGTTAATGTCATAAAACAATAAGGTTAGAACATATAGCATCACTATACATGTTTGGTAATATCATAAAAAAATGACGTTAGAACACCCAATGTTCCTAATCATGTCTGGTAAAGCCATTATACAAAGAAGTTACAACACTGAGCATCTCTCTTCAACCCCTCACCCAGTTTCTTTCACTTTCTTTTCTTTCCAACTCCTCCCCCAGCCTCTTTAACTTTGCCTTCCTTCCTGTGGTGCCATCTTACCTCTCTGAACCACTCTAATCATTTCTTTATACCACTGCTAGAACATCCCTTACCCCCATTGCACACTTTCCTCTGAACTTACCTTTTACTCCACTGATTGTTTTTTTTGTTTTGTTTTGTTTTTGACCTTTGATTCTTCCTTCTCTTGGCTCTATCTGCTCCATTCGCCTGCAGCTCACTCCTCTCCCCTACCCCACCCCCAAATACACCCACCCCCGAAACCCCTACACTTATACTTACCTAGCCACTCCCACCACTTCTACAGTCCAATCCAAACTACCCATCATACACCCCAAAATCCCATCCCACAGTTCACCCATTAAGGTAAGCCTACCCTTCATAGTTTACTGCCAAACACAACTTATCCTGATAAACTACCAAACAATTAACTTAAACCATAATCTTGTACTCTAATACACTAACGTCCCAACTTAACTCACCCCTTACTTCTACTCTAATAACCAACATTATGACCTTCAAACCTCTATCCCTACTTACTCAAATAATAGTTATAATTACCTTAACTTACCTAAACTATATCACCCAACCTAATAACTCAAACCACTCCCCCCATTTCACACCACACTGCCCCATCCTCTATAAAGTACATATTTACTATTACCCTTATATCTCCCAGTCACTACCCCCTCAATACTAGCATGCTCTTCCCCTATAGACTCCTACCTAACTCTAAAAACGTTGTCCCCAACTACACCAGTCTAATGTCCACAAAACTCTCTACCTGTATACTACACCCCAAACAAACCAAATACCTCATCCATCATCTTATCTCTAGCCTTTCCAGGGACATCCACCCAAACCCAGGCTCCTCTACCACACCAAATCCAACTCCCCAACCCCCCACCCCCCCAAGCAATAGGCAAACCCCTCCACTTTTCAGCTCTAAATGCTCAGAGCCTATGTAACAAAATTCCATACCTCCATGCCTGGCTTCTACATAACCATCCTGCTATTCTCTCCATCTCTGAAACCTGGCTTAAGCCCCACATAGAAGATTCTGAAATAACTCCTCCCAACTACTGCATGTTAAGGCATGACAGAACACAAAAATGTGGGGTGGTGTAGCACTCCTTTACTCGGCATCCCTCTTAGTCACCCCCTATACCAAACCCTTTCTCAAATGTGGCAAGACAGAAATAATACCAGCCCTACTCCACCTAAACAAGCATAAACTCATATTTGTTCTTTCCCTCTATATTCCCCTTGAACACAATATTTCATCCCTTGAAGATATTCTCTCCTGGGTCTCTACCAACATTACTCACGAAACCATAATCCTGGGAAACGTGAAGATAAACTGGGCCACAATCCAATCTCCCACTAACTCACTCAATATTAAGTTATATAACTTTACAAAACTAATCAATTCCACTACCAGGCCTTCCAAGAACTCCATTACTGGAAGTACAATAGACTGGATTCTAGTATTCCCATCCTCACTATATCTCTGATAGTGGTATTCTCCCAGACCCACTAGCTGACCACTTCCCCACTTTTGCCCACCATCTCCCCTTTCCATACAACTAACTCACACCTATATTTCCACTCACTGCCTAAAGAACTTCAATTCTGAAACCTTCTCAAATGCACTAAAAAGCACAAACTGGAACCCATTAAAGTCTATTGCCCTAGATAATGCTGTCTCCTACTTTAACTCTACTTTCACAAACCTGCTCAACTCCTTTGCCCCTCTAAAAACAAATCATATAAAAAATAACCCTGTACCCTGGTTAACAAAAAACACCTTAGCTATCATGTGACTCCATGACAAAGCCTGGACACGTTACCATAAAAATAAAGCCACTATCACCCTAAACAAATATAAAACACTACAAAATAAAGTCAAAAACCTTATTACCTCAGACCACAAAGCCTATTTCTCCACTCTCTAAACCAACCACAACACCCATCCCAAACTATTTTGGAAAGGAATCTCATCTCTCCTCAACACAGGAAAAAAGAAAACCCTTGTCCCAACCCAGATGCCTCTGACATGGACTTAGCCACCCAATTTAACTCTTTCTTCACAAAGTCCATAAGCAAGCTAACATCATCCTTCACCAACACCTCTGCAACCCCGCCTCAGCATGCACCCATCCCTTCCTACCCTAGCATCCCTTGGCCCCAATCTCCACCTTTTCTATCAATCCCATCTCTATCACCACCATAAAAAACTTCTCCTAAAATTAAAACCTGGTTCCAATGCCCCTGATGAAATTCCCTCCTACTTCCTAAAAGTAGCCACAGAAGCCATTGCTCTCCCTATCAGCATACTAATTAATCAGTCTATCTCAGAAAGCCAGGTCCCCCAGCTCAGGAAGAAAGTCCTTATTATTCCTATACATAAAGGAGGTAATAATAATAACATTCCAAACTTCCACCCTATTGCTATCTTATCCCCTATCTCTAAGCTTCTTGAAAAATGTATCCACCAACAACTCTTACCCTATCTCATCAACAACCAGCTTCTTACCCCCACACAGCATGGATTCAGACCCAGTCATAGCACCTCCAGTGCACTCCTCTCCTTCCTTGAAGCAATTAACAAAGCTCATGATTCTGGCCATTTCTTATCCACCCTTCTCCTCGACCTCTCCAAGGCATTTGACACCATTTCCCACAACCTGCTTCTTAATAAACTCTCCAAACTAAACCTATCTCCTTCCTGTACCAAGTGGTTCTCCAGCTACCTCACAACCAGACAACAAGCAGTCAAATGGAATAAAGCCACTTCACCCTTCCTTAATAGTCCCACAAGTGTCCCCAAAGGTTCCATTTTAGGACCCCTATTATTCAACATATTCATTAATGACTTCTACCAAGCCATTCCAAACTCCAGCTTCATCCAATATGCCGATGATTCAACCGTTATCTGCTCCTCCCCTTCTATCCCCACTCTAAATAAACCTACCCAAACCACCTTTTCCTCTAATGAGCAGTGGATGCTAGACAACCATCTGGCTCTTAATGCAACCAAAAGTAAACTTATGGTATTCACCGCCTCCAAAACCTCCTCACCTAGATAAACACTCATTTATAATCACCAGCAAAAATAATAATCCCCTGGAAATAGTCTCTGATACTAAACTACTAGGAGTACTCATACATGATCAACTAAAATTCGACAAACGTTTACAAGCAAATATCAAAACCCCACAAAGAACTTGGTATGCTAAACAGCCATAACTGTTATATCTCTCCTTCCACTAGGCTCATACTAGTCAATACTTATCTCATCCCATCCCTCCTATATGTTGCATCTATCCTCACCAACCTGCAATCCTCCCTCAAAGCAAAACTCTCCTCTTGCTATAACAAGATATCAAAATTTGCAGCAGGTCACAGAGCCATTTCTCACCATTGTAATTCTCTTCACCAACTAAACTGGCTTGAGCTACCTAACCTCCTGACTTATACCCAACTCATCCAAGCACACAAACTCATTTGCAACCTCTCTCTTTGCCCCTCCCTAGCCACTACCTTTGAAATGTATGAACCAGAATGACTTCTAAGATTTAATTCCCAAAAACTAATTAAATTGCACAAACCCATATGTCCAGCTTTGAATCACCTAATGTCCTTCTGTCTTGCATGGCTCTGGAATTCTCTACTATCTCCTATCCGCATCACCAGCAGTCTCTCCTCATTTAAAATCTTGCTTCTCTCACACCTGACTTTACAATGGAAGTGCTCCTGTTCCCATCCTACTTAATCCTTCTAATACCACTTCCTACTCTCCTAGAACTAAATACGCCATCACTGCCTCCTATAGTTCCACAGCTCTATTGAACTATTTGACCAACAACTTAACAGTTACCCTATGCTGCTACTTTTGTGTAAAAAAAAGTGTTTTTTATTAATGTTTTATAAACTATACTGATGTATTATATCATTGCTAACCTTTTCTTGTTATATTTACTTTGTATTCCTATGAGATAATCTGTGATGTAAATGTGCAATGTGTACTATGTATTTGTAATTTTCTGGAGCTTTTCTCCCCAGGACTCCATTGAAAATGAGCTCCTTGTGGCCCAATTGGACTATCCTGGCAAACAAACTCCAAACAAACTGCAAATACATAAATAAATAAATGTCTGGTAAAGTCTTAAAGCAGCGAAGTTAGAAAAACCAGGATCACTGAACATCTCTGGTGATGTCATAAAACAGTGAAGTTAGAACACTCACTATCACTGAACATGCCCAAAATTGTCATAAAAGTGAAGTTAGTACACTGAACATACCTGAACATGTGTCATAATGCCATAATTCAATGAAGTTAAAACACCAAGCATCAATGAACATGTCTGGTAATGCTATAACACAATGAAGATAAAAAACAGAATCACTGAACATGTCTGATATTGTCATAATACAATAAAGTTAGAACATTCAGCATCACATATCATGCCGAATAATATAACAGAACAATGAAATTAAAAAGACTTTGCATCAATGAGCATATCTGGAAATGTCATAAAGTAATGAATATAGAACACTCAGCATCCGTGAACATGTCTGGTAAGGTCATAAAACAATGAGGTTAGACAACCCAGTATCACTGAATATGTCTGCTAATGTCCAAAAATAATGAAGAAAAAACACAGCCTTTCTGAGCATGTCTGGTAATGTCAATCTGCAATACAGTCAGATCACTCACTATCACTGAACATTTCTTTTAATGTCATGAAAGAATAACAGTATAACCAGTAGCATCACTGGACATTTCTGGTAATGTCATAAAACAATGAGATTAGAACATCCAGCATCACTGAACATGTCTGGTAATGTCATAACCTAATGAGGTTAGAACACTTACTGTCACTGAACATTTCGGCTAAAGTCATTATACAATGAAGGTGGAACACCCATCATCACTGAACATGTCTGGTAATGTCATAAAACAATGAAGTCAGAACACTGGACATCAATGAGCATGTCTGATAATGCCATAACCCATAACCTAATGAGGTTAGAATACCCACTGTCACTAAAAATTTCAGCTAAAGTCATTATACAAGAAAGTTAGAAAACTCAGCATCATTGAACATGTCCAGTGATGCCATTAAACCATGAAGTGAGGACACTCAGTATCATTGAACATGACCGGTAATGTCTTAATACAGTGAAGTTGCAGCAATCAGCGTCACTGAACATGTCTGGTAGTGCCATAACCCAATGAGGTTAGAACACCTACTGTCACTGAACATTTCAGCTAAGGGCATTATACAATGAAGGTGGAACACTCAGCATCACTGAACATGTCTAGTGATGTCATAAAACCATGAAGTCAGAACACCCATAATCACTGAACATGTCTGGTAATTTCATAATATAATGAAGTTAAAACACTCAGCATCACTGAACATGTCTAGTGATGTCATAAAACCATGAAGTCAGAACACCCATAATCACTGAACATGTCTGGTAATTTCATAATATAGTGAAGTTAAAACTCTCAACATCACTGAACATGTCTAGTGATGTCATAAAACCATGAAGTCAGAACACCCATAATCACTGAACATGTCTGGTAATTTCATAATATAATGAAGTTAAAACACTCAGCATCACTGAACATTTCGGCTAAAGTCATTATACAATGAAGGTGGAACACCCATCATCACTGAACATGTCTGGTAATGTCATAAAACAATGAAGTCAGAACACTGGGCATCAATGAGCATGTCTGATAATGCCATAACCCATAACCTAATGAGGTTAGAATACCCACTGTCACTGAACATTTCAGCTAAAGTCATTATACAAGGAAGTTAGAAAACTCAGCATCATTGAACATGTCCAGTGATGCCATTAAACCATGAAGTGAGGACACTCAGTATCATTGAACATGACTAGTAATGTCTTAATACAGTGAAGTTGCAGCAATCAGCATCGCTGAACATGTCTGGTAGTGCATTAACCCAATGAGGTTAGAACACCTACTGTCACTGGACATTTCAGCTAAGGGCATTATACAATGAAGGTGGAACACTCAGCATCACTGAACATGTCTAGTGATGTCATAAAACCATGAAGTCAGAACACCCATAATCACTGAACATGTCTGGTAATTTCATAATATAATGAAGTTAAAACACTCAACATCACTGAACATGTCTAGTGATGTCATAAAACCATGAAGTCAGAACACCCATAATCACTGAACATGTCATGGTAATTTCATAATATAATGAAGTTAAACACTCCAGCATCACTGAACATGTCTAGTGATGTCATAAACCATGAAGTCAGAACACCCACAATCACTGAACATGTCTGAAGTTAGAACCATCAGCATCAGTGAACATGCATAGTAACGTCATAAAACAAAGAAGTTCAAATCACTAGCATCACTGAACATGTCTAGTAATGTCATAATATAAGAGTGTAGAAAATCCAGATAACTGAACGTGTCTGGTAATGTCATAATATAACAGTGTAGAAAACCCAGCATCACTGAACATGTTTGGTAGTGTCATAATACAATGAAGTTAGAACAATGAACATCACTAAACATGTCTGATAATATCATAAAACAAAGAACTTAGAACACCCATTATCACTGAACATGTCTTGTAATTTCATAATATAGGAAAGTTAAAACTCTGAACATCATTGAATATGTTTGGTAATATCATATAACAGTGTAAAAAACCCAGCATCACTGAACATGTCTGGTAGTGTCATAGTACAATAAAGTTGGAACACGCAGCATCACTGAATATGTATGGCAATGTGATAAAACAATGAAGACAGTATAGCCAATATCACTGAATAGTTCCCCTTCACGAAGTTGAATGGCCACAATCTCGAAAGTCATATGGCCGAGACCATATGCTCGAAAATGTGGAATCTCGACTCTGTGAATGGCATACAGTGCAGAATGGGGAATTTCCCTTTCTGCACTGTAGTGCGATCTTGGAGTTGGAATACATAAGTAGCGAGGGGTGGGAGTGGGGCGCATTCCCCCACGTGGAGGTGCAGGGGGCTTGCCCCCTGCAGAAACACTTTGTTGTGTTACGTTTTTTTCTTTTTAGCTCCCTTTCACGAAGTCGAGCTTCAGAAACTCGAGCATATGGCTTCGGCCATCTGCATTTCGAGTTTCTGAACATTCGACTTCGTGAAGGGGAACCCACTGAACATATCATGTAATGTGCTAAAACAATGATTTTAAAACATTCAATATCACTGAACCTGTCAGGTAATGGTATAATGCAATTAGATTAGAGCATGTGGAATCACTGAACATGTCTGGAAATGTCAAAAAATAAATCAAGTTAGAACACTCACCATCACTGAATATATGTGGCAATGTCATTAAAAATCAAGTTAGAATGTCATCACTGAACATGTGTGGTAATATTATAAGAGAATGAAGGTAGAACAATAATGATCACTGAATATGTCTGGTAATGTCATAAAATAATGAAGTTATTACACTCAGGATAACTGAACATGTGTGGTAATGTGATAAAACAATGATGTTAGAACACTCAGTATCACTGAACATCTAATAATGTCACACTATATCAAAGTCAGAACACTCAGCAAAACGGAATACATCTGGTAATATCATAATGCAGTGACACTAGAACACTCTGTATTACTGAGTATTTTGGGTCAATTCTAAACTCCTTGATCTCTCTCTCTTAAAATCCTACAACTCTCTTTCTGCATGGTTTTGCACACTGAGCAGCGTCGGGCAGCGCTGCCTAAACAGGTTTAAACTATTCCAGGCTCCACAAAGTCTGCTCTTCACTTTTTCCCTTATAACTGTCCAAACTCTCAAAGTAATCACTCTATTCTCTTTCTAAAGCCCTGCACTTGCTCAGCTCTTATAAGGAAACACTAACTAACTAAAGCACTACACCCTCCTTGACTTCTCATAAGTATTAGACTCCCAATTGGTCCTTCCTGATCAAGTGAAAAATCAGTTCCCTTCTCTAATCTGATCAGTAAAAAAAAAAAAAAACAGTTCCCTATACTAATCTGGTATGTCCAAGGGTCAATTTCAAGGTTGCTCTCAAGTCCAGCTGGTGAATCTGGGAATTTTGAGGCAATGTTACAATTGCCTTATGTACACAGACAACCCTTTCCTCCTTCCAACAAACTCTAATACATGTGAGAGATGCAGTTACACATATATAACATGAATTGGGATTCTATTCCAGAGTGAGGGGAGCCTCTGGGAAATGAATCTGTCCCTCCAGCATGTCCTATTTATTTTTGTGCTGAGGTTTAGGTCTCTGGAGCGTGTAGCTCTAAGGGACTTGGATTTTTTGAGGTGGAGCATGTCCATTAATTCTGGGTTTGACATGGCTTTGTATGTCAGGCATAGATTGCCTCCGAGTAGGCGGTAAGCAACTGAGAAGAGCTGGAGTTTCTTTAGTCGAGCTGCATAGGACATCGGTTTGTAGCCCATGATCCTCTTGGTGAGGTACTTTTGGGGTCTCTCCAGTTGCTGCAGGTTTCGGGTAAGGTACATCCCAAAAGGGGCATTGTATTAAATTATGGGCCTGATGAGTGACGAGTAGAGGGGCACAATGACCTCTCTTGATCTAGATGTGAACCCTTTCGTGATAAGGTGGGCTATATAGAAGGTCTTTCTAACCACTTTGGCAACGTGATTATCAAAGGAGAGATTACTATTTACGTTGGTCCCGAAATCTCTAATTACTTCTTCCGTACTTAATGGATTACCACCTATGTGGTAATATGTGGGCACCTTGTTTTTCCCAAAGGGGATGACTATGCACTTTTTAGCATATAGCTTGAGGCCATGGCTCTGGCACCAAGCATCCGTCTCTGTGAGGCCCTTTTGGAGGATGCTTGTGTCAGCTGGAGATTCAATTATGGCCCCTAGTTTGCAGTCATCTGTGAACTTTGTCAGCCATAAACCCTCCGTGTTAGCCAGAACCTCAGAAAAGTATATACATAATGCAAATAGCTCCTTAATTTGTAACTGCAATAGAATAACCCTCCATTGAAATAGCTCCTTAATTTGTAACTGTAATAGAATAACCCTCCATTGAAATAGCTCCTTAATTTATAACTGTAACAGCATCACCCTCCTTTCAAGTAACCCCTTAATTTGTAACTGTAATAGAATAAACCTCCATTCAAATAGCTCCTTAATTTGTAACTGTAATAGAATAACCCTCCATTCAAATAGCTCCTTAATTTGTAACTGTAATAGAATAACCCTCCATTTAAATATCTCCTTAATTTTTAACTGTAACATTACCCTCCATCTTGCTCTTATATTTTATACAATTGATAATTTTTTTCCCTCTTTTACCTGTGCCTTACACTGCTATTATCACTATTCAGTCCCCTAACTTTTCCTTCTACCTTTTGCTCTTCCCTGTCCATACCCCACACTTTACTAATAAACACATATGTTTCTATCTCCTACTTTACCTCTCCTATAATTTTGTTTTTCTCTCAACCCTGTACTATAAGATATGTTTACTAAGTTGTTGTTGAGTCTTTCGCTTTTCCCTCGGCTCTCGGTTAGGTTCGAGGGGGCCGCCACAGCGAACTCCAGTCCGCTAATGATTGGCAGTAGATTTTATGTGCTGAGTTGCTGCCCGACGCAGCCCTGGCCTTTGTGACGCAGACAACCTTCAATGAAGGTAAGCCCATTCATGCATGTCTCCACACAGAAGACGATCTAGCTGAGAATCGAACAGGAATAGCGATCTTACTGTGAGGCGACAACGCCTTACCGTGAGGGCGACAATGCTACTACCAGCACCACCACCACAGTGTATGTTTACTAAGTATGTTATAATAAACAAAAAATATTTAACTATCAGTGAGAATCATACTGATCTGACACATATAATTGTAAAGACCACTTGTCTCATGTACATTGTCTCCTTAATAATATCTAATATCTGTAATTAGTGTGTAAGTATGTTTCATCTAACATATGTAAAAATGATGTGCTATCCATTATTGTATATTCTTTCTTGCATGTGAAAACATTATTATTGCTCCGTAATAAGCTAATGTAATATGTTAATTGTCTCTGCAGCTTTTTTCCAAGGGCTGATAATGGGCATCCACCTAGTCGGACTTTCCTGTTAAACAAATGTCAAATAAATAAATAAAATAAAGTTGCTAGAATAACAGATTTTTTTGCCATAATCCATTTTTGAAGGATACAAAGTCTGAAACTCAAATATGTCATTATTTTGTGACTTCGATCTTCAAAGAGTTCATGAGGAATGGACAAAATATATGAAGCAAAAATTTGGACATACTGCCAAAATCTGAAAAATTGAGAATGTGAGAGTTATAACAGTCACCAGTCTGGTGATGTCATAAAACAATGAAGTTAGAACACTAGTATCACTGAACATGCCTGGTGATGTCATAAAACAATGAAGTTAGAACACTCAGTAGTGGTAATATGTGGGCACCTTGTTTTTCCCAAAGGGGATGACTATGCACTTTTTAGCATATAGCTTGAGGCCATGGCTCTGGCACCAAGCATCCGTCTCTGTGAGGCCCTTTTGGAGGATGCTTGTGTCAGCTGGAGATTCAATTATGGCCCCTAGTTTGCAGTCATCTGTGAACTTTGTCAGCCATAAACCCTCCGTGTTAGCCAGAACCTCAGAAAAGTATATACATAATGCAAATAGCTCCTTAATTTGTAACTGCAATAGAATAACCCTCCATTGAAATAGCTCCTTAATTTGTAACTGTAATAGAATAACCCTCCATTGAAATAGCTCCTTAATTTATAACTGTAACAGCATCACCCTCCTTTCAAGTAACCCCTTAATTTGTAACTGTAATAGAATAAACCTCCATTCAAATAGCTCCTTAATTTGTAACTGTAATAGCATAACCCTCCATTCAAATAGCTCCTTAATTTGTAACTGTAATAGCATAACCCTCCATTCAAATATCTCCTTAATTTGTAACTGTAACATTACCCTCCATCTTGCTCTTATATTTTATACAGTTGATAATTTTTCCCTCTTTCACCTGTGCCTTACACTGCTATTATCATTATTCAGTCCCCTAACTTTTCCTTCTCCCTTTTGCTCTTCCCTATCCATACTAATAAATACATATGTTTCTATCTCCTACTTTCCCTCTCCTATAATTTTGTTTTTCTCTCAACCCTGTACTATAAGATATGTTTACTAAGTTGTTGTTGAGTCTTTCGGCTTTTCCCGGTTAGGGGCCGCCACAGCGGAACTCCGGTCCGCTAATGATTGGCAGTAGATTTTTATGTGCTGAGTTGCCAGCCCTGACGCACAACCTTCAATGAAGGTAAGCCCATTCATGCATGTCTCCACACAGAAGACGATCTAGCTGAGAATCGAACAGGACAACGTCTTACTGTGAGGCGACAATGCTACTGCAGCACCACCACCGCAGTATATGTTTACTAAGTATGTTATAATAAACAATAAATATTTAACTATCAGTGAGAATCATACTGATCTGACACATATAATTGTAAAGACCACTTGTCTCATGTACATTGTCTCCTTAATAATATCTAATATCTGTAATTAGTGTGTAAGTATGTTTCATCTAACATATGTAAAAATGATGTGCTACCCATTATTGTACATTCTTTCTTGCATGTGGAAACATTATTATTGCTCCGTAATAAGCTAATGTAATATGTTAATTGTCTCTGCAGCTTTTTTCCAAGGGCTGATAATGGGCATCCACCTAGTCGGACTTTCCTGTTAAACAAATGTCAAATAAATAAATAAAATAAAGTTGCTAGAATAACAGATTTTTTTGCCATAATCCATTTTTGAAGGATACAAAGTCTGAAACTCAAATATGTCATTATTTTGTGACTTTGATCTTCAAAGAGTTCATGAGGAATGGACAAAATATATGAAGCAAAAATTTGGACATACTGCCAAAATCTGAAAAATTGAGAAATGTGAGTTATAACAGTCACCAGTCTGGTGATGTCATAAAACAATGAAGTTAGAACACTCAGTATCACTGAACATGCCTGGTGATGTCATAAAACAATGAAGTTAGAACACTCAGTATCACTGAACATGCCTGGTGATGTCATAAAACAATGAAGTTAGAACACTCAGTATCACTGAACATGCCTGGTGATGTTATAAAACTAAAAAGGTAGAACAACAAGAATCAGTAACATTTCTAGTGTTGTCATAATACAATAAAGTCAGAACACTCACTGTCACTGAACATGTCTGATAATGTCATAATCCAAAGACGTTAGAACATGCTGCGTCACTGACATGTCTGGTAATGTCATAATAAATGAAGTTAGAACATACAGTATTACTGAACATATCTGCTAATGTAATAAAAGAATGAACTTAGAACACCCAGAATTAATGAACATGTCTGACATTATCATAATACAATGAAGACAGAACACTCAGAATCATTGCACTTGTCTGACAATGTCTAAAATAGTGAAGGTAGAATGCGCAGCATCATTGCAGATGTCTGGTAATGTCATAAACAATGAAGATAGAACACACTGCATCTCTGAGCATGGTGTTAAACTAATAAAACAATGAGGTTAGAATACTCAGCATCACTGGACATGTCTGGTAATGTCACAAAACAATGAAGTTTGAACATCCAGCATCCCTGAACATATGAAGTTTGAACACCCATCATCCCTGAGCATATCTGGTAAAGTCATAGTACAAAGACATTAGAGCACTGAACATCACTTAACATGTCTGGTAATGTCATAATACTATGAAGATTGAACATTTAGCATCACTGAACATGTCAAGTAATGCCATGACAAAATGAGGTTAAAACACACTAATATAGTATAATATAATATAATATAATATAATATAATATAATATGATATATTAAATATAGTATAATCACAGAACATGTCTGACATTGGCATAATACAACAAAGTTAGAACTTTCTGCATCACAGAACATGTCCGGTGATGTAACAAAAGAATGATGTTAAAGACGCTGCATTACTGAACATGTCTGCTAATCTCATAAACTAATTAAGTTACAACCTCAGCATTACTGAACATGTCTGGAAACTTCATAAACTAATGAAGTTAGAACACTCAGAATCACTATACATGTCTTGATGATGTCATAAAATAATGAGGGTAGAACACCCAGCATCACTGAACATGTCTTGTTGTGTCACCATTCAATAAAGTCAGATCACTCAGTATCACTGAACATTTCTGTTACTGTCATAAAAGAATGATGGTATACTATGCAACATCACTGAAAATTTCTAGCAATGTCATTGAACTATGAAGTTAGAACACCCAGAAACACTGGTCATGTTTGATATTGTCATAATATAGAACACTCACCATCACGGAACATGTCTGATAATGTAACAAAACAATGACGTTAAAAGATCCTGCATCACTCAGCATGTGTGGTAAGGTCACAAACCAATGAAATTAGGAAACCTGTCATCATTAAACGTCTGGCATTGTCAAAAGAATTGAAATTAGAACACTCAGCATCAATGAACATGTCTGGTAATGCAATAATCCAATCACGTTAGAAGACCCATGGTCATTGAACATTTTAGTAAGGTCATCACAGAATAAAATTAGGAAACTCAGCATTACTGAACTTGTCCAATGGTTTCATAAAACAATAAAGTTTGAACACCCATTATCACTGAACATGTCTGGCAATGTCTTAATACAATAAAGTTAGAACCCTCAGCATCACTGAATATGTCTGGTAATGACCAAAAATAATGAAGTTTGAACATCAAGAATCACTGAACATGTATGCTCATGTTATAACACAATAAAGTTAGAACACTCAGCATCACCAGTTATGTTTGGTAATTTCATAATGCAGTGAAGTTAGAGCACCCAACATCCCTGAATACGTATGGTAATGTCATAATACAAACAAATTAGTATGCCCAGCATAAATGAACATATCTGGTAATGCCAAAAACAATGAGAATAGAGCACTCAATAGCACTGAACAAAGCTCTAAAACTCTTAGCATGAGAAATCTGGACAAAGCCTAAAATAATGGAGAGACAATGAACCCAAAACAGGGACAGATTTTAAATATTGCTCTTATAAACTTAGAAAGTTGCTAGAGTAACAGATTTTGTGTCAAAATGCCTTGCTGAGTCTAATTATGGTGGCTGCCAAAAAAGCAATTACTAGAAAATGGAAATCAAAGTCTAGACCAACCTTACTAGAAGTAGTGAATATAGTAACAGAGATAAAACAACTGGAATTGGGATCTTTAGAAAAGGGAAGGAGCAAACTACATAGAAATAATGGGAATTGTGGGAACAATATATGCAGAGCAGGAATATAGCAATAACCCATGCCTGGGTGTGGGTAATGCGGGATTTAACCACGGTTGGCGTGGTTTGGTCCCGAGGGCGAAGCCCGAGGGACCAAACAAAGACAACCGTGGTTAAATCCCGCATTATCCACCCAGAAGTGGTTATTGCTATATTAATGACATTATTTAAGAAAAGAAATAATTACTTTTCTTAAATAATGGCATTGTATATCTCTTTGCTGCCCTTCCGCAGCTGTCTGGTATTCCATGGCAGTTCTGATGTACTGCACATGCCTACGCAGTACATCAGAGTTGTGGGCAAAAGCAACGGAGAACGCAAGATCTCTGTTGCTTTTTACTGTTTCGCTATGTTAAATGGGTTTAACATGGCGAGCGACAGCTTTAAAATAAGCAACGGAGATCTCTGTTACTTATTTTAAAGCTGTCTCGCTATGTTAAACCCATTTAATATAGCGAGACAGGTTTAAAAAAAGCAACAGAGATCGCAAGATCTGCTTTTACACTGTGTCGCTATGTTAAAGGAGTTTAACATAGCGAGACAGCTTTAAAAAAAGCAACGGAGATCTGCGTTGCTTTTTTTAAACCTGTATCACTATGTTAAACTCTTTTAACATAGCGAGACAGTGTTTTATACTAACGGAAAAAGTCCGGGCGACCGGACCTTTTTCCGTTAGTATATTGAGGGATTTACAATGGGCACGCTGGTTGGGCTGGCCAATCAGCGTGCACGTTTTAGAGGAGGAATTGTATAATGAGGTTTAAGAGGCAGGATTTGAATGAGCTATATAATGCTTAACTGACAATTACTGGAGGGTTTATAAGTGATGTATAATGTTTACAACTGCAGTTGTTTCAATGGTGTATGTGATGTAAACTGTTTGCAACTAAAGTGATATCATTTTGCATGTTTTTCATTTATAAAAATGTACGATTGCCCTTGTAACCTTTATTAAATTTCCATAAACAACTTTGTTAACCAACATTTATTAATTACAACTTAAACATGGTATGATTGATATTAATCACAGCATAACCTCCAGGTAATATTAACTAGAACAGCGTGACCTTGTTCATCCTGATACAGTAAGCAGCGTCCATACATCCACCCGCTTATTTTACTTATGAAGCAGTGTCCCATTACTCACTTTATTTACCATTTATTGAATTACGATCCAACCAATAAGCAATGTCCTTACCTCCACTCACTTAATTTACCTATCGAGCAGTGTTCAACTGCACACTTTCCTTTCCCAACTCATTGAACTAAACATCCAACACCACAGGGGGAACAGAAGAGGGCAAACCTGCTCCTCTTCTCTGCCCACCAGCCTGACCAGGCTGACCCCCTCCCTCTTACCAAAGATCCACAACCTGATTGCCCTTGAAAAGGCATTAAGCCCAACATCATTTGATGTACTCTATCCTCTCTAATCAAATTGTATCTGTGTCCCCACCTCCCAAAGCTCTATGACATATCTAGCCAAAGTAGCCAACTACCTAAACAGCCAAAACTAATACACTGACCCCACTCCAGTGCTAAACTAACCAACCATAACCTTGCATAACATTTTATTTTTTTATTTATTTAACATTTGTTGACCGGGAAAGTCTGACTAGGTTCCACAGAGCCTGTTTTTAGTGGAGGCCCGGGGAGAAATGCTCCAGATCTATATATTAACTAAATTGACACTCACCTAAGAACCCATAGTAGCTTCACAATGATTCCAAGTCATTACCCGCCAAATGTACCACCCAAACACTGAACTCAAAGCCACGCAAAAGCAAATTCAGTAACAATTGCCCATTATCATGCCTAACTGAAGCCCGGTTTTACTGCCCAATGGACACAATATCCATATGAAATTTCCTTTTCAAAATAAATTTTAATAGTAATTCAACTACACACCCTCTACCCAATGTAATGAGAAAACATTTAATGTCATCATAGCATTTGCTGAGCAACAAAAACTCCCTCTGAATGACTTCAATACACCCATTACAAAAGAAAAGCACACCACAATAACTGTAGCTCAATAACTTCCCTTACCAACATCAACACTTGCCACACAAGCCATCCTAACAATGGCCACTAATCAATCTTCACCCTATTAAACCTACCCCAACCCTTATACGCCAATGAAACTCTCAACCCAAATTAAGTTTGCATACCATTATCACCTATGTAACTATACTACTCACAGTTAACACCTCATTGACTGACTGCACCATCCTACCTTGATCCCAAAATGGACAAATACCCACTCTTTCCCACCAACTTCTACCCAGAAGCCACTGCAACACAATTTAATCACCAGACAAGCTATTCCAACAATGGCCACTAATCAATCTTCACCCTATTAAACCTACCCCAACCCTTATACGCCAATGAAACCCTCAACCCAAATTAAGTTTGCATACCATTATCACCTATGTAACAATACTACTCACAGTTAACACCTCATTGATCGACTGCACCATCCTACCTTGATCCCAAAGTGGACAAATATCCACTCTTTCCACCAACTCCTACCCAGAAGCCACTGCAACACAATTTAATCACTATGACGATGCCCTACAATAAGCCATCCTTATAAAGGAAGCTCCAAGTTCACAACACCAGTTTAACCAAACTAGCAATACCCTACCATAAGCCTATCTTAAAAAGATACCCAAAACTCCAGCAGCAAGCCTAAACCATGCCTTGCCTAAGGCTTCCCACTTCTGCTTAACCACAAAGCCCCAGTTCCTCCAACATCCCCCAAAATACCTGTATACCTACTATGCCTCATAAAACTCTATCTGCCTCTAGAAGTTATACACACCCTGAAATCTCTCTACCCCTACCTGTGGTACCCCATACTACTCCCCATAAACAATTCCCACCCAACTTCACCCTGCCCCAACATACCTTCTCCTCACATGCCCCCACTACCTCCTATCTGAACCAATCTGACATGCCTTTATGAACACAAAGTAAGATTACCTATGACCTCATAGTGCCCACTCCTGCAACAGGAACACTCCAGTGCAGCACACCAACACAGCAGAATACATCACCTTCCAAATCCACTTCCTGAAAGGCACCACTCTAACCAACAGGATATCCACACTATGACAGCCTCTGTCTACATTCAAACCCACCTCCTTCAGGTCACCGATCAAGGCCTCGTCCACAGTACCCCACGTGCAAAAGAAAGAAAAACTGTAAATTCTTAGTAAACACATAGCCAAAACTTCTTAATGACAAAGGTAAGAGCTGACCAGGGCTTCCATGCTCACCAACTGCATGACCGCTACACCAGTCCACAGCCCCCAACCCCCAAAGAGAGATAGTGCAAGCCCTTGTACTCTGTAAAAGGAAAAAACTTCAAAGACCAATGCACGTTAGGTTCAAGCAAGGCACCCTTTATTACTTGCAGCGAGGAGACAAAGCATGTAGGTACAAGGTTTGTCTAGTTCTCTGGTGATCAGTATGTTATTCTTATACAGTTCTCATGTCACATGGAAAATGTTACTATTCTATTGCTGATGTAGTTGGACATAGCTTTCTGTATGTTTCACAGAAAATATTGTATGTATATATAAAATATATTTAGCCCCTGCAATATGAATGGAATTGATTTTAAAGTGATGAATAGATATAATTTAAAGTCTTTTAAAGAAATGTGATGTATATATGTGATTAAATAAAATGTATATTAATATTAATGAGCTTTTAAAAGTAAGATGATTTGTTTATTTGAATTAATTGGTATTTTTTGATTGGAAAATGAAAATGAAGGAAGTATATAATGGATGCTAATAAATGATGTAAGAGATTATCTGATGAACTCCAGTTATAGGACGAAAACACCTTGATTTTGGAATTGCGTTAATAAATTGTGTTTTTGCACTTTGTTTTTAACTGTGGTGGAATCTATCGTGCTTGGTGACATTCAACAGAAAACTGCTGTTTTTTCACAGAAAATGTTACCAGACTTATTGCTGACATGGTCAGATTATTTGTTGTCTTGCAAAAACATTGAGAAAAACAACCTGGCCTTGGGCTTACTTTTAGCCCACCTAAACATTTCAATTCTACAGTTGTACAGTTCTAATACATGTGTTACATTTTGTCTAGATTCAAGGTACATTTCTAGCTTTGGTACAAGTAATGCTGACTATGGTTTTATACTCTCAAGCATCTATTGTTCTCTTTATCAAAGCTTCTAGCAGCTGCAAATTTTTCATGGCATAAGCAGAAATGAAATGCTTCTTATTATTTTCATGACATTAGCAGAAATTAAATGTCTCTTGTTAAATTTCTAATAGCTGTGCAGATTCATGCAGTGTGAACAGAATAAATGTATTAACCCTTTTAAACTTCGAATGCACTAAGCATGCATATTACTATTATATATTTTTCTAACATTTCCCTCCTTTAATACTTTTATTCTACTTTCAAGATAAGCATAAACAGTTTTTTCGTCCCCCAACCTCTTCCCGCTCAGGATTTGCAGTTAGGAGAGTCATTCAGTTTAAGCTCATGAAAGCATTTTCAGTTTTTAGCAATTCAAGTTCAGCATCTTGGTATAAGGTTTCTGAAACTAAAATGTCTACAAAATTTTTAATCAGTCTTTTCATGCAGGGGATGCAGCAGCACACACATACCACCAGTAGGATTATTCCTACACAGATGGCAATCAGAATGTTCATCAGGATGCTGCCCCAACCCCCAAACAATTTCTGGAAAAAGTCCGTCAATGGATTTGGTTCTGGTTTGGTCATAGCTGAAACCTGCTGAATCACCTCAAGATGGTTGTCTATCTCGTGTTTGTGGTCAGGAATATACAAACAGCACTCCTTCTGGATTAAAGTGCACATACCTCCTCTCGCCGCTAGGGTGAAGTCAAGAGCCATGCGATTTTGAAGCACTACTGTTCTCATGGCTGTTCTCATCAGTCACCAACTCTAGGGCGGAAAAGGTTGCATTACTCATTATTTCGAGAAGCTTAGACAATTTTCTCAGTTCCCAGATTGATTTTGTTGCTCCATATGCTGGCATTACACCTGCCCATGATATAACAGTATCACTCAAATCCATGTGTGTCAGTCCATCGCCCACAGCATGATGTTTTTTCCAGTGTGCGTTGATTTGCCCCACTGGATTGACAGGCTTTTTGATTTCTCAAACATTTCAAATTTTCCCTTGAGGTAAAACTGCTGTGTGTCATATGGCCGGAACCAGGTACCCCAAAAAACAACTGCTGGACCAATTCTCAGGTAGCCATTTATATGCTTTTCTACCACACATAAGGTAACAGTCTTCTACTTTAGTAGTAACTTTATTATACCCTGATTCTGCATGAAACATTTTCTTGTCGGTTATGGACAGTTGCTTATAAAGATCAGCATTATGTTTTACTTCTTCTGTTGTCCTATGCATCAGTTAAAAAAATGTATCATAGCTTGTGTTGCAATAGGACATGATGTTATCAGGTTTAGTGTAGCATCTATAGGGAACAGTCACATTGCAATTGCTCCAACCCACCTTGACTGTATCATTCTTATAAAAACACACAGTTCCCTTCTGTCGAACAGACAAGTGCAATGCTACTTTATCTTGTGATGTGACCTTTGATGTATCATGAATTAGGTTTTCCCAGGTCTTGTTGGCTCCTAGGGGAACTGAAGTTAACAGTAACCCCCCATATGCTGTTGGTAAAGCTGTGCAAATCCAGCAATTCGAAACATTGAAAGTTTCAGCATATGCATATTTGATTGCCTGGTAAGTGTTAAAGTTCGGGTGCCACTATGCACGCTTGTTCAGTCCAATTTGTGTGGCTAAGAAAAGGAATGGCCACAACAAAAAGATTATTGTCACTAGTACAGTCAACAGGATGGTTATGCAATACTTTTGTGGAAACGGTTGTTCTGCATTTCTGTTTTCTCCGACTCTTCCAAGTAGGTGTATTTGGATCTTATTGGATTCCGTCATCTTTACTTTGGACACGTGCTCTTGCTCTCTGCCCTAATAGGACCTTCAGCACCGATGGTTTCTTTACTGGGGTTGAGATGGATCAATCCTATTGATCTGACCCCCCTTTGTAGCCAAACTTTGTGCTGAGGGCCCCGATGGAGAGGTAAGATTTTTGTCCAACTCAAAGTTCTTAACCAGTTTGCAGTGCGTCAGGTATATCCACGAAGCTCGTTCTGCTATCTTGACTGCAGTGGGTGTCGAAAGAAGCACCTGGTAGGGACCTTCCCACCTTGGTGAAGCCCAATTCTTTTGCTTGACAATCTTGATCCACACCCAGTCTCCTGGCGTCACTGCCACTTCTGATGTTTCGATTTGTCTTCTATTTGAAACAGAATTTGACTGCAACAGATGTTTAGAACTCAACAACTTTTTCATATATTCAGCTAGTGTGAAATCAGCTTCCTGGTCTGATGACATGAGAAGTTTCCACTGGGGTGTATAATAAGCCCTTCCAAATAATTTTTCAAAAGGAGTCAATCCTTTTGCTGTAGGGACAGTTCTCATGCTCAACAGTGCCAGGGGCAAACAGTATAACCAGTTTTTTCCTGTCAGCTATTAATTTTCTCAATTTGTTTTTTAGTCTACCATTATGCCTTTCAACTAGCACTGCAGATTTCGGATGGTATGTACAATGATTTTTTTAAAGAAATACCAAAATGCTTACTCAACTGCTGTATTGTTTGATTTACAAAGTGTGTACCATTGTCACTGTAGATTCTTTCCGGAATACCGAATCTAGGAATGATTTCTTTGACAAGTACTTTTGCTACCGTGGCTGCATCTGGATTTTTGGTTGGAAAGGCTTCCACCCATCTGGAAAACATATCTACAATGACAAGACAAAACTTCTTATTTTTACATTTGTTCAATTCTATGAAATCCATACAAATAGTGTGAAACGGATATGATGGTGTGGGGTAACTCCCTTGCTTGGGCTTTATTGCCCCTTGTGCATGATGTTTGTTACAAATCTGACACATCAAACAAAATTTTTTAGAGTAGTTTGTAAATCCGTACTCTGTGAACACCTGGTTCACCAGCTGTACCATCCCCCCTGTTGTGACATGGCACTGCCCATGGCTCAACAATGCTGCATAGTGAAACAAATTAGAGGGTAGTATCGGTTTTCCCTCTCTAGAGATGTACAGCCCCTTTTCGAGGATTGCTCCTCATTTTATCCATCGCTGTTTTTCAGCTTGCGTAGTGAGTATCTGCATTGTTTTTAACATATCTAGATCTAAAGTTTCAGACGGTTGTAATTCCTCATTTAAAAGAAATACTTCTGTGGCTGCTTGTTTTGCAGCTATATTAGCTCTCGCATTACCTTTTGAAATTCTATCTTGTTGCTTGGTGTGAGCTGTGCATTTACATATAGCTACTTTCTGAGGTAACTGAATAGATTCTAAAAGATCTAAAATAAACTGCGCATAATTTATAGGTTTGCCAGTAGCTGTTATCATTCCCCGGTTTTTCCACTGTTGCACAAAAACATGTACAGTAGAAAAAGCGTACTGGCTATCAGTAAAAATGTTTACACATTTACCCTTTGCTAAGGTACATGCCCGTGTCAGGAATCAATTCTGCTGCCTGTGCAGATAAGTTGTGTGGTAAAGGTTTTGCTTCTATAATCCCAGTATCAGAGACTACTGCATATTCTGCTAGGTTCTGTCCTGCAGGACCCCCTTTTGCATGATCCATCTACGTAATATGTCACCTCGGCATCATCCAAGGGGACATCCATGAGATCTTTTCTAAGTAGTGTCTTTTGCTCAATTACCTGCAAGCAGCTGTGCGGTGTGCTGTCTGCAGGGGTCGGGAGCAGAGTAGAAGGGTTTAAAGTCATGCATCGTTCAATTGTCATATGAGGTTGGCTCAACAATATAGTCATACAGGAAAGATGCCTAGCAGGGGAAAGATATGCCACCTTTTCTTGTAGTAAAATAATCGCAACTGCATGAGGCACGCTCAAAGTGAGAAAGTGGAATAAGACTACTGAGGCTGAAGCCTGTACTGCCATTGCAGCTGCAACTACTGCTTGTACACAGTGGGGTAAGGACCGTGCCACTGGGTCTAGTTGTGATGAGTAGTAAGCAATGGGGCGTTGCTTATCCCCATGCTGTTGTGCTAACACTGATGTCATGTAACCCTGCTTACAATTTACAGTTTGGAAAAAACGTTTATGGTAATTTGGCAATCCCAGAACTAATGAGGATGCTATTAACTGCTTTAGTTTACAGAAGGCAGATTCTGCCTCTGGTGTCCATTGCAACAAATCCTTTGCTGCCATAGGCTTTTTATATATAAGGTCAGTCAGAGGTGCAGATTCCAAGGCATATTCTGGAATCCAGCTCTGGCAAAAATTAGTTGTACCCAGGAAGGACATCATTTCCTTCTTGGTAGTAGGTTTTGATGCTTGTAAAATTGCTATTTTTCTGTCCTCATCTAATGTTCTACCTTCCTTGGATATTACATATCCTAGGTATTTTACCTGTTTTTTTCCAAAGCTGCAGTTTCCTTTTATTTACCTTATGTCCCTCAGTGGCTAAAAATCATAGAAGTGCTATGGTATCTTCTTTACAACCCTGATGGGCAGGGGCCGCCAGCAAGATGTCATCAACATAAAGCAAAATCTGACTGCATTTTGGTGGGGTGAATCCTGCCAAGTTGCTTGCCATTTCTTGTGAGAATATCATTGGACTTTCACAATATCCCTGTGGTAGTCGCGTATATGTATACCTTTTCCCCTGAAATGTAAATGCAAACCAATACTGGCTGTCAGGGTGTATCGGTATTGAAAAGAACGCGTTGCTAATGTCTACCACAGAAAAATACTTTTGTTGAGGTTTCAAATCATTCAACAGGGTATGTGGGTCTGGCTCCATAGGTGTTTTTGATATTACTGCATTATTTACAGTTTGTAAGTCCTGGACCATACTCCATTCTCCGTTGCCTTTTTAACTGGACATAAGGGTGTGTTACATGGTGAATCGGGAGATTCTGCTAGTATCCCTCCTTTAAGTAAGGCTCCTATAATAGGCTTTATCCCTGCCTCTGCATCTTTTCTTAAGGGATACTGTCTTTTTTGTGGTCTAAATGCTGACTTTGGAGTGATAATAACTGGTCCTGCTATACGAATAAGTCCTACATCTGACTTTCCTGTTGACCAGAGAGTTTCTGGTATATTCTGTAAGGCATTCTCTTCCTCCTTTAATAGGAGTGCTAATCAGCTGTCCTTGCTAGACTGCAAGTGCACAGCTGGGTTGGTCTGAGTTATCCAATTGAACTTTTGTGCTTGTATTCCTTGTTCTGACAGTTCTAGTTCTGTTTGTTTCTCCTATCTCGTGACTTTTTCTCCTAGGTCTGCCCATTCTATGTTTCTGTTTTTGGTTAAGCTAACATGTGGTAATCGATTAGATTTATAAAGTGCAAAGAACTCCTGGGGCAATGAACAGTTGGCTACACTGTTCCCTTCTGTGTCCCAGTATAGGTTACGCAATATCAATCTGTTTGCATGATTCTTAAATAATTTTTGCTCATATTCCTTATCAGGTCATGGTGTGTTACAATAATACAGGGTACAGTGCAACAGGTGTTGCTTATCTATGTCAAGGGAGGGGAACTTGCTGATGGCTAGGTTCATTAACTCTTTGGTCACAGTCCCTGGACCAGTCGGAACCAAATTCTGGCTGTACCAATGAAACATTTCACCCTACGATTGCACTACAAAGGTGTCATTTTGTCACTGTGCTTCCATACCCTGCATGGTTGGGACTACTGCTATACCAAATACCTACATGAGGTCTCTGCCCAAGAGGTTTACTGGGCATTTTGCAGAAACTACAATTTTGCTTCTTTGTGTCAATCCAGAAATTGTATCAGTTATTGCAATGTTACGGGAGAGAGGCTCTCGATACAGCTGTCCATTAGCTGCTTTGACCAGTATATAATCAGGTGACTCTGTGTTATCTGGTAGTTTGGAGGGGTGTATCAGGGTTCGTGATGCCCCTGAGTCACACAAAAATTTGGCCTCCCTCCCTTCTACCAAGAGTGTAACTTCTGGTTTCGTGTCTACCAAATAGAGCTCCAAGCTCAATAAAGCTAGATCTAATATCTCATTTTCTTCATTGTCACTAACTTCCTGCACTTCCTCTACTCCCTCTATCACATTCTCATTTGTCCCTTCTTCGCTAGCCCCTTCTAGTGATTCCTGACTACCATATAGTCAGTCCTCACCCTCCTTGTCTTCCGTTGTTGCCTTCTTGTTTTTCTTGCAATCCCTTGCCAATGTCCTTTTTTACTGCATTTGAAACATTCTCCCCTTTTTTTTGCCCTTCAAAGTCCTCTGATCACTGATCAGATTGTTTGTTTCCCTGTTTATTTTTCTTGCCTTTTTTCCCAGACTGTACTACATAAACATCTGCTCCATCTTCTATAGAAAATACTTGAGCTTTCTTTTTCTTTTTGCTATTAAAATGTCGTTCGGCATACCTAGCATATTCAAGTAATGATTGTAACCTGCTTGTACGATGGTCTACCATGTGTTTTGTAATAAAACTGCTTATAGGCGTGCTACTGCCTTTTAAAAATGCATTCTTTAACTGCTGTTCATATGGGGAATCTTGTGTTTGATCTTCAGAACCTGCATTCCACAGTGATTATTAAAACATTCTAACAATCTGGCATAATACCGGTCAATTGTTTCACCTTCTTGTTGGATGCATTGATTAATGCAAGTCCAGTCTGCCCTAGGTTTCCATTTTTCAGAGATGCTGTCTATAAGACCTTTTACTCTGGTGTCTAATTCTGCGCTGCTATGTGGGAGGGGTCTTTGTGCAGCGTCACGGGGATTCCAGTTCCCACTAATCATGTACCAATTTGGCCCTACAATTTGTCTAACTACTTTTTCTGTTTCTTCTCCAATTAGGTTATAACTCAACCTCATTCCTTGTAAATCTTCTGAGAATTTTCTAAAATTAACTTTTGGATGGGGGATTCCCTCAGTGGCTTTCCGGATATCTTCCAGAGTCCAAGGTCTATACACTAAGATAGTTGGGTCCTGATTGTTGTGACCTGCCTGAGGATTGGGTACTTTTATAAGCGGGCATATTTCTTCTTCTTCACCTATAGATTGTGAATTATTTACTACTTTCCATAACTCAATACCTTCTTCTGGATTACCTGCCTTTGTTCGGGACCTTGTCTCGATGGGATCTCTAATTTTAGTCAGTTTTAATTTTACAATATCTCTATCCACAGGATATAGTGGAGATGGACTAACTTGTTCACTTGCTTCATATTCTGGTAAGGGAGGTGGAGGTGCTGATGCTATTACTAAGTTATTATCCTCCTTATCTAAAAACATTGCTTTTAAATCTTTGCTTTTTTGTTCCCTATGGTTTACTTCCTCCAGCCACCTGTGTGCTTGAGGAATTCCTAATCTACATTGCTTTTTAACTCAACCCTTGGAATAGTTTTTGAGCTGTTTGATAAGTTTGATAAGCGAGGATTTCTCTAATTTTCCGTCAAATTCATATTTATTAACCCATTTTGAATAATATCTAACATTGTCGGTGCGCTGCAACTGCATATATTTTGTGTCTTCCATTAACGGCAGGTTTTGGGGTCTTTTTGTGCAATTATTACCCATTTTGTTTCACCCTTTGATCGTTACGTAACTTTTCTTAATTTCTTAAAGTGGTACCATGGATTTTGTTATAGTCTCTTCAGAATGACTGCCTACTTATTCTGTTTCTCCTGATCTATGACAAGACAGTATTTTTTTTTTGTCCTTGACTTGCAAGAAAAATCCAGTCTTGACAAAAACAATACACATCTAGTCCCTGATCTAAAAGAGAAAACAGAAAAAAGTAGATTCGCCTTACCTGAGCCTACGTGATTGATCACCGATTCGTGGAGACCCGTCCTTCAGCCACAGATCAGAAAGTGGCTGGCCTCTTTTGAATGACAATTCATTCGGAGGACTTTCCATATAAGAAGAACCGATTTGGTTTCTTCTCTGTACGGTTTCAACCACCTGGCCATCTGATCCGAGGTGAAGAGAGGGTTCCGGTCCAAAGGACCAATCTGTAAAAGGAAAAAACTTCAAAGACCAATGCACGTTAGGTTCAAGCAAGGCACACTTTATTACTTGCAGCAAGGAGACAAAGCATGTAGGTACAAGGTTTGTCTAGTTCTCTGGTGATCAGTATGTTATTCTTATACAGTTCTCTTCATGTCACACGGAAAATGTTACTATTCTATTGCTGACGTAGTTGGACACAGCTTTCTGTATGATTCACAGAAAATGTTACCAGACTTATTGCTGACATGGTCAGATTATTTGTTGTCTTGCAAAAATATTGAGAAAAACAACCTGGCCTTGGGCTTACTTTTAGCCCACCTAAACATTTCAATTCTTCAATTGTACAGTTCTAATACATGTGTTACATTTTGTCTAGATTCAAGGTACATTTCTAGCTTTGGTACAAGTAATGCTGACTATGGTTTATACTCTCAAGCATCTATTGTTCTCTTTATCAATGCTTCTAGCAGCTGCATATTTTTCATGGCATAAGCAGAAATGAAATGCTTCTTATTATTTTCATGACATTAGCAGAAATGAAATGTCTCTAATAGCTGTGCAGCTTCATGCAGTGTGAACAGAATAAATGTATTAACCCTTTTAAACTTCGAATGCACTAAGCATGCATATTACTATTATATATTTTTCTAACATACTCCTTTCAAGAACAATCAAATCACGTTTGCACCAAGTCAAAACAAAGGACTCATTGCACCTATTGTACTGCACTTAAAAAGGTATTAATTCTCACTTCATAAAACAATATCACTTATATTGTAGCCTGCTTCCACTGTTTGCTTGGAAATGCAAACAATATGGACCATGCATAAATTACTCTGACACTATACCTCCCAAGTGACACAATACAAATAATAACAGAATTAACAGAAAATACAACAGTTCATCAATGAGAGAGGGAGTGACAAAGCCTAGATAGAGACAGCATGGATATATTGCTCCCTCAAACCAAGAAAACTGGTAGAATAACAGATGTGCACTCAGGTAACCCACAAGCATGACCTCAACCTGGTCTGTAACATCAACAGGACTTGTTAGCGGGACAGATTTGTGTCCCAGAGACTCCCCCATCCGTGGAAGAGATTCCCTCTTGACGTCAGAGTACCTCATTATCACTTTTCAAGCACAGCATAGTTGACAGGATGGGAAACAGTAAACATTGCCCTGGGATTCCACCTGTGTCCCTGCTGGACTGGCTTGCCCTATACATAATCAGATAACCTCTGAGGCTGTAAAGAGTAAAAGTATGGCAGCCATCAGCTACACACTACCATTACTCTCAGAAAAGGACTTGTTTCTAGGGCAGCTGTGAATGCTCTATAGGAAATAAAAAGATTTCAACCCCTTAGTAGTAGTGGCACACTGACTCACAATACTGTAAACATGTCACCTCCAACTTATTTATACTGTAGTACCCCCCCCCCCCAGTTTGTGTAGGCTTGGGCATTCCTGCTGTAACATATAGGGGAGGCACTGTCTTCATGAACAGTAGGCAGTATCATCACCTGAAAACAGTACAGGAATACTCGCTGAAAACAAATGCTACGAACACTGTATGCATATCGCATATTACCCGCAAACCTCCCCAAAACATGGTAGCACAATGGCAGGAAAGGTTGTTCAGCTAACATGACAAGACTGCTTTTTGGTAGAGCAGCTCCCCTCCCTCAGAACCTCCCTTACAGAACCATGCACAAGACAATCTACAGAAGTGGAGTTTCAATCAAACAAACCAAAAGCATAATGCTAAAGACTTACCATTTTGCGTGTGAAACAAATAAGCAACAAGAACAATTCCCCCTGCATTGTGCTCTCAACCAACTGCAGTTTCAACAATTTTAAACATTCTCTGTAACCTAATTTAGAAACTGTTTATATCACCAATGTTTGTTATTTACCAACCTTACCACTTCTCACAAAATCCAAGGCCTACCTGCTCCATAGCACCTCCTGGTCATCATGGACATAATACTTGCAGTAGCAAGTTCATGCCAAAATGTGATTCCTAACCCAGCTACACTTGCCTAAACTGCTTAAGCCCCTCTCTACCATTACCTAATTCCTCCCAGTAAACCCTCATGTCTGAATAACCCTTTCATCCCCCCTCCCTATTAATTCCCACTACTATTCCTACCTAACCACCATATGAAGATGTCACTGGACAAATTGGTTTGTTACAAAACTTCATTTGGAAAAAAAAAATCTATTTTTTGAAGGCTATAAACTCTGAGCATCAAATGTGTCATTATTTAGTGATTCCATCTTAACTGATTTGCCAGAGAGCTTTGCCAGAGAAGCACAAAAATTCATGAAGAATAGACCAAAAATATTAGTCAAAAATCTGGACATTTTGAAAAGATCTGGACAGTGTAAAGATATGAATGAACATGTCCTGTAAAAAAATAATGAAGGTAGAAGATCCATCATCATTGAACAAGTCTGGTAATGCCACAAAATAAAGTTAGAACAGTCAGGATAACTGAATGTCAGGTTGTATTATAATACAATACAGTTAGAACACTGACCATCACTGAACATATCTATCAGTATGATAAAAGAAAGAAATTAGAGCACACAGCATTACACAGCTTGGCTGTTAATGCCATAACACAATGAAATTGGAATACCCAGTATCAGTGTACATGTCTGAGAATGTCATAAAATAATGAAGTTTGAACACTGAGCATCACTGGACATGACTAGTAATGTCATAAATCAGTGAAGTTTGAACACTCAATATCACCGAACATATACAGTAATGTCATAATACAATGAAGCTAGAACACCCAGCATCACTAAACATGTCAGAAAATGTGTAATACAGTGAAGTTAGAGTACTAAACATCTCTGAAAATGTGTAATAAAGTAATAAAATAATGAAATCGGAATACTTCCATCTCTGAATATGTGTGTTAATGTCATAAAGCAATTATGTTAGAACAGTCAGCATCACTGAACATGTCAGTATAGGTCATAATAGAATGAAAGTAGAAAAGTTATCATCACTGTACATGTGTGTTAATGTCATTAAACAAAGAAGTTAGAAAACATAGCGTCATTGAACGTACCTGCTAATGTCACAAAGCAATGAGGTTAGAACACCCAGCATCACTGAATATGTCTGATAATGTCATAAAACAATGAGGTTACAACATGTATTATTACTAAACCTGTGTCTGATGATCTCATAAAACAATAAAGTCTGAACACTTGATATCACTGAACATGTCTGGCAATGCCATAAAACAATGACGGTAGAACACTGAGCTTCACAGAACAAGTGTAAAATGTCATAATCAATAAAGTTAGAACACCCATCATTACTTAACAAGCCTGGTAATGTCACAAAACAATGTTAGGACATGTATTATTATTAAACCTGTGTCTGATGCTCTCATAAAACAATGAAGTTTAAAAGCTCTATAACACTGTTAATGTCTTAGTATCATGAGGTTAGAAGACTCACCATCACTGAACATTTCTGTTAGGTCATAATGCAATGAAGTTAGAAAAGTCAGCATCACTCAACATGTCTGGTGATGTCATAAAACAATGAGGTTAGAACTGATGTCATAAAACAATGAGGTTAGAGCACTCAGTATTACTGAATGTGTCTCATAATATCATAAAGCAATGCATTTTGGGCAGCCAGCTTCACAGAAAATGTCAGCTAATGTAAAAGTTTGGGAAACACAGCATCACTGAACATGTGTAGAAAAAACATAAAACAAAGAAGTAAGTGTGACAAACCAAAATGCTGCCAGCCCAGCTAGCTGGAATTTTGTAAATAATTCTATGTCATTTGTGAATTTTTTTATTATAGGGATTATAGGTTCATACTAAGCTAACTGCCCTTGCGAGCCATTTTAAGCCTAGCCAATTATCCTTTGTGAGACAAGCACCTTAACCATTAGGCCACCCTCAATGTAACATTAGGAAATACTGCCAGCCCAGCTATTTGGAATTTTGTAAATAATCATATGTCATTTGTGAATATTGACATGATTCATATACTTGTCTTACAAATATAAGAGAACCATATGTTATGTGTATATTAAACTACTGGTGCAGAAGTATGTGTTGAACAGCGTTTGTACAGTACTGAGCTTCAAGGATGTGTCCACAGTGTACCCTATTGGAAAAGAACAGAAATGTATATAAACTATATACCTGTGTAAATGTATGTTTTAATAGTAGAAGCTGGAACATACAACATTTACTTGCAAAACTTCAAGAAAGTAAGTTGAAATTAAAGTGTTTTACAATTGTGTTATCTCTACGTTTCAGTTCAGCAGCAGACACAATGTCTAGAGCTAGAAGTTTTTGTATTGTCTTGAAACAAAAATAATTACTAGGTTACAAATGTAAAAGTGTTTTATTGTTTTATCACTTCCAAGTTCTGCAAACTTCTGAGAGATATGTATTTCTCACACAGAGATGTTAAAATTCTGTTAGTATCTGTTTAGCCTGGGAACTGAAGTCAGGTGACCTAGAGTGATGTCATCCAGGCTAACCCAGTAGTAATGCTTGATATTAATTTAAGAACTCTCTCAGAGAGAGACTAGACATTTTGTATTTTGTCATGGACCTAACAAGAACATCCACTCATCATCATCTGCACTTGCCTTCCTAATAGTAAGTAACTAGCGTACAGTAGGACTGGACACCCTTTGTAAAGGCCTTAATATAGCTGGTAGGTAAGCGTGGCTGGTGGCAGCTGGTACTACCTTATAGTCTGGGCAGAAGGGGGCATAGCTAGTAAACCTGTGCCAGCCTTTCTCAGGTGTGTGTGTGTGTGTGTGTGTGTGTGTGTGTATGTGTGTCAGCTACTTGGGCAGGGACACAAAGCACTGGTTGAACAGAGAGGGTGCTGGAGGTCTTAGTCTGGCCACTTGGCTGAGATCTTAATGCTATAGCTGTGCCAGTGGGGATCTAGAGAAAGAGGGAGAAACCAGCCCCAGACTGACTGTGATCTCTGTGTGCTCTTAAGGGAAATTGTACTTTACTGTGTAAGCACTTGCCATCCTCTCATTGTATACATCCCTCACTGTTGCCAATGGTGAGGATTGAGGTTTGAGGTTCCTTGACTACTGGGTCTGTGCAGAGGCATCACAGTAAGAACACTCAGTATCAATGGACATGTCTGGTAATGTCTTAATAAATTGAGGTTAGAACACCCAGCATCACTGAGTAAGTTTGCTAATTTCATTAAACAATGAAGCTTGAACACCCAGAAACACTGAACTTGAGTGGTAACATAATGAAACAGTGAGGTTAAAACTCCCAGCCACACTGAACATTTCTGATAATGGCATAATAAAATTATGTTAAAACACCCATTATCATTGAACATGTCTAGTAATGTCATAGTACACTGAAGTTTGCACATTCAGCATCACTGCAGATGTGAGGTAATATCATAAACCAATGAAGTTAGAACACTGAGCATCATTAACATAACTGGTGAATTCATAACGCATTGAACATACAGCACCCAACATTACTGAACATGTCTGGTGATGTCATAAAACAGTGAAACCAGAAGACACAGCATCACTAAACATGTCTTGTGATGTCATAAAACAATGAATTTAGAATGCTCAGCATCACCGAACATGCCTGGTGATGTCATAAAGCAATGAAGTACTGAACTTAGAAAGTTGCTAGAATAACACATTTTGTGTGAGAATGCATTTTTGAAGGCTATAAATCTGAAACTGAAATGTGTCATTATATTCAGTGACTTCAATCTTTAGCAATATGACACAAAAACAAATTTTCATGCTGAGCAGACTAAAAATATGAGGCAAAAATCTAAAATTTCTGTGAAAATCTGGACAGTTGAGAGGTTTGACTTAGTAAATCCAGCATCACTGAACATATCTTGTAATGTCATAATACAATGTGGTTAGAACACCCAACATCACTGAACATGTCTGGTAATGTCACAAAATAATGAAGTTAGAACAATCAGAATCACTGAACATGTTACATTACGTCATAAAATAATAAAGTTAGAATACTTATCATCACAGATCATATCTTGTAATATGATAAAAGAATGAAGTTAGAACATATACCATCACTGAACATGCATGTCCATGTGATAGGAAACAAAGTTAGAAAACCAAGAATCACCTAACATGTCTGGTATTATCATGCTACAATGAAGTTAGAGCACTCAGGATCACTGAACATGTCTGGTAATGTCATAATACTTTGAGGTTAGAACACCCAGCCTCACTGAACATGTCTGATAATGTCATAATACACAGAAGTTAGAACACTGAGCATCATCTAACATGTCTGGTGAAGTCATAAATGAGTGAAGTTAGAGCAACCAACATTACAGAACATGTCTGGCAATGTCATAAAACAGTGAAATTAGAACACACAGTATCACTGAACATGCTTGGTGATATCTTAAAACAATGAAGTTAGAATATCCAGCATCTCTACACAAGTCTAATAATGTCAAACAACAATGAGGGTAGAACACTCAGCATCAGTGAACATGCCTGATAATGTCATAATATAATGAAGTTAGAATGCGCAGCATCATTGAACTGTCTTGTGATATCATAAAGCAATGAAATTTGAACACTCTATCACTGAACTTAGAAAGTTGCTAGAATAACACATTTTGTATCAGAATGCATTTTCTGAAGGATATAAACTCTGAAACTCAAATGTATCATTATTTAATGACTTCAGTCTTCAGCAATGTGATAGGAAAGCACAAATGTCATGCTGAGCAGACCAAAAATATGATGCAAAAATGTGGATATTGTGAGAAAACCTGGACATCTGACAGGAATGAGTTAAAAAAATCAGCATCACTGAACATGTTCTATGAAATCAAAAAACAAGGAGGTTAAAACACCCAGCATCACTGAACATGTTTGGCAGTGTCGCAAAATTGTGAAGTTGGAACATTCAGTATCACTGAATATTTCAGGTTATGCCATAAAACAATAAAGTTAGAAAACTGATCATCACTGAACATGTATGTTAATATCATATAAAATTAAGTTAGAATACAGAGAATCACTTAATATGTCTACTATTATCATAATACAATGAAGTTGGAATACTCAGAATCACTGAACATGTGCGGTAATGTCATAATACCACAAAATAGCATCCGCAGGAAGCACTGCAGTCAAGGATCTATTTATTTTTTTCAGTCAAGGAAATATTTATTTAGCATTTTTGTCCAAAGACTTCATCAGAATAAAAAGGAAGTTGAAAAATACAGTATCACTGAACATGTCTGGAAATCCCATGACACAATAAAGTCAGATCACTCAGTATCACTGAACATTTCTGTTAATGTCATAAAAGAATCACAGTTTAACTTGAAGCATCACTGAACTTGTCTGGTAATCTCATAAAACAATGAAATTGGAAAACTCAGCATCATTGAACATGTCTATTAATGTCATAATGCAATGAAGTTGAAACATCAAATATCACTGAACCTGTCTGTTGATGTCAAAAACAATGAAGTTAGAACATCCACCATCGCTGATTTTTTCTGGTAATGTCATGAAATATTGAAGTTAGAACATTCTCTATCAAAGAGCACATCAAGTAATATTTCAATAAATGAAGATAAAAAATGATAACCACTGAACATGTCTGGTATTGGGATAAAATAATGCAGTTAATAAAAATAACATTACTGAGCATGTATGTTAGTCATAACACAATGAAATTAGAACACCCAGAATCACTGAACTTGTATCACGTTATCATAATAGAATGAAGATAAGAAAACTCAGAATTACTGAACGTATCTGTTAATTTCATAAAACAATGAAATTAGAGCACTCAGTATCACACAATATGTCATGTTATGTCATAATACAATAAAGTTGAAACATTGATCATCACAGAATGTGTGTTGTAAAATGATAGCAGAATAATGTTAGAACACCTAGCAACACTGAACATGTATATTAATATAATAGAAAAAGAAGTTAAAACACCAAGAATCAATTAGCATGCCTGGTATGATCATAATACAACGAAGTTAGAACCCTCAGAAGCCCCGAACATGTCTGGCAGTGTCATAATACAATAAAGTTAGAATTCACAGCTTCACTGAAATGTCTGGTAATGTCATAAAACAATGATGTTTGAACATTAAGCATCAACGAATGTGTCTGGTAATGCTATAACACAATGAAGATAAAAAACAGAATTACTGAACATGTCTGATATTCTCATAATACATTAAAGTTAGAACATTCAGCATCACAGAACATGCCGAGTAATGTAACAAAACAATGACTATGAAAATACTTTGCATCAATGAGTATGTCTGGTAATTTCATAAACTAATGAAGTTAGAACACTCAGCATCACTGAACATATCTAGTAATATCATCAAACAATGACGTTAGAACAGTCACCATCACTAAACATATCTCATAATGTTATAATACAATGCAGTTTGAACACAGTCTCACTGAAAATGTCTGGTAATGCCATAACACAAAGAGAATACAACACACAGAATCACTAAACATGTAAGATATTGTCATAATACAATAAAGTTAGAACACTCAGCATCACAGACCATGTCTGGCAATGTAACAAAAGAATGACGTGCGAAAGAATCAGCATCACTAGTATGTCTTGTAATGTCATAAACTGATGAAGTTAGAACACTCAGCATCACTGAACATGTCAGGTAAATTTATAAAGCAAATAAAAGTTAGAACCTCAGCATCACTGAACATATCCAGTAATGTCATAAAACAGGGAAGTTAGAACACTCAGCATTACTGAATATGTCCAATGATTTCTCAGAAAAGTGTCATTTCCTATTATAGATTTATTGACGATCTAATTTTTATCTGTAAAGGAGACATTTCAGATTTTGATAAATTTATGGTTGGTCTTCATCAAAATAAGTTTGGACTAGAGTTTACATATGTTGTGAATCAACAAGAAATCCAATTTTTGGATATTTTGTTATATGTAGATAAACAAGGACTAGTTCAATTTAGACCTTATAGTAAGGAGGTAGCTTCTAATAATTTTTTGCATGCAACTAGTGCACATCCTTTACATCTGATTGAGGCCCTCCCCTATGGTGAATTCAAACGCATATATGAACACACTTCTGAGCATATGTTTTTGGAATTGGAATTTGAAAATGTTTGTAAGAGATTGTCTAATAGGGGCTATTCTGAAAGTTTGATCAGGAAAAGTCGTGTAAGATTAGACTCCAATTTAAAAAAGAATCAAGTCACAAAGACATTTTGTAAAAATTCAGGTCATAAACAGATGAGTACTAATCATGATAGTTTATTTTTTGTCACAAAATATTCTCTTTTTTCTGGCATTCTAAGCAATATTGTTAATTTTTTATGGCCTATCGTTTATAAAAATGAAGAGATAGGTCATCTTTTTCCTGAACATGTTTCTTTTTCATATGGTAGATATGCCAACCTTAAGGAAATTCTGAAACCTAAACACTTGGTAACTGATGCCTCCATGTTGGATTCTGGTATTCATCATGGCATGTCGAAATGTGGCAAATGCAAAGTGTGTGTGAGAGTAAGAAATTTATCTGGTTGCACTATCAATGGGGTAAAATATATTGCTGAAAATAATTTCAATTGTAGATCCTGTGGCGTAGTATACATTATTGGTTGTGGTTGTAAAATATTACATAGGCCAGCCAATTGAAAATACGCATTTTAGAACATATTGGCGATGTTCGTAATGCTAGGATTGACAGCCCTATATTTCAACATTTCCATGTAATACATAATGGGTTGATTGATTCATTGTTTTTTTGTGCCTTAGCCAAACCTAATGTACATTGTGAAGGAAATTTTCAGCAGAGTTTATTAAATCTAGAAAGTAGATTTATTTTAAAGTTTGGCACTCTCAAACCTAAAGGCCTGAATTTGGAAGTAAACTTGAATATTTAGTAATAAAAATACATTAACAGTAACATTTAATATTTATTATTGTTTGAAACTAATATTTTGCATTTAACATTTTGTATTCTATATTTCTAATAGTGATGCATTGTACTTGTATTGTACCTGTTTTTGTACCTTTAACTCTCTGGAGTTGTATCATGGTTTTAATTGAATCTATTTCAATTGAATTATTGATTGATTGTTGGGTTGCACTAGTATATAAAATGCACCTGGTCTTTGATGTTTATTCCTTTGAAGGCTGTTAAGCCGAGGTACCAGAATAAATCTGTTGTATCCTGGATCCTGTTCCTGTGGTTTGTTTTATTACTTTTGCTGCTTGCTGTTGGTTAATGTCATACAACAACAAAGATAGAACATGTAGCATCAAAGAATATGTCTGGTAATGTCATAACACAATGAGATTAAACCATCCAGCATTACTAAACATGTCTTGTAATGTCATAAAAGAGTGAAGTTAGAACCATCAGCATCAGTGAACATGCATAGTAACGTCATAAAACAAAGAAGTTGGAATCACTAGCATCACTGAACATGTCTGGTAGTGTCATAATGCAATGAAGTTAGAACAATGAACATCACAGAACATGTCTGATAATATCGTAGAACAAAGAACTTAGAACATCCATTATCACTGAACATGTTTTGTAATTTCATAATATAGGAAAGTTAAAACTCTGAACATCACAGAATATGTCTGGTAATATCGTAAAACAAAGAACTTAGAACACCCATTATCACTGAACATGTCTTGTAATTTCATAATATAGGAAAGTTAAAACTCAGAACATCACTGAATATGTCTGGTAATATCATAATATAACAATGCAAAAAACCCAGCATCACTGAACATGTCTTGTAATTTCATAATGTAGGGAAGGTAGAACTCTCTTCATCACTAAACATATCTGGTAATGTCCAAATACAATGACGTTAGAAAACCCAGCATTACTGTATATGTATGCTAATGTCATAACACAATTAAGTTGGAACACTCAGCATCACTGAATATGTCTGGTAATTTGAAAATACAATGAAGTTAGAACACATAACATCCCTGAATATGTGTGGTAATATCGTAATAGAAGCAAGTTAGTACACCCAGTATAACTAAACAATTCTGGTAGTGTGATAAAACAATGAAAATAGAACATACAACATCAATGAACACTTCTGGTAATCAACATCATCATCATCAGCCCCCATTTTCCCATTTTTCTACATGGGGTCGGGGTATCGTGTTAACTGTTGCCAACTCTCTTGATTCAGTGCCACACTCCTGCCTTCTTCAACACTCATGCCTGACTGTTGTAGATCCTCTCTCACATGATCCCTCCACCTCTTTGCTGGATGTTCTCGCTTTCTCTTACCATCTTCCTTCCTGTCCCAAATCTTCCTCACCAGATTGTCTTCTGCTTTTCCTACACGTGACCAAACCACTGTAATCTGTTCTCTTTGATTTTTTTCTGCAATTTTAGCTACTTTGGCTTCTGCTCTTACATCCTCATTTCTTCATCTGTCCCACAGTGTGCATCCTACCACCTTTCTCAGGCACTTCATTCCCATCACCTCTAGCTTCTTCAACTGATCTGCCTTTACTGCCCAGGTTTCTGTACCATACAGTAGTACTGGTCACAGCACTGTCTTGTACACCTTACATTTCAGCTTCTTTGGCATTCTTATGTCATAGACTACACCTGATACTCTATGCCAGTTGGCTGCAGCCCCTCTGATTCTAGCTTTGACCTCTTCATTCAGACTACCCTTCTCCTCAACTACCCCTCCCAGATATTTGAATCTGTTTACCTCTTCCACTATCTCCCCTTCTATCTCTATTCTCAGCTTCTTCTGATTTCCCCAATTTTCTGCCATTACCACCATCTTATCTGTGCTTAGTTTCATCCCATGTGCCTTTACATTTGCATTCCATTCTCCTATCCTTTGCTGAAGTTCTAGCTCAGAGTCTGCCTGTACTGCCACATCGTCTGCATACAGCAGCTTTGTTGATCCATCCCCTCCAACCTGTTTGCTAATGTAGTCCATCACCAGTATGAACAGCAGTGGGCTCAGAGCTGAACCCTGATGTACACCCACTCCCATTGGGAACCCCTCCATGAGGCCAAACACTGTTCATACTTGAGTCATTGGGTCCTTGTACATAACCTGCCCTAATTCTACCAATGTTTCTGGGACTTCAAACCACCACAGTACTGCCCAGATCAGCTTTCTTGGGACCTTGTCATATGCTTTCTCCAAGTCTAGGAATGTCCAGTTCGACTCTTTCCTCATCTCTAGCTTCTTCTCAAGTATCTGTCTCAATGCAAACATCGGGTCAATTGTGCTGCATCCTGATCTGAATCCAAACTGCTCATCTCCCATCTTACATTCTTCTACTACTCTGCATATCCATTTATCAATCACTCTCTCCAGAACTTTCATGTAATGTGATAGGAGTTTGATGCCTCTGTACTGCCCACAGTTGTGGATGTCCCCTTTGTCCTTGTACACTGGCATGAGTATGCTTATTCTCCAGTCAACTGGGATATGCCTTTCTCTCTACACTGCTATTAGTACCCTCAGGAGCCATTTCTCTCCTATCTCACCCAGCATCTTTATCACATCTGCTGTGACATCATCTGAGCCTGCTGCTTTCCCTGACTTCATCTTCCTTGGTGCTGATCTTACTTCTTCTAGAATTGGATCCTCTTCTTCTCTCATTGTAGGCTGTTTCTGGGGCACTACAGCTTCTGTGGGGTTTTCTTCATTCAGAAGCCTCTAGAAATACTCCTTCCATCTGCCTTTGATGTCCTCTAGACTGATGAGCAGGTTATTGCTGGCATCCCTTATGAAGGGTGTCTGACTATCATCTTTATCTTTCTGTCTTTGCCTTGCAACCTGATATAGTTTCTTTGTGCCCCTTACTGAGTCACTTTCCAGAAGACGGTATAGTGCCCCAATGCCCTATTTTTTGCTATTGCAACTTCTTTCTTAGCTTTGTTAGCCATCCAGTAGTCCTTTCTAGCCTGGTCAGTCTTTTCTGTCTCCCAATTCTTCCTGTGCTCTTTCTTTCTTTTGATGACTTTCTGGACTTCTGCATTCCACCACCAGCTTTCCTTATGTACCTTATTTCCATACCTGGCTCGGCCACATATCTTTTCTGTAGTCCTAACACATGCTGTTTTTAGGCACTGCCATTCTTCTTCAACTCCACCTATTTCCTCCTCTTTTTGGGGTGCTAGAGCCCTGAGTAATTCCTTGAACTGTTGTACTTTCTCTCCAGTCAAAGTCCAAGTCTCCAGCCTGGTCTCTGTAGACCTTAGAGCCTTCTCTGACCACTGCTTGCAGCTGATTGTGGCAACTAGTGGTTTATGCTGTGGGCCGGCTCTTTCACTAGGGATGACTTTGCAATCATGGATTCTACCCCAGTGCCTTTTCCTTACTAGGAAGAAGTCTACCTGAGTTGTATGTTGAATACTCTTGTATGTGATCTTGTGACTGTCTCTCTTTCTGAACCATATGTTGGATACTATCAAGCCATTTGCCAGACAAAAGTCTAGAATGGCTTCTCCTTCTTTAGTCCTGTTGCCCCACCCATGTGGACCCAGGCAGTCCTCATATCCTGTTCTATCTGTCCCGATATGTGCATTCAAGTCACCCATTATCAACACCAACTCATGTTGTCCTGCTTTATCTAGTAGGTCCTGCAACTGCTGTCTGAATGCACCCTTTACCTCAGTATCACAACCGTGCTGTGGGGCATAGGCTGAAATTATGAATACTGCCCTATCATTACACTAGAGTCTGACTGCCATGAGTCTGTCATTAATTCCTCTCTGTCACCACAATTCCTACACCATTTCTAGCCTGCCCTCCACCTGAGTAGTAGACTCTGGATCCCAAGCCAAGTGGCTTTGCTGCACTGCCCTTCCATCTCATCTCTTGGATACATAGGATGTCCAGCCTCCTCCATATCATCATGTCATCCACTTCCAAGCTGCATCCTGTCAGTGAACCTACATTAAGTGTAGCAATTCTCAGTTCATGTTTGGCAGGTTGATTGGTTTTACATCCAGCTTTCTCTCAACAGAGCTATCCCAGGTAACACAAGCTGGTTTATTGAGATAGGGCTGCTGGACTTTATGCTGAGCACACACTGGCCAATAGAGGCGCATATACCCCTTCCACTGCTAGCAAGGGTCCCTGGCGTGGGTTAGAGTAGGCCAGGTCCTCAACTCACTTATCACCGGTAACTACCCATGTCCATTTTTGACGACATTAATCAACATGACCAAATCACCTAGAGCCATATTTTACACCATTGAGTGGCTAGCCCTGCCATAGCGTGCAGTCTGTGATCCATGTTCTCCTATCTTGAGGATACTGCGCACCACAGTAGATGCCCAAAGTGGTTGGTCTGTACAACTCTTTCCCCTATAGGGCACCATGTAGAGTCTGTGCTGCTTCCCACTGCTCCATTCATTGGTGAGTTTGAGATGGAAACACTCAGTATGGTTTTTGGACATGGGAGAAACCCCATGGTGACACAGGGTGAACATGCAAATTCCAAACAGGTATTGGTCAGAGGTCAGGATCAAACCTTGTATCTTGTGCATGGGAGGTGAGGACTTTAACCACTAAGCCATCTGGTCTCATTACTTCTGGTAATGTCAAAATAAAATGACATTAGAACACTCTGTATTACTGAATATATCTGGTAATGTCATAACATAATGAGGTTAGAACACAGCATCACTGAACATGTGAGGTAATGTCATAAAACAATGAAGTTAGAACACCCAGTATCATTGCAGATGTCTGCTATTCTCATAATATAAGGAAGTTAAAACATACCACTAAAACTCTTAGCAACAGAAAAGCCTGAAATAATGGAGAGTTGATGCCCCCAAAACAGAGACAGATTTTAAATATCGCTGTTATGAACTTAAATTGCTAGAAGAACAGATTTTGTGTCAAAGGATATGAAGTCTGAAACTCAAACATATCATTATTTAGTGACTTCTGTCTTCAGTGATATGACAAAGAAACACAAATTTCATGAACAATGGACAAAAATATCAGGCAAAATTCTGGACAGTCTGAAAAGATGTGGACAGTGTATAGGTATGAGTTTGCACAATCAGAATCACTGAACACATCCTGTAATGTCATAAAACAATGAGGATAAAAAACACATCATCACTGAACATGTCTAGTAATGTCACAGAATAAAGAAGTTAGAGAATTTAGTATCACTAAATGGCAGGTTATAACACAATAAAGTTAGAAGACTTATCATCATTGAACATGTCTGTTAATATGATAAATGATGAAGTTAGAACACCCAGTAATACTGAACATGCCTCATATTATCATAAAGCAATAAAATTTGAACACCCATCATCACTGAACATGTCTGTAAATGTCATTATAAAATGAAGTTTGAACACTCAATATCATTGAACATGTGTGGGAATGTTATAATACAATCAAGTTAGTACACAAAGCATCACTGAACATATCTGGTCATGTGATAAAACAATGATATTAGAACACTCAGTATCACTGAACATCTTGTAATGTCATACTATATTGAAGTTAGAAAACTCGGCATCACTGAACACTTGTGGTAATGTCATAATACAATGATGTTAAAATACTGTATTACTGAGTATGTCCAGTAATGTCATAAAATAATGTGGTTAGAACACCCAGCATCACTAAAGATGTGTGGTTACACCATAAAACAATGACGTTAGACCAGTCAGGATGACTGAAAATGTCTGGTATTCCCACAATAAAGTGAAGTTATAACATACCTCTAAAACTCCTGCATAAGAAATCTTGACAAACCCTAAAATAAGGGAGAGACAATGACTCAAAAACAGAAAGAGATTTTACATATTGCTCTTAGAAACTTAGAAAGTTGCAAGTATAACAGCTTTTTTACAAAAATCAATTTTTTTTAAGGATATTATATCTGAAACTCAAATATGTCATTATTTAGTGACTTCACTCTTCAAAGATTTGACAGAAAAAGCAAATTTCATGAGGAATGGGAAAAAAATATGAGACAAAACTTTGGACATTCTGCAAAAATCTGAACAGTTGACAGCTTTCCGTTATAACAATCAGCAACATTGAACATTTCTTTTAATGTCATAAAACAATGCTGTTAGAACAAGCAGAATCACTGAATATGTCTGGTATTATTATAAGAAATGAAGTTAGAACACTCAGCATCACAGAACATGTCCAGTAATATATTATAAAAAAATGTTACAGCACACATCATCGCTGAACTTGTCTGTTAATGTCATAAATCAATGATGTTAGAACACCCAGTTATACTGAACTTGTCATGTATTATCATAATACAATGAAGTTAGATCACTCGGCATCACTGAACATGTCTGGTAATGTCACAAAATATTGATGTTAGAACACACAGTATCACTGAACATGTCAGATTATGTCATAACATAATAAAGTTTTAACACTGATCATCACTGGATATGTCTGGTAATATGAGAAAAGAATGAAGATATCACTGAACATGTCTGGTGATGTCATAAAACAATGAAGTTAGAACACTCAGTATCACCAAACATGCCTGATAATATTGTAAAACAAACAAAGTTAGAACAACCAGTATCACTAAGCATCTCCGGGATTGTCATAATACAACAAAGTCAGAACAGTCAGCATCATAAAACATGTCTGGTACTGTCATAAAACAATGAAGTTAAAAATACTGCATCATTGAGTACGTCTGGTGATGTCACAAAACAATGAAATTAGAACACTCCTTGTCACTGAACATGTCTGATAATGTCATAAGAAATTAAGTTAAACAACCAATATCACAAAAGTTTATAGTTAGAATACTCAGTATCAAAGAGTATATCAGATAATGTCATACAACACTGAACATATCTATCAATATGATAAAAGAATGAAATTAGAGTACACATCATTACACAGCTTGTCTGTTAATGTCATAAAACAATGAAGTTGGAATATCCAGTATCACTGTACATGTCTGAGAATGTCATAAAATAATGAAGTTTAAACACTGAGCATCACTGGACATGACTAGTAATGTGATAAATGAATGAAGTTTGAACACTCAGTATCACCGAACATATTTTTCTACCTTCCTAACTGCGACTGCATATTCTCACCGAAAAGCGAGTTTTCTGACTATCTGAGATCTGCAAATAATTGTTTTTCTGTACTTTTTGTGTTTGCACTTTAAAAGTTGTATTTTTGCCTTGTTTAATTGTTGTAGGCTACACACTCAAGTGCGCTAGCCGATTTAAAGCATTTACTGTGTCCTTGTGCCTAGTTTCTGTTTAGAAAAAAAAAAAAAAACCTTGTTTCCCGCCTTTTCTGGACTAGAATAGTCCAGTTTGCAGGTCCTTGCTGAATTCTAGGCTGTGTTATAGTTCCTGTGTTGCCCATATCCTTACTTGGATAGGAGGAAACTTTTCTGTTCTCCAGTGAGAGTGGGGAGCTTTGAGCAGCCTATCTGACCCTGGAGGAGTGGCCTCAGCCCAGTAACTTGTAGCTTATTGGCTGTTTTGGGCCATTTCCTATCTCTTTGAAACTCCCTGCCTTAAAACCCACTTTAGCGCGGTTTTGCGCTTGTAACAGACTCAGCACAGCTCCTCGTGGTGTCCTACAGAGTTCTACAAGCAGTGGAGAGCGAAAAGAGAGACTTTAAAAAGATTTTAAGTATTTTTTTTCTACCTTCCTAACTGCAACTGCATATTCTCAACAAAAAGCAAGTTTTCTGACTATCTGAGATCTGCAAAGCATGGTTTTTCTGCACTTTTTGTATTTGCACTTTAAAAGTTGTATTTTTTCCTTGTTTACTTGTTGTAGGCTACACACTCAAGTGCGCTAGCCAATTTAAAGCATTTACTGTGTCCTTGTGCCTAGTTTCTGTTTAGAAAAAAAAAAGAAAAACAAAAAAATAACCTTGTTTCCCGCCTTTTCTGAACTAGAATAGTCCAGTTTTCAGGTCCTTGCTGAATTCTAGGCTGTGTTATAGTTCCTGTGTTGCCCATACCCTTACTTGGATAGGAGGAAACTTCTCTGTTCACCAGTGAGAGTGGGGAGCTTTGAGCAGCCTATCTGTCCCTGGAGGAGTGGTCTCAGCCCAGTAACTTGTAGCTTATTGGCCGTTTTGGGCCATTTCCTATCTCTTTGAAATTCCCTGCCTTAAAACCCGCTTTAATGTGGTTTTGCTCAATTTCGCGCATAGCGCAACTTCGTGCAACATCGCTCAACTTCTTGCAGCGCCGTTTAAGCAGTTTTTAACTATTCCCGGCTCCACAAAGTCTGCTCTTCATTTTTTTCCTTAGAACTAGTCAAACTTGCAAAAATAAGCACTCAACTTTCATTCTACAGCCCAGTACTTGCTCAAATTTATTAGTAAGCACTAACTAAGTTTAGCACAACACCTCCCTATATTATACAGGAGTACAAGACTCCCTATTCGTCTATTCCAGACAATCAATAAATCAGTTCTTTAAACCATCCAGGCATATCCAAATCATAGTTTCAGGTATACTCTCCAGTCCAGTTGGTGAATCTGAGAATCCTGAGGCAATGTTACAATTGCCTTACGTACACAGACAACCCTCTCCTCCTTCCAACAAACACAAATATATGTGAGAGATGCAACTATACAGCCAAACCGGAGGCCGGGCTCTCTCAACCCAAGACTGGCACAGTCAGTCAGGAGGTGAAGGAAAACACTTGCACCACAAAACCAGTCTCACATAGACAAATCTCACCAGCAAACAAGACACATAAACTCACAAAAACATACGTGGAGGCTCTAAATAAAAATCTGCCAAAACAACAGAGACCTCCAAAGCAGACATCCAAGCAACCACTACCACACAACAACCTTCATGTATCTCATACTTCACAAAGTCAATGTGCCATGCAGTCGCAGCCCCCAAGGCTAAATAACACACCTAATACACTAGTAATTGGAGACTCTATTGTCAGACACACTGAAGTCCCACTCACCAGACTGAACAAGGAGAAGGTCACGGTAAGCTGCCTGTCAGGTGCCAGGATCTGCCACATAGCACAAGCACTCATGTCACTCCACAGCAGGTGCAAATATGACTCTGTCATTGTCCATGTTGGTGTGAATGACCTGAGATGTACCTCCCTGCACTACATGAAAAGAGACATAGAGGAGCTCTCTGATCATGTAGCCCAGGCCGGTATGACCCTGACCCTGAGTAGCATCTTACCCTCACCAAGAATGATGCCACAGTATAAAGACAAAATGATCAATTTTAACAATTGGCTAACCTATTGGTGTCATTCTAAGGGGATCCAGTGTCTATCAACCTGGGATGACATGCTCGACAAGCCACGTTGCTTCACCAGGGACAGCTTGCATCTGTCACCCTTAGGCTTTCGAATACTGGATAAGGCTCTTGCCACCCCCATAGTGCCTTTTTTAGGCAAGGCTCAAAAGACAAACCCACCTCCTTAGACAATACCAGAAACAAAAAACTAAGGGTAATGCTACTCAACGCCAGAAGTCTAAACCTCAAGATGCATGCACTCGAGGCACTCCTCAGTATGGAGAAAATCGATATCTGTGCAGTAACAGAAACAGCATATTAAAACTTCAAAAGAGACCACAGCTCTCTCTCTTCTGAGTCAGGCAGAATTTTTTTCCTGCCCTCCCACCCAGTTAAAGTTGTCTTGTTAAATACCACTGTCTTTCTAGTTGCCTGCCTCTTATGTTAATCTGACCATATATCTCATTTCCTCTCTACTTTCACTGGCTTGTGTGAGTAATCACAAAATCATTATTTTTGAAATCCCTCCCCTTCAACTATTTAAATTTATTGGCCATCCTATTGCATTCCATAGTACCAGAATACAAAAGTGACCACCCCTTTCAACCCATCTTGCTGTTTTAAAAATAGCAACTCTCCACTAAACCTTAACTTTTTAAACAGGTAAAACTTAAGTTACCTACTTTCACATCTAACTTCTCTAGTGCACACTGCAGTGTGCATTTTTTTTTATCTTACCTTTAAGCATCCCTGTGACTAGCACTTTCTCTAATACCGGCTGGAAAGCACTAGGAAGCCTTAAACTGATACAAGCACTCAACTCTCCTTGTTAATAAGGAGAAATTAATAGTAGGCACTAAACAGCCTATAATTGCAAAGTACCTTGCTAAGGTAAGGGAAAACAGTTCCTGTACTTTACATAAAAAAAAAAAAAAAGCACCAAACCAGGCATGTCCAAGGGTCAGCTTCCGGTGATTTCTCTTGTCCACCTGGTGAATCTGGGCATACTGGGGCAATGCAGCAATTGCCTCATGTACACAGACAACCCTTTCCTCCTACCACCCAACACTACAACCTGTGAGAGATGCACTTACATAGCCAAAATGGAAGCAAAGCTCTCTCCATCCAAGATTGGTCTAGACAGTCAAGAGGAGAAGGTTAACACCCACACTACACCTCAAGCAACACATAGCCCTTCTAAACCCACACCACCAACACCCACATATAGCAACACTAAATCCACATATGCAGAGGCCCTTAACTGCAACCTGCCCAAGCACCAAGGACCTCTGAAGCTGAAACGCAAACAAACACCAATCACAACCAAAGTGTCACATAGTTCACAACACCAGTGTGCCACCCAGCAACAGCCCCTAAGGCAAGACAATGTACCTAACACTTTAGTTATAGGTGACTCTATAGTCCGGCAGACTGATGTCCCTCTCACCAGGTTGATCAAGGAGAACATTACAGTCAGCTGCCTGTCGGGTGCCAGGAACTGCCACATAACGCATGTACTCAAGTCACTCCACAACAAGTACAGATATGACTCTGTCATTGACCATGTTGGAGTGAATGACCTGAGACATACCTCCCTGGACTACATGAAAAGAGACATGGAAGAGCTCTCGGATCATGTGGCTCAGGCAGGTATGACCCTAGCCCTGAGTAGCATCCTGCCTTCGCCCAGAATGATACCACAATATAAGGACAAAATGATTGACTTCAACAATTGGCTAAGTTTCTGGTGTCATTCAAAAGGGATCCAGTATCTGTCTGCCTGGGATGACATGATTGGCAGACCATGATGCTTTGCCAGAGATGGTCTGCACCTGTCACCCCTGGGATTCAGGTTACTGGCTAAGGCTCTTGCCACCCCTATAGTGCCTTTTTTAGGCAAAGTTCAAAGGACAAAACCACCACTGTAACAGGTACAAGCATGCAAAATCTGAAGGTAATGCTACTCAATGCTAGAAGTCTAAACCTCAAAATGCACTCTCTCGAGGCACTCCTAAAAATGGAGAACATCGATATCTGTGCAGTAACTGAGACCTGGTTCAATGCTCCAGAGAGCACCCCTGCAATACCAGGCTACAACTCTTACCACACTTTTTGGCCACCAAACCAGGACCGAAACACTAAAGGTGGAGGAGTGTCAATATTCACCAAGGATATTCACACCACCAGGCTAGTTGCCCAACACAATGCATCTGAAATTCTCCAGGTGCAACTAACACTAGGTAAGACTGCAATCCAAATTGTAGCTTGCTACAGATCCCCCACCATACCCCAAGATTCTCACTACACCTTTCTAAACATACTGGAAAATATTAAGATAGAACCAAACACCCTAATACTGTGTGACTTTAACTACCCTGCCATTAACTGGGAAAACTACTCATGTACCAACACCTTTGTCCAACGGTTCTTGGAATTCATAAATTCCAATGCCCTGGATCAACTAATCCATACTCCCACCAGGGGCTCCAATATCCTAGACCTGGTCATTACCAACATGGGAAATCGATGCTCCACACCTATGGTCACCCCCTCGTTAGTCAGGTCTGACCATAAGCTAATCACCCTTAACATCCACATCCCAACCCCACCCCCCAGTAAGGAAACCTCCATAAAAATCTTCTCCAAAGCCAACTTCATGCTACTCAAGTCAGAAGTGACAAACTTCATGACACCCATGCAGACGGGAACTGAAAGTTCAACTGCTGAATCCTGCACTAAGGCACTGTATGAGCACATCCACTCATGCATGAATCATGCCATTCCAAATAGAACCAAGATGCATCCAAAAAAAGGAAGCCAATCTGGTGGTCCCCTGCCATAAACAAACTTTACAACAAAAGGAAGAAACTATTGCAGAAAAGAGGAAAATCCCAGGATGCAAAAAACTCCCTTACCAGCCTCAGTAAGAAACTGAAATCCCTCATAAAATCCTCCAAAGCTAGTTACGAAAATAAAATTGCCAAATATTCCAAAGACAACCACAAGGCATTCTATAACTATGTCAAGAATCTAAATGGTAATGCTCAGATCTGCTCTGAGCTAAAACAGAATGGCATTAAATATACTGATCCCAAGGATATTGCCAATATCCTGGCAGATCGATTCAGTGCCAACTTCACCCCCTCTCACCCCCTAAATGGCCCATCTCAATACTGGAAGATTGCCAAATTCTGGTAATAACGGCCACACAGGTAAAAAACGCACTCTCCAAAGCTAAGAATACAGCATCCATGGGACCAGATGACATCCCGGGCTGTGTACTACATGAACTACAATATGAACTGGCACCTCACCTAAGTGTCATGTTTAATCATAGCCTCAGCTCAGGTTTCATGCCCACTGAGTGGCGCAGAGCTATAGTTATCCCACTCCACAAGGGGGGATCCACCTTGGATCCCGGAAACTACCGTCCTATCAGTCTGACAAGCCTTATCTGCAAGGCCATGGAGCGTATTATCATGGAACTTATAAACAAAGACATTGGCAACCTTCAAACACTGGACCCCACCCAGTTTGGCTTTGTGAAGGGACGATCCTGTCTCCTGAACCTGAATGACTTCTTCTAATCAGTCTCCAGAGCCATGGACAAGGGTAAAGTGGTCCACACAGCCTATCTAGACCTTGCCAAGGCCTTTGACACCATCCCCACTCTGGAATCATAGATAAACTTACTAAGCTGGGCATTAATCCCTACATCACCCAATGGGTTGCTAACTGGCTTACTGATAGAACCCACACTGTAAAAGTAGCCGACTCCAAATCCAGCTCCAGACAAGTGACAAGTGGAGTACCTCAGGGTCCAGTCCTGGGACCGCTCTTGTTTGGCATCTACTTCTCTGAAGTACGGGCCAACACCAAGGGACTCTGGCTAACAAAGTTCACAGATGACTGCAAACTGGGAGCCATTATTGAATCCACAAATTATGTGGATACTCTACAAAAGGGCCTTACAGAAACAGATGCTTGGTGCCAGAGCCATATGCTCAAGCTCAATGCCAAGAAATGTATAGTTATCCCCTTTGGGAAAAAACATGTATCCATGAATTACCATATAGGTGGCAGTACACTAAACACCGAAAGTGTGATAAAAGACTTAGGGACACAGGTGCACAGTGGTCTCACCTTCGATAACCACATCACCACAACAGTCAGGAAATCCTTCTATGTGGCACACTTCATCACTAAGGGCTTTTCATCCAGAAAAAAGGAGGTCATTGTCCCACTGTACTCATCCCTCATTAGACCCATTATAGAATACAATGCCCCATTTGGTATGTACCTCTCAAGACATCTGCAACAACTGGAAAGGCCACAGAAATACCTCACTAAAAGAATCACAGGCCTAAAGCAGATGCCCTATGCTGACTGCCTTAAAAAACTCCAGCTATACTCTGTTGCATATCGTCTACTCAGAGGCGATCTCTGCTTAACATACAAGGCCATGTCAAACCCGGAGCTGTTGGACATACTACACTTAAAGAAATCCCAATCCCTCAGAGCCACACGCTCCTGGGATCTAAACCTTGTCATCACAATAAACAAAACATGCTGGAGGGATAGGTTCCTGACCCAGAGACTCCCCAGACTCTGGAATAGATTGCCCATACATGTCAAGCAGAGTGCCTCTTTGGCCCTCTTCAAAAGGAACCTTAATGATTGGATGGGAGAAAGGAAATTCACCCCAGGGATCACGTTAGTCGCCCTGTTAGACAGGGGTCCAGAGAAGTAAATAGTGTGGGAAGAAATCGCCAGGGAATTGTTATGGCTAGGCTTGTATAGGCCCTAGGGCTGATAGCCTAGTACCATCCTATGAACCTATGAACCTATGAACTTGGTTCAAGGCTCCAGAGAGCACCCCAGCATTACCAGGATTCAACTCATACCATTCTTTTCGGCCCCAGAACTTGGACCAAAATACTAAAGGGGGGGGAGTATCCATCTTCATCAAGGATACCCACACCTCCAGGTTAGTGGCACTGCATGAGGCAGCAGAGACCATCCATGTGCAACTAACAGTAGGTAAAACTGCTTTTCAGTAGCCTGCTACAGATCACCCACCCTGACACAGGACCCCCACTCAGCATTCCAGAGAACACTGGAAAATATGAAGGTCTTACCAAACACCATGATATTGGGGGACTTCAACTACCCAAACATTGACTGGGAAAACTGCTCAAGCCCCAACTCTTTTGCCCAACGGTTCCTTGAGTTTATAAACTCAAATGTCTTGGAACAACTGGTCACCACTCCCACAAGAGGGGACAACATATTGGACTTGGTCATCACCAACATGGGGGCTAAATGTTCCACACCAGAGGTAAACCCCTCGTTGGTAAGATCAGACCATAAACTAATCACAATGGACATCCACATCCCGACCCCATCCCCAGCCAAGGAAACCACTGTGAAAAATTTCTCAAAAGCAAACTTCACACTTCTCAAGACCGAGGTGGGAAGTTTCAAAGCCACTGGGCATATGGAAAATGCTACCCAAACCACAGAATCCTTTACAGTTGCACTCTATGAGCACCTACAGGAATGCATGGATCGTGCCATCCCAAGTAAAACCAAGACTCACTCCTCCAAAAACAGGAGACCAGTCTGGTGGACCCTGGCCATAAATAAGCTATACAACAGAAGGAGGAAACTATTAAATGAAAAGACAAAATCCCAAAAAGGGAAGGCATCCCTGATCAGTACTAGTAAGAAACTTTGATCCCTCATAAAATCATGAAAGGCTAGCTTTGAAAGAAAAATCACCAAAGACTCCAAAGATAATCACAAGGCGTTCTTTAGCTACGTCAAGAATCTGGGTGGCAACTCTCAGGTATGCTCTGAGCTGGTGCAAAATGGCACAAAATACACTGAACCCACTGACATTGCCAACATCCTGGCGGACAGATTCAGTGAAAACTTTACCCCCCCCCTTCCCTCCCAAAAGATCCAGTGTCTATCCCAGAAGAATGCAATCCCCCAGACATCACAGACACACAGGTGAAAAGCAGCCCTCTCCAAAGTAAAAAACACAGCATCAATGGGACCGGATGGTATCCCGGGCTGTGTCTTACACAAGCTCCAAAATGAACTAAACCCTCACATAAATTCATTGTTCCAACTCAGCCTTACCGCAGGTTATGTATCCAAAGAATGGTGTACAGCAACAGTGATCCCGCTTCACAAAGGTGGTGCCACAATGGATTCTGGGAACTATCGCCCTATAAGTCTGACTAGCCTGGTCTGGAAGGCTATGGAGCGCATCATCATGGATCTCATAAACAAAGACATTGGGAACCTCCAAACACTGGACCCTACCCAATTTGGCTTTGTTAAAGGCAGATCTTGCCTCTTAAACCTAGTTGACTTCTTCGAAACAGTTACCAAAGCCATAGATGAGGGAAAGGTAGTTCACACAGCCTACCTGGACCTCGCAAAGGCCTTCAACACAATACCCCACTCAGGCATCATAAATAAGCTTACTAGCTTAAATATTAACCCATATGTCATAGATGGGTTGCAAACTGGCTCAGGGATAGAACTCACATGGTCAGAGTCGCAGGTACCATGTCCGACTCTAAACCGGTTACAAGTGGTGTCCTACAGGGCTCAGTCCTGAGACCCCTCTTGTTCGGTATTTACTTCTCTGAGGTACAGGTAAACACAGGAGGACTGTGGCTTACCAAGTTCACAGACGATTGCAAACTGGGAGCCATAATAGACTCTCCAGCTGACACAAGCATCCTCCAGAAGGGCCCTACGGAAACGGATACCTGGTGTCAGAAACATGGCCTCAAGCTAAATGCCAAAAAGTGCATAGTCATCCCCTTTGGGAAAAACAAAGTGCCCACAAACTACCACATAGGAGGTAATCCACTAAGTACCGAAGAAGTAATTAGGGATCTGGGGATCCAAGTAGATAGTAGTCTCTCCTTTGACAATCACATTGCCAAAGTGGTTAGAAAAACCTTCTATATAGCTCACCTAATCATAAAAGGGTTTACATCTAGATCAAGAGAGGTCATTGTGCCCCTCTACTCATCGCTCGTCAGGCCCATAATTGAATACAATTCCCCATTTGGGATGTACTTTACCCGACACCTGCAACAACTGGAGAGACCTCAAAAATACCTCACCAAGAGGATCGTGGGCCTCAAACAGATGCCCTATGCAGCTTGACTAAAGAAGCTCCAACTCTACTCAGTTGCTTACCGCCTACTCAGAGGTGACCTCTGCCTGACATTCAAGGCCATGTCTAACCCGGAACCGTTGGACATGCTCCACCTCAAGAAAACCAATTCCATTAGAACTACATGCTCCAGGGATTTAAACCTTAGCACAACAATAAACAGGACATGCTGGAGGGATAGATTCATATCCCAAAGGCTTCCCTCGCTCTGCAATAGAATCCCAGTCCATGCTAAACAGAGCCCCTCGCTGACCCTCTTCAAGAGAAATCTTGATGAGTGGATGGGTAATTGTAAATTTACTCTGGGGATCACTTCTATGGCCCTGCTTGACAGAGGCTCAGGAATCTGGTCTAAAAGGGAGGTGAAAGCCAACATTCTGGCTAGGCTTATAAATGCCCTAGTGCAGATAGCCTAGTAACTACCTATGAACCTATGAACCTATATACAGTAATGTCATAATACAATGAAGCTAGAACATTCAGCATCACTAAGCATGTCAGAAAATGTGTAATACAGTGACGTTAGAGTACTAAAAATCTCTGAAAATGTGTAGTAAAGTCATAAAATAATGAAGTCAGAACATCCCAATCACTGAATATGTGAGCTAATGTCATAAAGCAATTATGTTAGAACAGTCAGCATCACTGAACGTGTCAGGATAGGTCATAATAGAATGAAAGTAGAAACGTTAGCATCACTATACATGTGTGGTAATGTCATTAAGCAAAGAAGTTAGAAAACATAGCATCATTGAACGTACTTGATAATGTCACAAAACAATGAGGTTAGAACACCCAGCATCACTGAGTATGTCTGATAATGTCATAAAGCAATGAGGTTACAACATGTATTATTACTAAACCTATGCGATGATCTCATAAAACAATGAAGTTTAAAAACTCTATAATATTGAATATGTCTGTTAATGTCTTAGTATCATGACGTTAGAAGACTCACCATCACTGAACATTTCTGTTAGGTCATAATGCAATGAAGTTAGAAAAGCCAGCGTCACTGAACATGTTTGGTGATGTCATAAAACAATGAGGTTAGAACACTCAGTATTACTGAGTGTGTCTCATAATATCATAAAGCAATGAACTGTGAACAGCCAGCTTCACGGAAAATGTCTCCTATAGTAAATAAATATGTTGGGACACTTAGCATCACTGAACATGCTTGGAAAAGTCATAAAACAAAGAAGTTAGAACACTCAATAGCAATGGACATGTCTGGCAATGTCTGGTAATTTCATAAAAAAATGAAGCTTGAACACCTAGAAACACTGAACTTGTGTGGTAATGTAATAAAACAATGAAGTTAGAACTCCCGGCATCACTGAACATTTCCAATAATGTCATAATAAAATGACTTTAGAACACTCACCCTCACTGAACATGACTGGTAATGTCATAGTACACCAAAGTTCGAACATTTAGCATGACTGCAGATGTGAGGTTATATAAAAAAACAATGAAGTTAGAACACTCAGCATCACTTAACATGTCTGGTGAAGTCATAATGCATTGAAGTTACAGCACCCAACATTACTGAGCATGTCTGGTGATGTCATAAAACAGTGAAGTCAGAAGACACAGTATTACTGAACATGTTTGTTAATGTGATAGAAAACAAAGTTAGAAAACCAAGAACCACTTAACATATCTGGTATTATCATAATACAATGAAGTTAGAGCACTCAGAATCACTGAACATGTCTGGTAATGTCATAATACAGTGAAGTTAGAACACCCAGCCTCACTGAACATGTCTGGTGATGTCATAAAACAGTGAAGCTTGAATAGTCAGTATCACTGAACTTAGAAAGTTGCTAGAATTAAGGATTTTTTATCAGAATGCATTTCTGAAGACTATAAAGTTTGAAACTCAAATGTGTCATTATTTTGTGACTTCAGTCTTCAATGATTTGACAGAAAAACACCAACTTTGCTCTGACAGAATATAGGATACCTGCAGAATGAGATTGTGCTATGAAGCCCAGTGCTGGGATATGAAAAGATAAATGGTGTTGATGCTGGGACCAAAGAGGTTTCAGATACCAGTGTTTCTTTCTCATATAGAGTTTTGCCTTGTGTATCAAGAGAATCATAGATGCCATGAGACTGAAAATGATGACGTATTCCCATACAAGGGTCGAAGTCTGACTTGAAAACTTTAAAAAAATCTAAATAAAGATCTTTTTTTTTCCAGTTGAAGAAAAGTTCTATGAGCTGAGATGTCTAGTTGACATCCCAGGAACACAATCCTGTGTGCTAGAGGCAAGAAAGACTTTTGCATGTTTTCTGAAATCCCAACTTGTGCAAGAGATATCTCAGCCAAAACAGACACTCTTGACTATATGATAAAGACTCTGAAACAGAAACAGGTAATCTAAATACGTAAAAATGTGGATACGCTATAGCCTGCAATGAGCTATAACTGGAACCAGACACTTTGTGAACACTCTTGGTGCAGTGGATAGTCCAAATAATAAGACAGAGAACTGACAATGTGATTCAAACACACAAAACTTTAAGAAACATCTGAAGTCTGCATGAATATTGATGTGATGATAAGCATCTTTTAAGTCAGCATTACCAGGAAACTTGAATGAGGAAGAAAAGGTAACAGGTTGTCAAGTGTCATCATTTTTGAATTTGGGCACTATCGCAAACAGGTTTAGGAAAGATCCAGAATTGGACTCCACACATTTTATTTTTTGGCACTTAGAACATCCTTGCATAAAGTCCCTTCCCTACCTGGGAAGGATGAACCCATTCTATCATTCCTTGGGACAGCATGTAATTAAGAACAAGAGTAAAACAAAAGAGTCTGATTTGCAGGATGAGGAATGATCCCCTGGAAAGGAGGAACTTCCCCTCACAGCCTTCTGTAATCTTTCTGAATGACTTTCAGAACCCATTTGTCTGCTGAAACAATCTGTTTCCAAAGAGAAAAATAGAAAAAGAGGAAAAAGATAGGGACCAAGGTGTGAGGGGGGCCACAAGGTTTCTTGAATAGTCATTCAGCCATTTTGGACTATCCTTGGTTTTGGGAGGTTTGAGATTTCTTTTTGGAACCCCCCCCCCCCCTTGCCACTTCTTAAACCTCTGCAACAGAAGGGCCAAACACTAAATCTCTATCTAAGGGAGAATTTAAAATTAAATTTTTAAATCATCTGAAAGGTTCTGAGAATGCAGTCAAGCAAACCTCCTTAAAACAGTACCAGTAGCCATACCCTGGAAGAATTAAACACAGAATTATACACACACTGCAAACAATGAGTAGTGACCTGTGCAATAGAAGAAACTAAATTACTTAAAGCAGTTTTTGAGGAGACTATAGATAAAACATCTTCACACTTTCACGATATGTCAGAACAAATTTTAACATATGAGCCTGACAATTTAAAATTCTGAAAATCATAATTACAGAAGTATGCACTTTTTCCCTTGCCTGTCAATAATTTCCCATCCTTATTAGAAAGAGTAGGATTTGAATTAACTAAGTGTTTAGAAGAAGTAGAATCAACTAAGGTTATAGCTGCTGTGTCAGGACTGGGGAATAGTGTATAAAAATGTAAAAGATTGAGGAACTTTATACATCATATCTACCTTTTTAGGGACAGCTAGCTAACTATCAGGAAAAATGCAAGCGGTAAGACACACATCCGCTAAAGCAGACAGTACAGGAAGAAAGGGTGTAGGTTCTGGAAAATCCTTCTGAAACAATTCATAGTATTTTCAGTGTTCTCTCACTAAAGACACTAGGACATTCTAGCAATAGTCTCAGGGAAAGAGAAACCCCCACAGGAAGAAGCAGAAACTGAACTCCGCTCTGAGTCTGAATCAAAAATCTGAAGTCAAAACCTTGAATCAGTCCCTGCATCTTCCCTTTCAGATTCAGAATCTTGAATCTCTTCAGGAAAATAGGCAACCCCCTTTCTTTTACCAGAAACTACTCTACAAGAAGGATCAATAGTCTGAATTAACTCCTAAGCCAGTCATAGTAAGCTACTCACATTCAAAGAAATTTGAAGAGAAATAAATTTGAGGAGAAGTAGATACATGTTTGGTTTTCTGTTTCTTTTTTGACAGTAGAAATAGCGCCAACCATGTTACTAATGGCAGCCACTGCTTCCTGAGGGATGGGCACAGCATTCTGATATAATAGGGAAACCTTCCTTGTTCCATCTCAGAGGACTGACAAAGAGTACTTCTCCCTTGTCCCTGGTCCATAGTGACTGTAGGTGCTACACCAGAGGGACGCAGGGTGAAACATGAGTGGTCTGAGGTAAACCAAATGGCCACATCAGACTTACTCAACTGCAGCTCAGGTAAATTGTTAGCCAGCTGTGGTGGCAAAGGCTGTTTGCTTCATTTTTTCTTTTTGTGGCTGGAAGACGGACTGACCATGGGAATGACAACCTGTTCTGTGGTCAAGCCAAAACTGGTGCTTCTCTCCCAAGGAAGGCAACCAACAAATGACAGTAAAACTACCAGTCCAAAGAAGTTGCTTTTTTGAGAGAAAAAAACATAGTAAAAAGCATTTTCAAACAATATTTCAGCCACATAATTAAACACAATTTCACAACAAAAAACAAGGTATCAGTTAGTTTACAAAACTTTAAAACTGACAAAATAAACAAGTGCGCCATTTAAAAGTACATTACAGTCTCGAGACAATCCATTAAGACACAACTCTCTTAGCTTTAAAATAAATTTCATGAAGAAGAAAGGGTACTTACGTATTATCGCAACCAGATTCTGATGGAGTCACTTACTGCCGGCCCTTCAAGCTACCATTTTGTTCGGGAAATAACATCCACCTTTTTTTATGATGTTATGTTTACAACAGAAAATAATGGAAATGGAAAACATTACCATGTTTAGAAATGATATCTTATTCAGCCTGCTGGTGGCTCTGTATGATTAGTACTTCTGTGATTGAAACTCATGTTCATAATCAAGCTGCCTTTCAGTTTACATATTGTTGCACTTGTTAGGTAAGTATTTTTATCCCAGCAAGCTTTTACATGCTGGCACCCCTGCTGTAACTTAATTCTTGTTTCTAACAGTATAGAAATATATCTGTTACAGCAAAACAGAGATGCTGGTAGACCGCTAACGGTAATGTGATAGGGAGATACAACCGAAGCTCCAAGTCAAATATGTAGCAGTTTGGCTGAGCAACTCATTCTTTGAAAGATGGTTAGACATACCTGCAAAGCTCCCACTTCAGACCCCCACACACCCTCCCAAAAAAAGAGCAGGAAAAAAAAAACATACAGCTTACAATGATTTTTTTGGAATGGTTTCCAGAAGGGAAGGATAGCCTGAGGGCTGCCAAGCAGCACTCCTATTTAAGTGTCAGGAAAGGACACTGCCCAGCAAGAGGAATTTCAGCATTATTCTTCTCCCCATGTGCAAAACAATCTGAAAAAAAAACAATAGTTAGGACTTTACACACCCCTGGTTAGGTTACCACACATCACTTCACACAACCGTTATGAGATATGCGACTGCTGAAATCTGGTTGCACTAATACGTAAGTACCAAAGAAAGTAATAAAATATCAATAAATATAGGAAAATAGAAGTTTTTTTCCCCAAAAGAAACTTATCTGCCCAGCAAAGGAAATCACAAGCCTGCTGTTAATCCTCAAAAGCCTCTGAGGAGAGTACACTTTGGTGGCAGTAAAGCATCGAAGGGCTCTGTGCTCACACTTGTCTTTTACTCAGCTCCTCACAAGCTGCTTGACAGTTTGGGCACATTGAAGGTACCCTGAAGCTTTGGAAGCTAGCCATCTGTTATATCCTTTGTATGATATAACCCATATATCCAAGGCTATTACAGCCATGATCAGTATGAAGAACATCACTCAGAATCACTGAACATGTCTGGTAAGGCAGTAAGAAAATCAACATGTCTAGTAATGTCATAAAACATTGAAGTTAGAACACTCAGAATCATTAAACATGTCTAATAATGTCATAAAAGAATGGAATTAGAACACTCAGCATCACTGATCATGTCTGGTAATGCCATAACACAAATAGTTTAGAACCCTGAGAATCACACAATATTTCTAGAAATGTCATAAAACAATGACTAGAACATTAACTATCACTGAACCTTTGTCTGATAATGGCTTAAAACAATTAAGTTAGAGCACTCACCATTACTGAACATGTCTGGTAATGTTATAACCTAATGAAGTTAGAAAACTCAGAATCACTGAAGATATGTGGTTATGTCAAAAAACAGGATGTTAGAACACTCAGTATCATTGTACATGTGGAAATTTATAACACAATGAGGCTGGAAAACTCATCGTCACTGAACATCTCTAATAATGTCATAAAACAAAGTTAGAACCCACGGTATCACTGAACTTGTGTCTGATGATGTCAAAAAAACAATAGAGTTAGAACCCTTGGTATCAGGGACGTCGGGAGGCATATGCACTGTACTGATTTCAGTACAACTTCTTAGAAGAGGGGGTAGCATTTAAAAAAAAAAAAGTACATATTTTTAAAGGTTGTTGGCTCCTTTAAGGGGGATATGAGCCAGTCGGAAGTGAGCTCACTTCATGTCCGGCTGGCCGCGAGCAGGAAATGTGCAGTAGTGAGCAAGTGGAAGAAGACAATCGCAAATGGATTATCGCAAGCGGGAAATGTGAAAATGGAAGGCAATCAAGTGTCATGAACAGATTATCAGGTTGTGTGTGTGTGTGTGTAAATGCCCCCCACAGAATACACCTGCTGGCCATAGGTGTGTGTGAAAATGCACCCACAGAATACACCTGCTGACTATAAGTGTTCAGGCTCAAACCCTGTACCTTTGCTTCAGAGTAAGAAGAGCCTAAAGTCCTTAACCACCACCATTTCTGAACTTTGTTCAGATTTGTTTTTCTAATGGTTGTTAGCTATGGTGAGAAGTGAGAACTGAAGTTGTATTTCCCCCATTATTGTTTTTGTTGTGTGTCCAAGTTTTTTGTGCTAAGGTGTGAAGTTAGAACTATATTTGTATTCCCTCATTATTGGCTTTGTTTGTCCAGGTTTTTTTGTGCTAAGAGGTTGAGAGCTATCTAAATGATAGCCATTAAGTTTGTCTTCCTATTTTTCAAACTACTGATTTAGCATAGTGGTATGTTGCACTGACTGTAATGCATATGGTTCTGGGTTAAAGACATGCATGGTGATAACACAGCATTTTATTCTAGCAACTTTCCAAAATTATAAAAGCAATGTTTAAAATGTGTCCATGGTTTTTGGGCTTTTGTCCCCCCCCCCCCAATAAATGTTAGCTTTTCTTCTGCTGCAAAGTTCAGAGATACAGTTAAGTGTTGACATTTTACAAGGAGCTGAGAGCTGCAGGGGAACTAAAGTTTAGTGCTGCTTATGCTGAGTCTGCTTGTAATGTTAATGGCACAACAGGTAGTGTACTTGCTTTTGATGCAGAAGGCTGTGGGTTCTTCTCCCACAGTAGGTAGATGCATTGCTGATACTGTACTGTGTTGTAAAGGGGGTGAATGCTGTAGTCCGTTTTGGCAAAGATATCTAGTAGTAACTATGAACCTGTTATCAGTTTGCCATCCATTCCCTATTGCAATATTACTAGCATATCATTGTTTTTAATGCAACATAGGCAATTTATTCCTCAAGGGCAACAGGCACTTTATTTGTAGATGAAACCATGAAATATAAAGTTGCTTGCTAGCAGCAGCCTCTTCATTAGTTACAGATTTCTTTAATGTGGAATTATGTAGATGGCTTTTACTAGTTCAGAGATTGTGCATATTTACTGATACTGGTGGACTGTAGAAGTTTGAGTAGACTTTTATGATGGAAATGTTATGAATTGGGCTATTTTGTCATTATTGGTGCATGCATTTTGTTTCATTGTTTACTGGAAAAATGTTCAAACCAATAAATTTAAAACACTCTCTAACAACTATACTGTATTGTACAAGGAATATAATTTAATACAATCAGGAAGGTGTATCAAAGAGAACGTGTATGTTTCATGTGCAAGGGGCCTATGATTTGAAAACAGCCCAAAGTTAATCTTTATCTGCCAGTGGCAAAATGTATTTTCTTTGAATGTGGGTTAAAAATGCTGTTTCAATGAATGTGAGTTTTAAGGGCAGAGAAGTTTTAATGCTAAGTCTAGTTTCATTGTGAGACTGCATTGCTTTGTTTAGCAGATATTTATTGGTGTTCGTGCTGTAAAATGAAAAATAAAACTTTTCTGGCAAATCAGTTAGGAATGAAGTCATTAAATAATGACCGACATTAAGTTTCAGACGTCACAATCTTCAGAAAAATGCATGCTAAACAAAGACCTGATATTCTATCAACTGTCTTAAGTTTATACAAGATCAAGTTTTAGTACTGTTTGTATGTTCCCCCAGTATATTGGCCTTGTCCAGATTTCCTGCATTAAGAGGTCAAGAGGTATGTACAAATAAATCACTTTATAGAATTAGGAATATCCAAACCTCTCAACTGTCCCCAATTTTGGCTCAAAATGTTGCTCTCCCCCTAATAATCTCTCTGCAAAATAGCAATTTTGGAAGAAAACGTGGAGGGTTTACTTTTATAAATAACTGTAATGATCAGAGTTATACATTACTTTTATTTCAAAAATGCATGTAGATTCTCTAATTTTGTCAGCTGCTCAAGTTAACTGTGCTCATATTAAAATGGTGTCCCTTCTTTGACAGGTTTCCAGCTGTATTGTCTGGCAATTTTACATTTCATTTTTGCATCACATTTTTGGTCCGTTTTTCATAAAATTGCGGTTTTCTGGCAAATTAGTGGCAAATCGTTAAAGACTGAAGTTAGAAAATAATGGCAGACATTTGAGTTTCAGATTTCATACCTTTCAGAAAATTCATACTAATGCAAGACCTACTACTATTCTATTATCTTTCTAAGTTTATAAGAGCAATATTTAAAAAAATGTCCTTATTTTTGGGCCTTTGCCTCAGTTTTATTTATGAGTTTGTTGTTCTAAGAGGTTGAGAGGTGTGTGTGTGTGTGTGTGTGTGTGTGTGTGTGTGTGTGTGTGTGTGTGTGTGTGTGTGTGTGTGTGTGTGTGTGAGGTAGGTAGGTAGCATACCTCTCAACTGTCCAAATTTTGCAGAATGTCCAGATTTTTGCCCCATATTTTTTGTCTGTTCCTCATAAATTTTGTGATTTTCCAGAAAATCATTGAAGGCTGAAGTTGCTAAATAATGACAGACATTTGAGTTTCATATTTCATGTCCTTTAGAAAAATTCATACTAGCACAAATCCTGTTATTCTAGCAACTTTCTCATACTAGCACAAATCCTGTTATTCTAGCAACTTTCTAAGTCCACGAGAGCATTTTTAATATCTGTCCCTGTTTATTTTAGGCTTTGTCCATATTTCTTGCACTAAGAGGTAGGTAGGGGTGTGTGTGTGAATGAAACACCCTAGTTAGGGGTAGCAGGTGGTTAGTAATTTACTCAAGCTCAAAGCCTGTACCTTAGTCACAGAAAACAAAAGCATGAATCCTCTACCCCAACTACCATGCTGCATTTTTCAAAGAACTGACTTTCAGGTTCATTTTCAATTCAAGGAACCGAGTTTGAGTGAATCTATATTATATTACTGAAGAGGCATTACAGCGAATGCCTCTTCATCGACACTAAAAGAGCAAACCGTGAATTACGAGAATGGCCGTAGCTTGGCTGGGGAGGGGGTTAGCAGTTTGAGAGCTGTGAGTACAAATTTTAAAATCCTAGCTACACCCCTGGTTGGTATCACTGAACTTGTGTCTGATGATGTCAAAAAACAATAAAGTTAGAACCCTTGGTATCGGTATCACTGAATCGGTGTCTGATGATGTCAAAAAACAATAAAGTTAGAACACTGAACATCATTAAACATAACTAGTATTTTCATATTAGAATGAAGTTAGAACTCACAGCATCACTGAACATTTCTGTTGATGTAAAAACAATGAAGTTAGAATGTTCATAATTACTGAACATGTCTGGTAATATCAAAAAATAAACAAATAATAACAACTACCAGCACTGAATATGTCTAGTAAAGGGAAAATACAGTGACATTAGAACACCCTGCATTTCTGATCATGTCTGGTAATGTCATAAAACAGTGAAGTTAGAGAACTCAACATCACTGGAGATGTCTGGTGATGTCATAAAATAAAGACTTAGAACACCCATCATCACTCACCAAATTTGGTTATGTCATAACGAAATGAAGTTAGAATAATAATCAACACTGAACATGTCTGGTAATGTGCTAAATGAATGAGATTAGAACCCAGAGTCTCTCTCTCTCTCTCTCTATATATATATATATATATATATGTGTGTGTGTGTGTGTGTGTGTGTGTGTGTATAAAATACACAAATAGAATAGAATAGAAATAAATAGAATACACAAAATCACTGAACATGTCTGGTAATGACATAAAAGAATAAAGGTAAAACACCCACCATCACTGAACATATCTGGTGGTGTCATAATGAAATGAAGTTAGAGCACTCAGTATCACTGATCATGTCTGGTGATGTCATAATGAAATTGTTAAATAAAATTCAGAATTCAATACACAGGAGGTTCAGATTCAAAAGTTTACTAGTGTACACCAGGAGGCAAAAAACCATACAAGTACAGAATTTTGTCTGACATGAAACAGGAAGCACACAATTTTATATAGGTTTAACATTCAAGCTATGCCCACCTTACTGACGTGACATGTCACAGGGCATCTACATCACTTTAGCTTACAAGCCTCTATTCTTTTAATTGCTGATGCAGTATGTTTTAAAAAACTTTTCCTCTAGATACAATACGGCCTTGCTATCCAGCTGGTCAGTCATAATGTCTTTCTGTAAAGTTACTTTTTCAAGGTTTCATATCAGTTTGAATACAATAGCAGCTTCTGTATTTTAATGTATGTCTTTGTTCTCTGTTATACTTTCTCACACAGCTGCGTGCTAAGGAACACATATACAAGGCCAGATCATCCCAACAGGAAAAAGCAGAAGATTTCATTATTTCACACATTTAATTTCCTGACCCAGCAGATAATCACTTATGAAAAGCATAAACATTAAAACTTGCTAAGCTAGCATTCTGCCAGGGTCAGAGATCAGCTTTTGCTTCAAGCCACGCTGCAGTTTCAAAACTACTTCACATTTAGACATGAATTAATTTTACTACTATATGATTAATAGAATAAAATGCATTATATACTACTTTGCTTTTAAGCTAGCATTTCTCATGTATTCAAATACACATTTTTCTAACATTTTCCCCCTATTAATACTTTTTATTCTATTTTGAAGTATGCATAGTGTCATTTCATCTCCTAGCCTTTCCCACTCAGGATTTTCAGCTAGGTGAGTCATTCAACCTATACTTCAGAAAAAGCATCATCTGAAATCAATCTTTCACTTTAAATATCTTGGTAGAAAGTTTCAGTAACAGATACATCAACAAAATCTTTGATTAATCTTTTCATGCAGGGAATTCCACAGCAAACACATGCTCCTATTAGGAGTATACCCACACAAATGGCAATCAGAATATTCATTAGGATGGAACCCCACCCCCCAAATAGATTCTGGAAAAAGTCCGTCAGTGGGTTTGGGCCTGGTTCAGTCATGGCTGATACTTGCTGACTTACCTCTAGGTGGTTATTTATCTCATGACAATTGTCAGGAATAAATGCACAGCATTCTTCTTTGATAAGCGCGCACGTACCACCTCTCGCTGCTAGGGTGAAGTCAAGAGCCATCCGATTTTGTAGCACAACAGTTCTCATTGCATTCAGTTCATCAGTCACTAGTTCTAGGGCAGAAAAAGTTGCATTACTCATTACTTCGAGAAGTTTCAGCAACTTCCTCAGCTCCCAGATCGATTTGACTGCTCCATAGGCTGGGAATATTCCTGCCCAGGATATAACACTGTCACTCAAGTCCATATGAGTCAATTCGCTTTTGTCTTTTACTGAATTATGGTCTTTCCAACCAGCTTCGATCTTCCCAACTGGATTCATAGGTTTCTTAACTGGACCTTCAGATTTTCGAGCTGTTTCTCTTATGTTTCGTATCTTACCCAAAGGTAATTCTGCAGTATGTCTTATTTCCGGAACCAAGTAACCCAAAAAACAACTGCCGGACCAATTCTCAGGTAAGAATTTATATGCCTTTTTCCCACAAATAAAATAACAGTTTTCTACTTTAGTACTAATACACATTAGCCCTGCATGAAACATTTTCTGATCTATAACTGACAATTGTTTAGAAAGAACTGGATTTTTTTTAATGTCAATCATAGTTGTTTTCAATGAGTTCAAATACGAGTCATAATTAGTATTGCAAAAAGTATTGCCATTACTATTCTTAATATAACATCAGTAAGAAATAGTTATGTTACAATTGCTCCAACCCACCTGGAGAGTGTCATTTTTGTAGAAACATACAACTCCTTTTTGTGTGATAGGTAAAAATAAAGCTATTTTGTCCTGTGATCTCACAGTTCCTGTGTCGAAAAGTAAATTCTCCCAAGTCTCATTTACCCCCAAAGGGACAGCGGACATTATCAGTCCTCCATATGCTGTTGGTATAGCTGTACAAACCCAGCAATTTGAAATGTTCATAGTCTCTGCATACACACGTTTCATGGCTAGGTATGTGCTAAAATTTGGATGCCGGTCTATAGACGTTTCATCACGCCTTCCCACTTTCACTTGTGTGGTTGTGTGCAGGATAAACCACAGCAAGAGGAAAATTGTCACAATTACAGTTAATAAATGTACACACAACAAAATGATTATGCAACATCTCTGGGGTTGATCTAGACTTCTATTCGCTTTGTTTTTGGCCATCTCGGTCTGGTTGTATATCAGTCTCAAAGTTTTTATCAAGTTGAAAGTTCTTTACCGGTTTACGATGAGTCAAATGAACCCAGGATGTCCTCTCAGCCACTCTGACTGCAGTAGGCATTGCCAACAGAACCTGGTACGGTCCTTCCCACTTTGGACTCGCCCAATTCTTCCTTTTCATCACTTTCACCCAAACGTATGTTCCTGGAACCACGACTGCTTCCACCGGTCTGGTCTGTTCCTTATCTGAAAAAGAGTTAAATTGCAAAACAGATTTATTTGTTAACAGTCTCCTCATATAACTAGCTAATGAACTGTCAGCCTCTTGCTCTGCAGGCATGAGAGCTTTCCACTGAGGCACATAATATGCTCTCCCAAAAACCATTTCAAAGGGAGTCAAACCCTTTACATTTGGAACCGTTCTCATACTCAGCAGTGCTAAAGGCAGACAGTATATCCAATTCTTTTGGGTCTCCTCTACTAGCTTCCTAAGTTTATTCTTTAGGATACCATTGTACCTTTCCACCAGTCCTGCTGACTGTGAGTGGTAAGCACAATGGTTCTTCAAGGAGATACCAAAAAATCTCCCAAGCTGATGAATCGTTTGATTCACAAAATGTGTGCCATTGTCACTATAAATCCTTTCTGGAATGCCAAATCTAGGGATTACTTCTTTTATCAGGGCTTTTGCCACTGTTGCTGCATCCGGGTTTTTGGTTGGAAAAGCTTCTACCCATTTAGAAAACATGTCTATAATAACTAAACAAAAACCTTTTCCCTTCACATTTATTCAATTCTATGAAATCCATACAAATAGTATGGAACGGATACGGTGGTATAGGAAAACTTCCTTGCTTGGTTTTAAATGCCCCTTGTGCGTGATGCTTGTTACAAGTATGACAAGCTGCACAAAATCTTTTTGTGTAGTTTATGTATCCATATGTTTGGAATATTCGATTTACTAACTGTACCATCCCCCCTGTTGAGACATGGCACTGCCCATGGCTCAACAAAGCTGCATATCTAAATAAATTAGACGGTAATATCAGTTTTCTTTCTTTGGAAATGTACAGTCCATTCTCAAGAATTGCACCTCGTTTTACCCATTTTTGTTTTTCTGCTTTTGTAGTAAGCGTCTGCATTGTTTTTAACATGTCTAAATCTAAAATCTCAGAGGGTTGTAATTCCTCATTTAGAAGTAAAGTTTCTGAGTCTGAGGCTGCTTGCTTTGCAGCTGCATCAGCTCGTGCATTGCCTTTCGAAATCTTATCTTGTTGTTTTGTATGAGCTACACATTTACAAATAGCTACTTTGGTAGGTAACTGAATAGATTCTAATAACTCCAAAATAAATTGCGCATGATTAATAGGTTTTCCACTAGATTTTATCATTCCTCTGTTTTTCCATTCTTGTGCAAATACATGTACTGTAGAAAAAGCATACTGACTATCAGTATATATGTTCACACACTTGTTTTTTGCTAAAGTACATGCTCTCGTCAAAGCTATCAATTCCGCTGCTTGTGCAGATAAGTTGTGTGGTAAGGATTGAGCTTCTAAGATTTCAGTGTCTGTAACTACTGCATACCCTACCAGATTCTTCCCTGTAGGACCCCTTCTGCATGAGCCGTCCACGTAATATGTCACCTCGGCATTATCCAAGGGCATATCTGTAAGATCTTGTCAAGGTAAAGCTAACTGTTCAATTTCCTGCAGGCAGCTGTGTGGTGTGCCCTCTGCAGGAGTTGGAAGTAATGTTGATGGATTCAATGTTGTACATCGTTCAATTGTCATATGAGGTTGGCTCAGCAGTATAGTCATACATGAAAGATGTCTAGCAGGAGAAAGGTATGCCATTTTCTCTTGCAGTAAAATTATTGCAACTGCATGAGGCACTCTCAATGTGAGAGAGTGGAATAACACCACTGAGGCCGAAGCCTGTACTGCCATTGCGGCTGCAACTACTGCTTGTACACAGTGAGGCAAAGATCGCGCCACTGGGTCTAACTGTGATGAATAGTAAGCTATGAGGCGTTGCTTGTCCCCATGTTGCTGCATCAATACTGATGTCATGTACCCTTGCTTACAATCTACGGTCTGAAAGAACCGTTTGTGATAATTTGGAAGTCCTAAAACTAATGAAGAAGCTATTAACTGCTTCAACCTGCAGAAAGCTGTTTCTGCTTCGGCTGTCCATTGTAAGAGATCTTGTGCTGCCATTGGTGTCTTATATATCAAGTCAGTCAGTGGAGCAGATTCCAAAGCATAATTTGGTATACAGCTCCAACAAAAATTAGTTGTACCTAAGAAAGACATCATTTCTTTCTTGGCCGTTGGCTTGGGTGCTTGCAAAATTGCTGTTTTTCCTTTCCTCATCTAGTATTCTACCTTCATTGGATATTACATATCCAAGGTATCTAACTTGTTTTCTCCAAAGTTGTAACTTACTTTTGTTTACTTTGTGTCCTTGTGTTGCTAAAAATTTCAATAATGCTACAGTATCCTCCCTGCACTGTTGCTGGGTGGGGGCTGCTAGCAAGATGTCATCTACGTAAAGTAGAATTTGACTACCTCCCGGTGGGGTAAACCCTGCCAGGTGGCTAGCCATTTCTTGTGCAAATATTGTTGGGCTCTCACAATATCCCTGCGGTAGTTGAGTATACGTATACCTTTTACCCTGAAATGTAAATGCAAACCAATATTGACTATCAGGATGTATAGGTATCGAAAAGAAAGTATTGCTAATATCTACCACAGAGAAATACTTCTGTTGTGGTTCTAAATCGTTCAACAAGGTATGTGGGTCTGGCACCGTAGGTGCTCTAGGTATTACTGCATTATTTACAGCTTGTAAATCTTGTACCATCCGCCATTCCCTGTTTGCTTTTTTAACAGGAAATAGGGGTGTATTACATGGTGAATCAGGAGATTCTACCAGTACTCCTTCTTTGAGTAATGCTGCTATTATTGTCTTAATTCCTATTTCTGCATCCTTTCTCAAAGGGTATTGTCTTTTCTGTGGTCTAAAAGCTGACTTTGGGGTAATTGTAACTGGTCCTGCTGTTTGAATAAGTCCTACATCTGACTTGCCTGTTGACCAAAGAGTTGTTGGAATTTCACATAAGGCCTTTTCTTCTTCTTCTAACAAAAATGCTAATCAGCTGTCCTCGCTAGATTGCAAGTGTACAGCTGGATGTGTCTGTGCCAACCAATTCAGTTTTTGTTTTTGTATCCCTTATTCTGACAGTTCTAAATCAGTCTGTTTCTCCCATCTTGTTACTTTTTCTCCTAAATCTGCCCATTTAACACTTTTGTTCTTTGTCAAGCTGACATGTGGCAACCGATTTGATTTATACAATGCAAGGAATTCTTGAGGTAATGAACAGCTAACTACACTGTTCCCCTCAGTATCCCAGTACAAAGTACGCAAAACCAATCTAGTTGCATGATTTCTAAACAGTTCTTGCTCATACTCTCTATCAGGTCCTGGTGTAGTACAGTAGTATAGAGTACAGTGTAACAAATGCTGTCGATCAGTGTCAAGGGAGGGGGCTTTACTGATGGCTACATTCATCAGCTCCTCAGTCACTGCCCCTGGACCAGTCGTGACTGGGTCCTGACTGTACCAATAAAAGGTTTCACCCTCCGATCGCACTACAAAGGTATCCATTTGTCTCTGCCTCCATACCTTGTACAGTTGGAACTACTGCTATGCCAAATATCTGCATAAGGTCCCTGCCCAACAGATTTACTGGACACTTTGCAGAAACAACTATTTTACTTCTCTGGGTCATACCTGAAACAGGTTCAGTTATTGCTATATCATGGGAAAGTGGTTCCCTGTATAACTGTCCATTTGCGGTTTTTACTAGTATATAATCAGGTGATTCAGAATGTTCTGGCAACTTGGAGGGGTGTATCAAAGTCCGTGACGCTCCTGAGTCACACAGGAATTTGACTTCCCTTCCCTCCACCAGAAGTGTAACGTCCGGTTTCGTATCTGCCAAGTAGAGCTCTAAGCTCAATAATGCTAAGTCCATAATTTCACTTTCTTCATCCTCCATATCTACTTGCACTTCCTTTACTCCTTCTATCACATTTACATTTGTTTTCTGTTCATTAACTTTTCCTGATGATTTCTAACTCTTACATGATGTATCTTCACTATCATATAGTCAGTCCTCATTTCCCTTATCTTCTGTAATTACCTTTTTGTTTTGCCTACAATCCCTTGCTAGATGTCCTTTTTTCCCACACTTGAAGCATTCACCTCTCTTTTTCCTTTCTTCAAAATCTTCTGATCGTTTGTCAGACTGTTTGTTTCCCTGGGTATTTTTCTTGCCCTTTTTACCTGACTGTAATACAAATACTTCAGCTTCGTCTTCAGCAGTGAAGACTTGCGCCTTCTTTTTCTTTTTACAATTAAAATGTCTCTCAGCATGTTTAGCATATTCGAGTAAGGCTTGTAGCCTCCCTGTTCGATGATCTATCATATGCTTCATAATGAAGCTACTAATAGGTGCAATGCAACCTTTCAAAAATGCATTTTTTAATTGTTGTTCATACGGGGAATCAGTTGTTTGGTTCTCAGGAACCGACATACCTCTATGATTATTAAAACATTCTAATAATCTAGCATAATATCCATCTATTGTCTCATTTTCCTGTTGTATGCATTGATTAATGCAAGTCCAGTCTGCTCTGGGTTTCCATTTCTCAGAGATTCGGTCTGTCAGACCTTTCTCTCTGTTGTCTAACTCTGCGTCACTATGTGGGAGTGGTCTGAGCTCTCCATTACGAGGATTCCAGGCGCCACAAATCATGTGCCAATCTGGACCTATAATTTGTCTTACTACTTTTCTACTTCTTCCCCATTCAAGTGGTAACTTAACCTCATGCCTTGTAAATCTTCTAAAAATTTCGTAAAATTAACTTTCGGATGGGGGATTCCCTCAGTAGCCTTCCGGATGTCTTCCGGTGTCCATGGTCTATATACTAAGAGTGTTGGATCCTGCCCTTCCTGTCCTGCCTGAGGATTTGGAACTTCTATAAGTGGGCATATTTCTTCCTCACTCTCATCCTGTAGATTTCTCTCTGTTTGGTATGATTCTGTGTCCCTATGTGTTTTACGTGTTCGGGACCTAGTCTCAATAGGATCTCTAACAAATAATTGTGGTTTTGCTAAAACTTCAGGATAACGCGGAGGCGGACCAGCCTGTCCACTCGCTTCATATCCTGAAAAGGGTAAGGGAGGGGGTAAGGGAGGAGGAGGAGCTGTCGCTATTACCAAGTTATTATCCTCTTTGTCTAAAAATAATGTTTTTGAATTTTTAAGCTTCTGTTCTCTACGATTTGCTTCCTCAGTTCACCTGTGTGCTTGAGGAATGCCTAGTTGGCGCTGCTTTTTTGCCTGACCTCCTGCATCAGATTTAAGCTGTTTAAGGAGTTTAACTAGTGAAGGTTTATCTAGTTTACCATCAAATTCATATTTACTAACCCATTTCGTATAATACCTAACGTTATCAGAACGTTGTAATTGCATGTATTTTGCGTCTTCGGTTAGGGGTGGATCTCGCGAGGTTTTAGTGCACTGATTACCCATGTCAAAGAAAATGATATGTAACCCTTTTTTATCACGTGATATCAAGTTCTTAGTTCCTGTTTACAGTTTATCTAGAATAACTGCCTACCTTATTCTGTTACCCTGATCTATGACCAAATATACAGTACTTCCTTTTGTCCCTGATCTGCAAAACTAATCTTGCCAACAATATACTGTAACCTAGTCCCTGATCTAAAACAGAAAAAAGGCAAATTCTTCCTACCTGAGCCTCCGGTATTGAACTGTTCGAATGTCCACTCTTCGGCCACAGATCAGAAAGTGGCCAGCCTCTTTACACGACAATTCAGTCGGAGGTCTTTTCACCCAAGAAGAACCATTTTGGTAACTTCTCCTGCGCAGTATTCGACCACCGGTAGACTCTGATCTGCAGCTGTCTGAGGGAATTTTCCATCTGCGAAGGACCAAACTGTTAAATAATATCCAGAATTCAATACACAGGAGGTTCAGATTCAAAAGTTTACTAGTGTACACCAGGAGGCAAAAAAAGCATACAAGTACAGAATTTTGTCTGACATGAAACAGGAAGCACACAATTTTATATAGGTTTAACATTCAAGCTATGCCCACCTTACTGACGTGACATGTCACAGGGCATCTACATCACTTTAGCTTACAAGCCTCTATTCTTTTAATCTGCTGATGCAGTATGTTTTAAAAAACTTTTCCTCTAGATACAATACGGCCTTGCTATCCAGCTGGTCAGTCATAATGTCTTTCTGTAAAGTTACTTGTTCAAGGTTTCATATCAGTTCGAATACAATAGCAGCTTCAGTCTTTTAATGTATGTCTTTGTTCTCTTTTATACTTTCTCACACAGCTGCGTGCTATCTAAGTAACACATATACAAGGCCAGATCATCCCAACAGGAAAAAGCAGAAGATTTCATTATTTCACACATTTAATTTCCTGACCCAGCAGATAATCACTTATGAAAAGCATAAACATTAAAACTTGCTAAGCTAGCATTCTGCCAGGGTCAGAGATCAGCTTTTGCTTCAAGCCACACTGCAGTTTCAAAACTACTTCACATTTAGACATGAATTAATTTTACTACTATATGATTAATAGAATAAAATGCATTATATACTACTTTGCTTTTAAGCTAGCATTTCTCATGTATTCAAATACACATTTTTCTAACAGAAATGAAGTCAGAACACTCAGTATCACTGATTATGTCTGGTGATGTCATAATGAAATGAAGTTAGATTACTGATCAGCACTGAACATAAATGAATGAAGCTGGAGCACACAGCATCACTGAAAGTATCTGTTAATGTTATAAAGCAATAAATTCAGAACACTGTATCACTAAGTATGTTGGGTAACATCATAAAACAATGAGGTTAGACCATGAAGCATCACTCAATATGTCTGATAATGTCATAACACAATGAAGTCAGAACAGAAAGCATAACTTCACTGCTTTATGACATTACCTGACATGTTAAGTTAGAAAACCCAGCATCACTGTACATCTGGAAATTTCATAGTACAATGAAGTTAGAACAGTCAGTTTCAATGAACCTGTGTTTGATGAAGTCAAAAAACAATAAAGTTAGAACACTCAACATCAATGAAGAACCCAATAATATCATACTATAATGAAGTTAGACTTCCCAGTATATCTGAAAATGTAAAGTAATTTCAAAATATGGTGAATTTAGAACACTTAGTGTCACTGAACGTGTGTGGTAATATGATAAAATAATGAAGTTAGAATTCTCATTTTCAATGAACATGTCTAGTAATGTCATCAGTGAACACGCATGGTAATGTGATAAACAAATGAAGTTAGAACACTCACCAAATATGTCTGTTAATGTTATAAAACAATGGAGTTAGAACACCCAGAATCACTGAGTATGTCTGGTAATATCAAAATACAATAAAGTTACAACACTCAGCATCACTGAGCATGTCTGATGATGCCATAATCCTAGCATCACTGGGCATGTCCTGTAATGTTATAAAATAAATGAAGTTTAAACATAAAGTATGACTAAATGTGCATGGTAATTTTGTAAAAACAATGACATTAGAAAACACGCTATCACAGGACATGTCTGGTTAATATCATAAGACAATGAAGTTAGAGCCTCAATTATCACTGAACATATCTGGAAATGTCATAGTAAAATGGAGTTAGAACACTCAGTATCACTCAACAAGTACAATAATGTCATGCAACAATGAAGCTAGACCACCCAGTATCACTGAACATGGCTGATATCATTACAAAAATGAAGTTAGTACACTCAGCATCACTGAATATGTATGATCATGTCATAAAACAAGAAAGTTAGATCACTCAGTATCACTGAGCATGTCTGGTACACTCGTAATACAAAGACGTTAGAACAGTTAGAATCAATGAACATATCTGGTATAGTCATAATACAATGATGTTTTACACTTAGCATCACTGAATATGTGTTGTAAAACATTACTACAATGAGGTTAGAACACTCAGTGTCATGGAATATGTCTAGTAATGCCAGAAATCAGTGAAGTTAGAACACTCAGCATTATTGAACATGTCTAGGAATGTCATAAAATAATGGAGAGAGAGAACAGTCAGCATCACTGAACATGTCTGTTAATTTCAAAATGCCAAGAGGTTAGAATACCCAGCATCACCTAACATTTCTAAAAATATCAGAAAACAATGAAGCTAGAATGCTGAGTATCGCAGAAACTTTGTTGAATGATGGCTTAAAACAATGAAGTTAGAGCCCTCAGCATCAGTGAATATGTCTGGTGATGTCATAATACAATGAAGTTAAAAAAAGTAAGCATCACTGATCATGCTGGTGATGTCATAATTCAATGAAGTTAGAAAACTAAGCAACACTGATCATGCCTGGTGATGTCATAAAACAATAAGGTTAAAAGACCCAGTGTCACTGAACATGTCTCGTGGTATCATAAGGCAATGAAGTTAGATCACTCAGTATCACTGAATATTTCTGGTAATGACGTAAAACAATGAAGGTATAACATGCAGCATTTCTACATCACTAAGCATGTCTGGTAATGAAATAATACAATGAAGTTAGAAAACACAGCATCACTGAACATGTCTGGTAATGTCAGAAAACAATGAAGTTAGAGCCTTCAGAATCACTAAACATATCTGGTAATACCATTTTATAATACAGTGAATTTAGAACACCCAGCATAACTGAAAATGTCTAGTAATGTCATAAGGCAATGAATTTAGAGCACTCTGCATCAATGAACATGCATAGTAATGTCATAAAGCAATGAAGATAGAACAACCAGCATCACTGAACATATCCAGTAATATCAAAATTAATATCATTTAGAACATTCAGTATCACTGAACATATATGCTAATGTAATAAAATAATGAAGTTAGAACACACAGCATCACTGAACATGTCTAGCAATGTCATAATAGAATCAAGTTAGAACATTAAGAAGCACTGAACATGCCTGGTAATTTCATAATACAATGAAGATAGAACAACCAGCATCACTGAACATGTCTAGTGATGTAATAAATCAATACAGTTTTGACAATCACTACCAATAAACATGTACAGTAATGCCACAATACAATGAAGTTAAAAAAGTGAGCACCATTGACCATATCTGGTAATATCATAAAAGAAAGAAAGAAGAATGCCCATCATCACTGAACATGTCCAGTAATATCAAACTTAATAGCAGTTAGAACATTCAGTATCACTGAACATGTATGCTAATGTAATAAAATAATGAAGTTAGAACACACAGCATTACTGAACATGTCTAGCAATGTCATAATAGAATCAAGTTAGAACATTAAGAAGCACTGAACATGCCTGGTAATTTCATAATACAATGAAATTAGATCAACCAGCATCACTGAACATGTCTGCTAATGCCATAAAACAATGTAGTTATACACAGTGCATCACTAACCATGTCTGCTAATGTCATAAAACAATGTAGTTATACACAGTGCATCACTAACCATGTCTGCTAATGTCATAAAACAATGTAGTTATACACAGTGCATCACTAACCATGTCTGGTAATATCATAAAACAATGTAGTTATACACAGTGCATCACTAACCATGTCTGGTAATATCATAAAACAATGTAGTTATACACAGTGCATCACTAACCATGTCTGGTAATATCATAAAACAATGTAGTTATACACAGTGCATCACTAACCATGTCTGGTAATATCATAAAACAATAAAGGTAGAACATTCTGCACCTATGTTCAAATCTGGTAATGTCATAAGACAATAAATCTAGAACAAGAAACATCACTGAGCTTTGTCTGATAATATCATAAAAATTGAAGTTAGTACACTCAACATCACTGAGCATGTCTGGTAATGTCATAAAATAATGAAGTTAGAACACCAAGAAACACTGAACATGTCAGGCATTGTCTTAATGCAATTAAGTTTGAACAATCACCATCACTAAACATGTCTGTTAATGTCATAAACATACAACACACAACACACAACATCACTGAACATGTGTGGCCATGTCATAAAACAATGATGATGGAACATTCAGAATCACTGAACATGTGACGTAATTTCATAATACAATGAAGTTAGAACAGCCAGCATCACTGAACATGTCTGTTAATGTTATAAATTAAATGAAGTTATAACACACAATATCAGTGGACATGTGTGGTTATGTCATAAAACAGTGAAGATAGAACACTCATTATCAATGAGCATATCTGATTTTATCATGAGACAAAGAGCTGTGAAATATTGGTGTCATTGTATCTGTTTGGCAATGTCATTCAATAATGAAGTTAAAATACCCTGTTTCATTGAATATAGCTTTAATGTTATAATGCAATGATGTTAGAGCACACACCATCATTGAACATGACAATGTTATAACACACTGAAGTTAGAACATACACTATCACTGAACGTGTCTGGTAATATCATAAAACAATGAGGCTAGGACACTCAGTATCATGAACAGGTCTGTTAAAGTCATAATACAATGAAGTTAGAACACCCATCTCTGTATTATTACAACACAACAGTTAGAGCACTCAGAATCACTGAACCTGGCTGATTTTCTGTTGTTTTGAACATTTTTTCTTTGTCTCACTGTTATTTTTCTGCAGTGTTAAACATTCTCTAGGGTTTCCCGCTGAAACTAGGGTAGCTAGTAGCTGTACCATAGTCCAGATACAGGCTTGCTGCTTCTGGAACTGTTTGTAGTGGTGTGTTGGTTCTGAGCACGTTTTCCAGGACATCTTAGATTAGAAGGGGCCCAGCTGCACTTTTGTGAGAGAATTGTGCAGATTGAGACCAGTTTGATAAAGGGAGGCCAGTTTAGGGCTTGGAATAAGCATCTTCATTAGTACTTTTGAATCTTTTTAGAGTTTTTTTCAAGTTTCTTGTATTTAGGCCCTGCATTTGAGCAGGTTTCTGCTTGTTTGCGTGACATGCAACACTGTGCACTGCCATGCAACTGTGCACCAAACCAAACAGTTAAATTCAACAAATTTTCCCTAAAACCCAGGCAGAAATATCCATCCACTGAGCTTTTCGGTGATCATTTTTGAAAAGCCACCCCTAGTGACAACAGTGTTCAACCTAGCATTATGGACAGTTGGACTACTCTTGTTTCTCCTGCCAACCTTGTTAACTCAGGTCTCTTGAGGCAGTGTAGCAATTGCCTCATGTACACAGACAATCCTCTACTAATAACACACTCTAGTAGAGAGTCCAAGAGATGTATTTATGCCAAGAATCTAGAATCCATGCTCTTTCTCACTTGAAACAGTAACACGGAGATGGTTATCAACTCACCCACCACTACATATTCACATAGTACCACTACTCATACACTTAGTATGCATCAAACACGTAGAGCCACATACGCCGAGGTTCTCTTGAAAAACTTACCAAAACACCAGAGACTCCCAAAGCACAAGAGTGCTCTAGCTAACATAGTCCCCACAGCACCCATGACACATAGCAACACCAGTGTCTCACCCACCAAGCCTGTAAGGCATAACACTCAAAAGCAAAGTTTTCTTGTCATTGGAGACTCAATAGTGAGACAAACAGATGTCCCACTCACGAGGTTGGTCAAAAAGAAAGTCACTGTCAGCTGCCTGTCTGGTGCCAGGATTCATCAAATCACGCATACACTTAGGTCTCTCAACAGAAGTACCATTATGACTATGTCATAGTTCATGTTGGTGTGAATGACCTGAAATGCACCTCACTGGACTATATGTACAGAGACATGGTTGAGCTTTCTGAGTATGTGTCCCAGGCAGGTATGTCCTTAGCCTTCAGCAGCATACTACCCTCACCTGGGATAATGCCACGGTATAAACAAAAAATGATTGATTTCAATAATTGGCTCAGTTTTTGGTGTCATTCAAAGGGGACCCAGTTCCTTTCATCCTCGGAAGCTTGCGGCAAGGTCTCAAAAACATTACCAAAATGAAATTAACCAATCAGAACAAAATAAGGGTCATGCTGCACTCCCTGGAAGCACTTCTATCACTAGAAGATGTAGACGTCTGTGTAGTCACAGAAACCTGGCTGAAGGTCTCATGGTATCCCAGCCCTGCAAGGCTACAATGCCTTCTACACCTTTAGACCACAAAATGAACATGTGAAAAACAAAGGAGGTGGTGTTTTAATCTATATTAGAGATAAATTCACCTCCCGTCTAGCTAGTCTGGAGAACTCCATGGAGTTACTCCAGGTCCAGGTTATGGTGGGTTATGGCGGGTAAGACCTCCATTCAAGTCACAGCCAGTTATAGATCCCCCTCCATGAGTCATGACACCCAGGAAGGCTACTCGACCAAAGTGGAGACGATCCAAATTTTACTAAACGCACTGGTTATAGGGGATTTCAATTATCCCACCATCAACTGGGAAATCTACATTAGCTCTAACTCACTACCGCAAAAGTTTCTTGACTTTGTGAATTCAAATGCCCTGGATCAAATTGTCCATACTCCAACAAGAGGATCAAACATTCTAGATCTGGTCCTCACCAACATGTCAAACAGGTACACTGCTCAACTGTCGGACCCTCATTAGTTATAACTGACCACAAATCAGTCACCTTCAAGCTGACACTAACACCGGAACTCACAAAGGGTGAAATCAGACTAAAAAAGTTCACCAAGGCAAACTATACCCTTCTAAGTGAAGGTATAAATGCATTGCAAGCCCCACCCCAAGCTGGAAGTGGTGCAGTAAAGCCCTGTACAATCACTTTCATAAGTGTATAAACATGGCTGTACCACAAAGAATCAAAAGCCAGAGCCCCAAGAAAAAACAAGCTGCCATGCACCAACAAACTTTACAATAAATGCAGAAAGTAGTTGTCCAAGAAAACAAAGGCAAGGCCCCAACAATGAAAAAGCACCCTCCTCAGCCTCAACAGGCAAAAAAGACAACTTGTCAAATCCTCCAAGGGCTACTTTTAGAGAAACTTAGCAAGTACAGCCAAGGACAACCATAAGGCCTTTTACAGCTAAGTACATAACCTAAAGGGTAGGACCCAAACATGTGCAGAACTAGTGGCCAATGGTATCACACACACCGATGCAACAGAGATAGCAAACCTGCTAGTGTATAGGTTTGGTGAAAATTTCATTCCATTATCTCCTCGTAACTTACAATAAACCTTCACCCAAACATCCCCCACCCTACATATCTGAAGAGCAGGTCCTCAAAGCCCTGTCCAAGGCAAAAAACACTCTAGGGGACCAGATGACATCCCACACTGTCTTCTAAACAGGCTAAAATATGAACTAGCATCACCACTAAGTATCCTTTTCAATCATAGCCTAATGACAGGCATTGTTCCTGTGGAATGGAAAACAGCTACAATTATTCCCATCCACAAAGGTGGCCTAGCAACAGACCCGGGGAATTACAGATGCATAAGCCTGACCAACCTCATCTGTAAGGCCATGGAACGTATCATTATGAACCTCATAAATAAAGACATAGGTGACCTCTAAACCCTGGATCCTACCCAATTCAGCTTCATGAAGGGCAGATCCTGCCTATTAAATCTGGTGGATTTCTTTGAAAGTGTGATCAAGGCCAATGAGGGCAAATCTGTGCATACAGCATACCCTGACTTGGCAAAGACCTTTGACACAATCCCACATTCAGCCATTATTGATAAACTTAGCAAACTGCATCATTGTAAGAAGGGTTGCCAACTGGTTCACAAACTAGACACACACTATCAAAGTGGGTTGTACTTTTATTGTCCCAAGTAGGTCTAAAGTAGGTCTAAATTAGCTGTGTGGGCTTCTTGGTTCTTGGTTCATGGAATGGGACCTATGATGATGACATGATGGGGGGGGGGGTCTTACTGATGGTAATTTGGACTTGGAGTAACTCTTTAGAGTTATCTTGTCTAACCAGTCTAGATGCATAATTATTTTTAATGAAGACAGATAGTCCACCTCCCTTTTTTCTCACACCTTTAATTTGCAGTCTGAAAGTGTGGAGGACATTGTAGCCTTGCAAGGCCAGAGCACTTTCTATGGCCTTGAACCAGGTTTCTGTGACTGCACAGATGTCAATATCTTCCAGGGAGAGGAGTGCTTCTAGAAAGTGTAGCTTCTAATTTAAATTTCTAGCATTTAGCAGAATTACCCTTAGTTTCTTTGTGTTTGATATTTTCACATTGGTAATTTTGTTTTTTTTACCTTGACTGAATAAAGGCATTATGGGGAAGGCAAGTGCCTTCGCCAGAAACTGAAAGCCTAGAGGTGCCAGGTGAAGTCCCTCTCTGGCAAAGCAGTGTGTTCTATCCAACAAGTCATCCCAGGCTGACAGGAACTGGATCTCCTTAGAATGACACCAGAAACTATGCCAATTATTAAAGTCAATCATTTTTGTTTATATTGTGCTATCATACTAGGCGAGGGTAAAATGCTGCTCAAAGCTAGGGACATATCTGCCTGGGGCACATATTCAGAGAGCTCAACCATGTCTCTCTTCATATAGTCCAGAGAAGTACGTCTCAAGCCATTCAAACTATCATGAAACATGATGGATTCATAACAATACTTTTTGTTTTGAGACTTGAGTGCATGTGTGATCTGAAGAATCCATGCACCACTATGAAGTCACATATAAATAAAACATTTGGAATAGATGTGCATTGCCTTAAGGGCTTATTTGGTAAGACAGTGGTACTAGTGTTTGTATGTGTATTGGGTGCTTTGGGAGTAGTGTTAGGTGTAGCATGTTTGTGTTTAGGAGGTCTCTTAGTGAATCCAATTTATACTACAGCAAACAGAAGTGCAACGGAACAACAACATTAAACCAGAATACTTTTTTTCTTAAATTAAATATACATCAGAGTAAAACACAGCACAGTTTTTTTCTTAAATATAGCAACACAATAAACAGGTGGGAAATACAGTCAAGTGCAACAAATGCAGTAGTGAAATTAAAACTTAGGGTCCATAGTTTTCTCGGATGGTTTGATGTGATCAGAGGAGCAGAGGCTGATTGCCTAACTCTCTGGAGCTTTCCTTAGACAAGCACCAACCTGCACAAATGTGATCCTTAAGTAAAATACAAGTTCAAAGCAGCTAATACAAAGAAACCAATGAAAATGCTCAAACGGAGTCCCAAACCAATGAAATAGCTCAAAATGAGTTCTGAACCAATGAAGTAGTTCAAACTGGTCCCTTAACTAGTAATCTTCAATTAGACCGTCCTACTATACACTCCTGTCAAGAGGGTACAGGGGGAGGGGGTCTCCAAAGAAAAATGCCCTGATTTTTAGTACTCAGTACTCAAACAGAACTGGATTTAGCCAGTCTGAATCCAATCTATACTACAGCCAACAGAAGTGTAAAGGAACAACAGAATTAAAGCACAATGCTTGTTTTCTTAAATTAGTTATACAACAGAGTAAAATGCAGCACAGTTTTCTTTAATTAAATATAACAAAACAGAATAAAACAGTAGAACAGATATTTTCTTAAATAAGTAAAAGCAGCAATTGGTGTGAAATGCAGTCAAGTGCAACAAATGCAGTAGCAAAACTGAAACTTAGTATTTGTAGTTCTCTCTGACAGTTTGGTATGATCAGATGAGCAGAGGGTGATTGCCCAATTCTCTGGAGCCTTTCTAAGACAAGTGCCAACCTGATCAAATGAAGTCCTTAAGTAAAATACAAGAGCAAAGCAGCTAATTCAAAGAAACCAATAAAAATGCTCAAACTGAGCCTTGAAATAATGAAACATCTCAAACTGAGTCCTTAACCAATAACATTTAATTAGAAAGTCCTACTGAACACTCCTGCCATGAGGGCACAGGAGGGTTTCTCCAGAAGAAGATGTCCTGATTTTTAGCACTCAGTCCTAAAACAGAACTGGATTTATCTGGTCTGAATCCAATCTATCCTATGGCCAACAGAAGTGCAATGGAATAACAGAATTAAAGCAGAATACATTTTTTTAATTAAATAGGCAACCGAGTAAAAAGCAGAACAAGTTGTTTTAATCAAATATAGCAACAAAATAAAACAGAAGAACAGATCTTTTCTTAAATAAGTAAAAACAGCTGTTGGTGTGAAATACAGTCAAGTGTAACAAATGCAGTAGTAAAACTGAAACTTAGCATTCGTATCATAATCCAAAAAACTTAGTATACCCAGCATCACAGAATATGTCTGCTAATGCCATAAAACAATAATGTTAGAACACTCAGTATCACTAAACATGTCTTGTAATATCATAATGGAAAGAATCATCATGGAAATGATCAATAGTGACCTAAGAAACCAACAGACACTGGACCCAACCCAGTTTTATTTTGTCAAGGCCAGGTCATGCCTGCTCAACCTGGTAGACGTCTTTGAGAAGGTCACCACATAAATGAATGAGGGCCTACCTTAACTGGGTCAAGGCATTTGACACAATAACCCACTCGGGCATTATTGACAAACTCAAGAGGTTAGGTATAAACCCTTATATATCACCCAGGATATAGCCAGCTGGCTCAGAGATAGGACCCAGGAAGTTAAAATTGGGGAGGTCACCTCTACAAAAAGGCCAGTCACAAGCAGAGTCCATCAGGGATCAACCCTAGGACTGCTCCTTTTTGGCATTTACTTTTCTGAAGTCAAAGGCAACGTCAATTGGCCTCTTGCTGACTTAATTTGCAGACCATTGCAAATTAGGAGCTGTTACAGAATCCACCACCAACGTAAATGTTCTCCAGGAAAGGCCCTGGACTAAAACTAAATGCCAAAAAATGCATAATATTACCATTCAGGAAGTCATCTACCCCTGGTAACTATCATATTAATAACACATCCCTAAAAGTTGATGCAGTAGTCAAAGCCTTGTGGAGACACATAAACAGTAATCTACCCTTTGATCATTACTTGTCTACAGTAGCGAGGAATTCATTCTATATTGTGCAACTTTTGAACAAAGTTATGGCATCTAGATCCAAGGAAGTCATTGTTCCACTGTATTTGTCATTCATCAGACCTATCATTGAGTAACACACCCCCTTTAGTATGTACCTAATCAAGCATATCCAACAATTGGAACATCCACAGAGTTTCCAAACAAAAAGAATACAGGGCACAAGTAACATGTCCTGTGCATAGTGTCTTATGATCCTATATCTGTATTCTGTCTCCTACAGTCTGTTGAGGGGAGATGTATGCCTGGCATATAATGCATTGTCAGACCCCACTCTAATGGACCTCATGCATATCTACAAAAAAATCTACTCCAGAATTTCCTGTTCTGGAAACTTAAACCTTGCCTGTGATATAAATAGGACCTCCTGAAGAGACAGGTATGTATCACAGAGACTACTTCATCTATGGAATACACTCCCAGCCATGTGAAGCAGAGTTGCTCCTTAACCCAATTCAAGTCTAACTTAGACAATTGGATGGAGAACAAGAAATTCATCCTTGGTTTGGCTGCTATGTCTCTAATAGGCACTGGCAGCCTGTAAATATTTCATCTCCAAGCCCTCTACTTGAAAAAATTTTCATCTCGCAAACTCCTGTTAACACTTATCAAGGGTATCAAAACTTGTCAGAGAACTGTGATGCATGATAATGCTTAAAAAGGACCCTGTGGTCATTTGCGTAGTAAACACCTATGAAACAATGAACCTATAATGAAGTTAAAACTCCAAGTACCATTGCACCTGTGGCTGATGGTGTTCTAAAACAATGAATTTAGAATACTTGGCATTACTGAATATGTCCTGTAATGTCATGAACAATGAGGTTGAAGCTTCGAGTATCACTAATCATGTCTGGCAATGTCATAATACAATAAAGTTAGAGCACTCATTGAACACATCTGGTAATGTCATATACTAATGAGTATGAGCACTCAGCTTCACTGAACACATTGGCAATGTCATAAAAGAAGAACCTTCAGCATCTTTTTACATGTCTGGTAATTTCAAAATACAACAAAGTTAGAACACCCAGCATCACAGAGTATGACTGACAACATTGTAATACCAAGAACAATCAGCACCACTGAACATTTCAGGTAAATATTTAAAGCACAGTAGTTAGAACCCCAGAATCTGTTAATGTGATAAAACAATGAAGGCAGATCTCTCAGCATCACTGAAACTGTCCGATGACATCATAATATAATGAAGTTTGACTGCTTAGTACCACTGAACATGTCTGCTATTGTCATAAAATAAATCAAGTAAGAATGCGTAACATCACTGAACATATGCGGTAATGTCATTAAAATGCAAATTAGAATACCATCACTGAACATGTGTGGTAATGTCATAAAACAATGAAATTATGGGTCTATATTATGATATCACATGCTCAGAAGAGCGAACGACACATAATCGACCCCATGTAAGCGAAAGCTTACAATGTCGAAACCTCAGAACAGCGATTTTTTTCCAAGGGAAAAAAATTGCTGTTCTGAAACAAAATAATAAAAAAAAAAAACTGTAAAACATTACATAATGTGGGGGGCTATGCCCCCTACACCCCCTTACTTAAATATACCAACTCCAGGATCGCACTACAGTGCTGAAAAGGCAAAGTAGCGAAAGCGGTCAAACAAATTCTTTCTCAGGGAAAGAATTGTTGAAAAATCGCTTCGTTATTTTGCTTTTCGCGTTTTTCAGTTCGACAAAGACGCATTTGACAACCTGTGTCTGTGGCAGCGCAATAGGGAGCCTGAAATTATAACAATCAGCATCATCGAATATGTCTGGTAATGTCATAAAACAATGAAGGTAGAACATTCTGCATCACTGATAAAATCTGGAAATATCATAAAACAATGACATTAGAACAGCCAGCATCATGAATATGTCAGGAAATGTCATAACACAGATAAGTTAGAACACTCAGCATCTCTGAACATGTCTGAGGTCATGAAACAATGAAGTTAGTACACTCAGTATCACTGATCATGTCTGAGGTCATGAAACAATGAAGTTAGTACACTCAGTATCACTGATCATGTTAGGTAAAGTCATAATATAACATAACTGCTGTCTAAATAAGATTTAAAATGTATGTCAAATAATATTAATTTTCATTTATAAAGTTATGTCAAATAATATTAATTTTCATTTAGAAAAGTACTGTAACAATACCCCAGAATGCCAATTCTACTCCTGAAACCTCTAACAATATCCCAGAATACCAATGTTACTCTTAAAATAGACAATCAAATGTTTAATGCAAATCACTTTGAACGCTGTTCCTCTGTACTAATATCAAAAAACCAAATGTTTATCAAAACTAAATTGTGAGTGTGCTTCTCTGTACTATCTTTTATCTGTTATATGAAACTTTTCTCCCTGGAATTCCACTGAAAGAGGGTTATTTTAAATCCAATCAGACACTCACGGTAAACAAAGCTGAGTAAATAAAATAATATAATGAAGTTAGAACCCCCGCCATCACTGAATATGTCTAGTAATGTCATAACAAAATGGAGGTAGGACACTCAGCATCACTGAAAATGTCTGCTTATGTCATACTACAATGAGAACTCTCAGTATCATTGAACATGTCTGGAAATGACACCATAGAATGAAGTTAGAACACTCAAAATTGCTGAATGGCATAATTCAAAGATGTTACTACACACAGCATCCCAGAATATGTCTGGTAATGTCATAAAATAGTGAAGGTAGAACAGTCTGCATCACTGATAAATCTGGTAATGTCATAAAACAATGAGGTTAGAATATTCAGCATTACTGAACATGTCTAGTAATGTCACAGTAGAATAAAGTAAGAGCACTCGGTATCACAGTACATGTGTTGCAATTTTATAAAACAATGATGGTAGAACACACTGCATAACTGAACATGTCAGTCAATGTCATAACATAATGAATTCAGAACTCTCAGTACCACTAAACATGTCTGCAAATATCACAACAGAATGACGGTAGAACAGAGTACCACACATGGTCAGAGATATCTTTGACTTTATAAACAAGTTGGAGAAAGTAAGTATTTCTGTTATTTCTGAAACAGATTTGTTGGTCTCTCTTGACATTAGATCACTATATACAGTCATACCTAATGATGAAGGAATGGAAATAGTTAGGTTTGAACTAACAAATTCTAAGCTATTTTCTAGCAATACAATGTCTTTTGATGGAAATACTAGATGTGATATTAAGTTACAATTTCTTTGAATTTAACAGTAAACTTTATTGCCAAACCAATGGTGTAGCTATGGGGGCCACTATGGCTCCAAGCTGTGCCAATACTTTTATGTGTGGCTGGGAGAGAAATAATATTCTAGAGAGTATATTTTCTGCAAACATTGTGATATTTAAATGTTTTATTGATGATGTTTTCTTTTTTTATCTGGAGAGGGGGTTGAAGAATTGTTAAAGGATTTTTTTACTGTACATAGTATTAACTCTTTTCTGCAGTTTACATGTGAATACAGTTGAACTTGTATTAATATTTAGATGTCACGTTCTTCATATACAAAAAATATATAAGAAGGAAGTAGAAAATAGCACTTATTTGCATTATAAAAGCATGCACCCCAAGAAAACCAAAGATGTTATAAAAGGGCAATTAATGCGAGTTAATAATTTAACTAAGAGGGAGCAAGATTTTTTGAATTAAGTCATGAGCCTATGCAACAAATTTTTGACTAGAGGCTATACAAAAGGCTTGGTGTCAAAAACATTTACCGAAATATGTAATATTAGAAAGCAGAATAAAGTTCCAGAGAAGAAGCCTAAGAAAATTGATTTTAGAACTTCCATGCAAATTAGTAATAGTGTTCATGCTAAAGCAATTAAATGTATTATAATTAAGTGGAAAATTTTCAGCAGTTGCCCTGAAATAAACAAAATAGTGGGTGTCCGCCCCGTGTTTGTACAAAAAAGGGGCAAGAGTTTAACAAAATATTTCCAAGTTAAACTCAACGTGCCCAGAGAAAAATTTAGCAAACCTGGTATGTTGAAATGTTATAATTGCAATTTGTATGATTACTTATTTGCTGATTCAAATGAAATAAGAATCAATAATTACTGCATCAAAATCAAAAGTTGCTATACTTTTAAGTCCATATTCGTAGTATATTTAGTGATTTGCAAATCTTGGTCATCATTTTATGTAGGTCATACTGTTAGAGAATTATGTAAGTGAATTTATGAACAGAAGCATGCAGTGCAAGTAGGTGATGAAAGGAATGCACTGGGAAAGCGTTATAAGCATAATAAATGCAAGGTGAATTTTAAATTTATAGCACTTGATGAAATAAAAAAAAATTGATAAAATGTTTAATACAAAAGATGAATTAAGGTGGTATGAATATCTATGACAAGTGAAATTAAATGCCTGTTACACACCAGGGTTAAATAATCACAAAGATTTTGTTGCCTATTTGAAAAGGAACGGGTTAAAACATTAACTAAGTCATGTGATGTATTTTTATATATTTAATGATGGTTTTACAAAGCATTATTTGGTCTGAAGAAGTCTCATTATTCTGGAGACGAAAACACTTATTGATAATGTAACAAGTTTAATAAATGGTTTTGGTTTTATGACCAACTTTTATTGATTTATTTGAAGTTAGAACATTCAGCATCACCATACATGTCTGCTAATGTCATAAAATGAAGGTAGAACATTCAGCATCTCTGTACATGTCTGGTAATATTGCAAAAGAATGAAGGTGGAACACACAGCATAACTGAATATGTCTGTAAATGTCATAATAGAATGAAATTGGAACACTCAGTATCACTGACTAGGTCTGGTAATGGCATAATAATATGAGGTTAGAATGCTCAGCATCACAGTGCATGTGTTGTAATTTTATAAAATAATGCACTTGGAACAGCCAGCATCACTGAACAGCTCAAGCAATGTCACAAAATAATGAAGTTAGAACACTTGTAGTCACTGAACATGTGTGGTAATTTCATAAAGCAATGAGGTTATAACACCCAGCATCAATGAACATATCTGGTAATGACATAAAATAATGAAGTTAGAACACTTGGAGTCACTGAACCTGTGTGGTAATTTCATAAAACAATGAGGTTAGAACACCCAGCATCACTGAACTTGTCTGGCAATATCACAAAATTATGAAGTTAGAACACCTCTTACATTGAATGTGTCTGGAAATGTCATAATACAATGAAGTCAGAACACTCAGCATCACTGAACATGTGTGCTTATGTCATAATACAATGAATTCAGAACTCTCAGTACCAGTAAACACATCTGAAAATGTCATAACAGAATGAAGGTAAAACATTCAGGTTCACTGAACCTGTGTGGTAATTTCATAAAACAATAAGGTTAGAACACACGGCATCACTGAGCATAACTGGTAATTCCATAAAACAATGAAGTTAGAACATACATCATCAATGGGCATGTCTGATACCGTCATGAAACAAAGTTAGAACACTCAGTATCGCTGCTAATGTCAGGTGATATCATAACGCAATGTAGATAGAACTCCCATCATTCCTGAATATGCCTGGTAATGTCATAACAAAATGAAGTTAGAACATTCACCATCACAGAATATGACTTCTTACTACATAATACAATGAATAAAAAACTCTCAGTATCTCTAAACATGTCTGAAAGTATCCTAATAGAATGAAGTTAGAACATCCAGGATTACTGACCATATATGGTAGTGTTATAATCCAAAAAAGTTAGTACACTGAGAATCACAGAACATGTCTCATAATTTCATGAAACTGATCATGTCTGTTAAACTCAGAATACAATAACATTAGAAACCCCCATCATCACTGAACTGTCTGGCAATGACATTAAATAATGATGGTAGAACACTGTATAAATGATCAAAAATGGAAATGTCATAACACAGCAATGTTAGAACATTCTGCATCACTCAATAAGTGTATGGTAATGTCAGAATTACTGCACATGTTTGGTACAGTCATAATACACAGAAGTTAGAACCCCCATCGCCAACATGTCCGGTAATGTCATAAAACAATGAAGTTACACCACTAAGCATCACTGAACATGTCTGCCAATGTCAAAAAATGAGGAAATTATGACAATTGGGATCACTGAACATGTGTGATAATTTCATAAAACAAATGAGGTTTGGTAACAAACCAATTTGTCCAGGGACATCTTCAAAAGAGGTTAGATAATACTGGTTTGAGGTAAGAGGGTGGGGGGAGGAAAGGGTTAAATGGGAAGAGGGATGACTGGGAGGAAGTGAGGTAAAGGGGAGGGGCTTAAGGGGTTTAGGCTAGTGTAGTTGGGGAAGGGATCATATTTTAGCGTGAACTTGCTACTTCGAGTATTACATCTATGACAACCTGTAGGTACTGTGATGCAGGTAGGCCAAGTAGAGGGTATTTGGGCAGAGGCAATGGGGTGTTTTGACTGTGTTTGGCATTGTGTTAGTGAGATTCACTTTCCAGCATTGGTGGCTGAGGTAGACGAGTCTGGACACATTAGGGATTTATATGCGGTTGGACTGGAGGGTTTGCTTAGAGGTTTTGTGTGTTTTGGCAAGGGCAGCAGTTTTCCCAGTTGTTAAGCAGTGGTTGCCATGCAGAAGCAGTTGCACTGGGTGGGTGTTTCAAGCATACTGCTCAGCTATACCGATTTTGGTTATTCTGTTAAATTTCTAAGTTTTAAACCTTTAAAAGTGTTTCCTTTTTGGCATTTTCGTCTATGCGGTTGGCAGTGCAGAAACGATAGCGTGCATGTCACGGTCAGGAGGGCAAGCCCTTCAGTGCTTGCCCATCACTTGTTCTTAGGTTTTCTTTTCCAGACTTAGGGATACAGACCTTTTTGTGAACCTGGCTTTTGCGGTATTAAATAGAAAAAAAAAATACTAACTAAAAAGGTTTTTCCTTTGAGAAGTACTGGAGTTTTCCAGGCAATGCAATGCCCATGAGTAATGGCTGCTTTCAACATATTAGCAAAGTGGCGTTAACCATTATTGGGGGAGTGCCTTTGTTTCCCTGTGTTGAGTTCGGGTTTCTGTCCCTCGGAAAACGTCTGCCATCAATAAGCCCGATATTACAGGCATGTTTAGGTTTAAGAACAGTAGTTAAGTTTGCAAGATCAGATCACTGTGGCTGTATGCAAAGTTAGATGTTGCCACCCATGTAGATCCAATGGGTATATCTGCTCAGTTTTGATTTTATGTATGGCTTGTATTAAGTTAGCTTAATGATGTTTGTAAATGTGCACTTAGTTTGCTGTGCCACAATAGACTTGGGTTAATTGATTTTGGGGCATCCACTTGCATTTTGGGACCGCATGTAAATCAGGTAATCTCTAGTCAGTGCTGGTGGAGCTGTGGGACTGTTTGTTGGTGCACTGGCACATCCCTTTAATCCATGTCCGTTCGTTGTGGGGTTTCCCATATATGTGGTGGTACAGTCAGATGGTGCACTCATGGGTCTTGTGAAAGCATAGTGGAGCGTGATCTGCATGCAGGGGTCAATGTCGGTACCCCATGGTGTTTTTTCTGGTGCGGGGTTGTGGCTACAGAGTTGGACTCCAACCTCTTCCAGCCACAATGAATGTTGTGGCTTCTGCATGGCTTGTGTAATGCGTGCTTGCTTGTGGTGGTTGTGTCGGTCAATTCATGGATGACTACGGTTAGTGAGGGGTTTATTCTTGTCACATTTGTTTTTGTTACATTTGCTTGGTCTGGCTGTGTCATTCAGTTGTGGCTGAAATGTGGCCTGTTCTGTTGTCACGGTTGCTAATGGGAGAGAAAAAAAAAAGACTTTTGGATTGGCTTGCAGGAGTCCAGAAATAAAGATGGTCATCAGAATCAAATGGCCAGGGTTTGGTCATTTTGTGGGTTCTTTAGCAAAGCAGTGCTGTTGAGTACATGTCTGGTCATATGTTTTGTGCTGGTTCGGTGATTATTGCGCCACATGGTAGTGAGTTTGTCGGGCTGTGGGGCATGGTTGCTCACCGGAAACAGAAGCGGGTGGTAACTGGGTACATGATAGACTGGTAACCCTTCACTATATTTTGAGCGCAAGGAAGAATAAATGTGTGTTTTAATGACTGATATATAGGTAGGCATGTATGAGTTGGCTGAAGAGCTGTTGCATATTATCGCTCAATTGTACAGATTTTGCAGAATGTCCAGAATTTGGCCACATAATCTTGGTCTTTTTTTTTTTTTTTTTTTTTATAAAATTGTGGTTTTCGTGAATTGGGGGCAAATCATTAAAGACTGAAGTTGTGAAATAATGGCAGACATTTGTATTTCATTCTTCATACCATTCAGAAAGTTCATGCTAAGCAAAATCACGTAGTCTATCAACTTTCTAAGTTTGTAAGAGCATTATTTAAAATTGTCCCTATTATGGGCCTTTGTCTTTGTCCCAGTTTTATTTATGGCTGTGCACAGATTTCTGGCTGGAAGAGGTAGGGAAATATAGTATTGTATAATGGGGCTTGACTATTCTTGGCTGGTGGCCTGTGAGGTAATATTGGAGAAGATGTAAATGCATTTTGCTGTTATTGTCTTGCACAAGTTGCATTAAAGCAGAACCATTCCTAAGGTTGTGAATGAGGGTTTGGTCATAAAACGTTTATGGGATTAATTGTTCTATTTTTGCATGGGTTGATGAAGTGGCAGGATTTGTTGGCAGGTGATTCCTGCTCAGTGGGTTTGACCAAAACCAACTTAGAAAAGCAATTGTTTTACAAGTTTGCTCAGTGGGTTTGGAGGCTCAGAGGGGTGTTTTTTTATTTATTTATTTTTTAGCAGTATCATAGCCTCAGACGTTCACATGTGAGCAGTAAACCTGTAGCAAAAGGTGCAACAATGGACGTCAGTGTTTCAGAGACACATCAGTCATGAGGAAAATCTCATTATAAGATAATTGCTATGTCTCTGAATTGTCAAAATTCATACCTTACAACAGTACAGAATTCATAGAATGCCTTTGCTTGGGGTTGATAACATTATGATTGGCAGGCCTAATATGGGGTGTACTTGAACCTTTGGTAATGGCATGACATTGCAGTTTATGTTTGATTGGGGGATGTGGTAGGGATAAAATCTAGTGGCGACACCATTTCCTTTAGAAGGCATGGTAACTCAGGGCCTGTTATTCCAGCAGTAGTAACCTGTATGGGAGTGTTTTTGCTAATGGGGGTTGATCATAGTTTGTAAGAGCAGTAGTAGGGGTTCTTCAGTTAAAGTGCTGTACAGTACTGTGCCTCTTCAATACCCAAGAGTTTGCAGGGTGTCCGGGCTTCGGTTATCGTGTCCTCTGTTCCTGTATACAGATTTAGCATGGCCAAATCACTTGAGAGTGCATATGAATGGTTACAGTACAGGTGGCATGCCCATCTGAAGAGACCAACAGATAGTTGAACTGCTATCCCTCAGAGGATCCTTGTTGGTGTAACATCAGCTGGTGGGATAGGACAGCATTGCTTCATGGATAAACAAGCATTTTGTCACTTTGAAGTTAGGCTCACATGACAGATAATGTAAGTTAGATGGTAAAAGGCAGGATCATAGTGAGAAGGTCTTTGCTGAATAGGCTAAAGGGGTAGGGTTTGAGTTTCAACTTTGTTTCAGTTTTGTTAAGGCAAGGTAACTAACATGTTTTCCTTTGCAGATTGTAGAAGTGCAGAATTTAGGCAGGCTGCGGTTGGTGTCCTGAAGGAAGAGGATTTCAGAAGTGATGGGGCCTGGTTCAATGGATGTCCCGGCCTCTTGGGTGGTGCACTTAGGTGGTGCACACTGAGGTCAGAGGGGTGAGTGCAGAGTGAGCAGCGATCAGTGCCCCGAAGAAATGACTTCAATACGTAACGCCTTTTTTTTCCCCTGTAGATTTGATTGTTGGGTGGTGCCCAATGGAGTTGTAGAGGGAGGTAGTTTTGAGTCAAGGAAATGTGGCCCTGGTGGTTGTGTAAGGGAGTTTGTGGTTTACAGGTGGGCAGAATCTCAACTGTCGTGGGAGCATAGGAAGCTATGAGGTTAGTGGTCTTAGGGCCCTTGCAGGCTATCCAAGTTTTAATTCTTATGCCCACATATGGTTCTTACTGTTCTTCGAGGGACATGGGTGGAACCCTGGAAGTGAGGTTATAGTCACCCATTCAGTTGTCTGGTAGAGGGATAGGAAGGTTTTCTTAGATATATGTGGTGGGTGTTTTTGTTACAAATGTGGCTTTTCAGGAAATTCTGGGTTACTGAGGTTGCATGTTGGTAGGGGCTAATAAGCTTGTGTAGTTTACCATTGTGGTGTTTTGGGTTAATTCACTAGGATGGGCCCTTCAAGCAGATGGATAGGTTTGGTCAAGGGGAGTTGCACTTTCTCTACACATTTGATAGGAGATGTTGGGTTGGGGACATAATTTGGGAGTTTGTGGTTGGGGACAATAGGACAGAGGGACATTTGGAGATGCTGAGTATTTGGAGTTTCAATTTAACATTGAGTAGGTTTAGTGGATGTCAGGGATTAGGTTTCACTTTAATTGTAAGATGCCAGTGAGATGTGTTGTGTTACTGATGTTGGGGGTGCATCACGTTGCATTATGGTTAAAGGCTTGCTGTAGGAGATTACGGCACCTCTTTATAAGTCAAACATGGTAGGTGAGGCTAACTTACTTATGGGGAGGGGTTGCAGCAGTTGATGGGAAAAATTTGGAAAGAATGTTTAGTTAATTCACAGGCTTGGGAGCAAGGAAGATGGTTTCAGTTGGGCAGGATGATGTAGCTACGATTACTTCATTTGCATGAATGACAAGGAGTGAATTTGGTTAGTGGTCATTGGGTTTGAAGGGTCGGGATAATTTGAAGGGGAAGATGGATGGACTTTGACTATTGTTAGGATGGGGATTTATTGCAGGGATTGGTATTGGGATATGAAATTCCACAAGTTCCAGTTTCTGTGGCATTTCTGTTATGGTGGTAGTTGGTCATTCTGGAAGTGTTTGAGGTTCAACAAAGGCTAAGAGGGGTATTAGGTGCTGAACTTTTACTGGATAGTTGGAGGAGTGGCAGGATTGCTTTTGAACTTTATGATATAGGGTTGCTGTTGGAATGCTAGTAGGCAACTGCCCTTGTGTGGTTTCATGTGGTATTTGGGTTTAATGTTGGGGTTTGCCTAGCTCAGATAATGTCTTGGGCCTCATTATGAGGTAAACATTAGTAGTCAGAGTGAGTAGCAGTTGGTTTAATATACAGAAGTCATGTAAAGTTATAGTTATTAATTTGTATTGGGAAAGAGATAGTAGGATTAACAGGTAGCCAATAGCCGACTTTCAGTACTCTTATGACAGGGCTTTTGGAATTGCGGTTAGGGATCCACTTGGGTTTAAAGAAGATGGGTACACCAAATGATGTTGTCTGAACCTTCCCTCTTTTTGGTATGGGTGGTTATGTTGATGAAATTTTAGTAGTAGAGAGGGGGAGCAGCCTGGTCAGGCTGGTGGGCAGAGAAGAGGGACAGGCTTGCCTTCTTCTGTTCTCCCTCTGGTGTTGAATGTTTAAGTGGTAAATATAAGCAAGCGGAGGTAAGGACACTGCTTATTTGGTTGGATGTTTAATTCAATAAATGATATATGAAGTGAGTTGTTGGATGCTGCTTCATAAGTAAAGTAAGTTAGTAGAGGTATGGACACTGCTTACTGAGTCAGGATGAGAGGTCATGCAGTCCTGATTAACATTACATGGATGTTTATGCTGTGATTAAAATCAGTTATACTATGTTCACTTGTAATTAATAAATACTGGCTATCAAAGCTATGTTACGGTAGTTTAATAAAGGTCATCATTCTGTGTGATGTGTGTTTATTGAAGGGGACTGAGACAAATGAGGTTTAGTAACAAACCAATTTGTTCAGGGTCATCTTCAAAAGGAGGTTAGATAGTATTAGTTTGAGTTAAGAGGGTGGGGGGGGTTTAATGGGAAGAGGGATGATTGGGAGGAAGTGAGGAAAAGGGGAGGGGCTTAAGGGGTTTAGGCTAGTGTAGTTGGGGAAGAGATCATATTTTAGCGTGAACTTGCTACCCTCCATCCCTCTCCTTTTTGTTTTGGATTGGTGAAGATTGTGCTTATTTTATCAATCTGGGAAGGCAGAGAAGAGGGACAGGCTTGCCCTCTTCTGTTTCCACTCTGGTGTTGGATGTTTAAGTGGTAAATATAAGCAAGTGGAGGTAAGGATGCTGCTTATTTGGTTTGAGGTGTAATTCAATAAATGGTATATGAAGTGAGTTGTTGGACACTGCTTCATAAGTAAAGTAAGTGAGTAGAGGTATGGACACGGCTTACTGAGTCAGGATGAGAGGTCACTCTGTCCTGATTAACATTACATGGATGTTCATGCTGTGATTAAAATTGGTTATACTATGTTCACTTGTAATTAATAAATACTGGCTATCAAAGATATGTTATGGAAGTTTAATAAAGGTCGTCAAATGTCATTCGGTGTGATGTGTGTTTATTGAAGGGGACCGGGACAATAAGGTTAGAACACTTAACATCACTGAACAGGTCTGGTAAAGTTATAGAATAATGAACTTAGAACACTGGGCATCACTGAATATCTCTGGAAATGTCATAATACAAAGACGTTAAAACACTCAACATCACTGTACATGTCTGGTAATGTCATAAAACAAAGAAGTTAGAACACTCAGCATCACAGTACATGTACAGTAAATTCATAAAACAATGAAGGTAGAACACCCATCATCACTGAACATGTCTGCTAATATCATAACATAATTAATTCAGAACTCTTAGTATCACTGAACATATTTGGAAATGTCAAAATAGAATGAAGTTAGAACGCGCAGGATAATTTAGCATGTGTGGTAAAGCATTAAAATCATGAGGTTATAACAGCCAGCATCACTAAACAAGTCTGGTAATGTCATAACAATGAAGTTAGAACACCCAGCATTACCGAACATGTTTAGTAATGTCACAGAAAATTAAGTTAAAACACTCAGCATTACCAAACATTTCTGTGAATGTCATAAAAATGAACTTAGAACACTCAGCATCCCTGAGCATGTCCAGTAAGGTCATAAATCAAAAAATTGAGAAAACTCAGCATCACTGAGCATGTCTGCTAATGTATAATACAATGAATTCAGAACTCTCAGCATCATGGAACATTGTTTGAAATGTCATAATAGAATGAAGTTAGAACCCTCAGGATCACTGAACATGAGTGGTAATGTCATAATATAATGATATTAGAATAATCAAAGGATCATAGGAAGTTCTAGGATATTGGTCCTGAAGCCCTTATAAGCCTAGCCAACAGTTTAGCCCATGTTTAGACAAGTCAGCACCTAATGTCCCTGTCCAGCAAGGACACAGGTAGAATCCCAGGGGTGTATTTTCTGTTCCGATCCAGGTATCCAGGTTGCACTTAAAAAGAGATAATGAGGTACTCTGCTTGACGTGGAGAGGGAGTTTATTCTACAGATGGGGGAGTCTCTGGGACAAAAATCTGTCCTGCCAACAAGTCCTATTAATGTCACAGATCAGGTTGAGGTTACGCGTGTGGGTTACTCGAGTGGAACTTGACTTGGGGATATGCAGCAGTCCCATCAAAGCAGGGTCTAAGATTGCGTTGAATGCCAGACAGAGGTCACCTCTAAGGAGTCTATATGAAACTGAGTAGAGGGACAGGGCTTTTAGCCTATCTGGCTTGAAGCCCTGGATTCTCCTGGTGAGGAACCTCTGTGGTCTCAACAGCTACTGCATGTGCCTTACAAGGTACATGCCGAAGGAAGCACTGTACTCAATAATTGGTTTTACAAGGGAGGAATACAGGAATATTATGACCTCCTTGTCCCTGGATGAGATACCCTTACTTATGAGGTGGACCATGTAGAAAGCTTTCCATACAATGGAAGCAACATGGTGGTCAAAAGTCAGGCTGCTATCAACCTGGGTGCCCAAATTCCTCACGACTGATTGCTTGCTTAGGATGCTGTTATTAATGTGGTAATATGTGGGGACATCACTCTCCCCAAAGGGGATGATGATGCATTTTTTGGCATTCAGTTTGAGGCCATGTTTCTGGCACCAGTCATTTGTTTGGGTGACACCATCTTGGAAGACATCCACATCACTTGGGGAACTGATGACCATGCCCATATTGCAGTTGTCTGCTAACTTGGTCAGCCATAGCCCACTGGTTTTGGCCTGCACCTCAGAGAAGTATATTCTGATTAACAGAGGCCCCAAGGCTGATCCCTGGGGTACTCGGCTTGTTATGACTCTATTGCTTGAGGTGGCTTCCCCTATTTTGATTAGGTGTGTTCTGTCAGTGAGCCAGTTTGCTACCCATCTGGTAACATATGAATTGATACCTAGCTGAGAGAGTTTATCTATTATGCCCAAGTGGGAAATAGTGTCGAAGGCTTTGGCCAGATCAAGGTAGGCAGTGTGCACCATCTTCCCCTCATCCATGGCCTTGGTGACTGTCTCAGAGAAGTTAACCAAATTTAACAGACATGCCATCCCCTTGACAAAGCCAAACTGTGTGGGATTGAGTGTTTGGAGGTTGCCAATGTCCCTCTTAATGACGTCCAGGCTAGTTAGGCTGATGGATCTATAATTTCCCGGATTGTTGGACGCTCCATCTTTGTGTAAATGGATGACAATGGCTGTCCTCTACTCAGCTGGGACAAAGCCAGCACTCAGGCTTTGGCTGAATAGGATGCCTAATGGCCGCAAGTTCATGCCTGAGTTCATGTAGGATGCAGTCTGGGATGTTATCGTGTCCCATGGGGGCTGCATTTTTTGCCATTGAGAGGTCAGTAATGACCTGTTCCCTAAAGATAAGGGGAGGGGGGCCGGTACTGGGGATGTCCTGATTTATTGATGCAGGGACAGAGGGGTGAAGTTTTTGCTCAATCTGTCAGCCAATAGGTTGGCTATATCTACAGCATTTGTGTATGTGGTGTCCTTGACCACCAGCTCTGAACAGATCTGGGTGCTTCATTTGAACTTGCGGACATATGTAAAGAAGGCCTTATGATTGTCTCTAATAGATTTGGCCAATTTGGACTCAAAGTTGGCTTTAGAGGATTTCACTAGTTCTCTTATTTGCTTGTTCAGGCTAAGGAGAGATTGCTTCCAGTTGGGCACCTGCTCCTTCTTGGTCCTGGACAGCAATTTTTTCCTTTAGTTATATAGTTTATTTATTGCAGATGTCCACCAGACAGGTTTACTCTTCCTTGCGGAGGATGATTTTGTCCTGTCAGGTATTCCTGATTACATACATCTATATAAATGCTTGTATAGTACTTGGTGCAGATATGGACATTGGTGCCAGTTCCTACAGAAGGGGAGGGGACTGTGAAGCTGTTTATACCATCCCTCAGGAGGTTGTAATCAGCTTTGGAGAAGTTTTTTTGTTTGATCCTAGATAGAGGGGGGTCAGGAGAGATGGTGACTTCGAAAGTGACTGCTTTATGGTCAGATCTTACCAGGGAGGATGATACTGTAAGGGTGCTGCAGTGGTTACTCATGTTGGTTAATACCAAGTCCAAGATATTATCATCTCTTGTGGGGGTATCAACTAGCTGTTCCAAAGGCATTTGCCCTGATAAAATTGGGGAATCTCTGAGCATTTGTGCTCTGGCATGAGTAGTTTTTCCAGTCTATGGCTGGGTAGTTAAGTTAAAGTCCCCCAGGATCAGGGTAAAGGGTTGAATCCTGATAGTTCGAAGAGGTCCAGATAGGTGGAATGGGCATCTTGAGTCAAAGTCGGGGGCCTGTAGCTAACTGTGCTTTGAATAGAGGTGTTGTGAATGGTTAATTGCACTTAGAGTGTCTCCTGTGCATCATACTGTTTGACCAGCCTGGAGCTGCGTGCATCTTTAATATATATTGAAACTCCAACTCCTTTGACTTTGCTGACCACGGTTTGGAGTCTGAATGTATGATATGATAAGTAACCAGGTAAGGCTGAGGTGCTCTCTACAGCTTTGAACCAGGTTTCTGTGACTGCACAAATTTCAGCATCTTCCAAGGTTAAGAATGCTTGCACTATGGGGGAGAAAGGGCCTTTGCCAGAAGCCTGAAGCCCAAGTGAGATAGATGCAGGCCATCTCTAGCAAAGCATCATGATCTGTCGATCGTATCTTCCCAGGCTGTCAGATACTAGATCCCCTGGAATGACACCAGAAACTAAGCCAATTGTTAAATTCAATCATTTTCTGTTTGTATTGCGGCATCATTCTGGGTGACAGTAGAATGCTGCTTAAGGCTAGGGACATACCTGCCTATGGCACATATTCAGAGAGCTCAATCATGTCTCTCTTCATATAGTCCAGGGAGGTACATCTCAAGTCGTTCACACCAACATGGATTAAGACAGAGTCATAACAGTACCTGTTGTTGAGAGACTTGAGTGCGTGTGTGATATGGCGGATTCTGGCACCTGACAAACAACTAACCATGACTTTTTCCTTACCCCGCCTGGTGAGGGGCACACCTGTGTGTCTCACAATGGAATCTCATATGACTAATATGTTTGGGTTTATGGTTAGGCCTTAGTGGTTGCGAGACACAGGTGTATGCATGTTATGTGGTGTGGTGGGTTGTGGAGTTTGCATGTGTTTTTGCCTCTGAGGTCTTTGTTTGGATTTGTTTTTGTTGAGAACCTCCGTATATGTGAGTGTGTGTTGTATAGTTGTGGGTGGTGTTTGAGGTGCACTGATTGTGTTGACAGCCTTCTCAGTGCTAGATATACTGGCATGTGAGGGAGGGAGCGTAGACTCTAGGTTCTTAATGTAATTGCATCACTCACAAATTGTGTTCCTAGGTGGTGGTAGTAGATGGTTATCCGTGTACATGTGGCAGATGCTACACTGTCTCTGGATACCCATATCAACCAGGCTGGTAGGAGAAATCATGGGAAATTGTCCATCCATATTGTCAGAATCTGAGGTACAGAGGCCAGGGAGATCTAAGGGGTAGGCCTAAAGCCCAAGTGCTTAAACCAAAACTAAGTGGCTTAGAATAATACTTACAATTTAAACAGACTAAAAACAGTAATAAATGCAGCAGAACAGATGCAGTTGAACACTTTAGAGAACAAGTAGCAGAAAAAGCAAAATGAAGTAATAGAGTAGGAGGAGGAAACACAATTACTGCAAAAGCAGCTGAATAAAATGTTTTTTTTTCAATATCATGAAACTTGTCTGTTAATGTCATAAAACAATGAGGTTAGAATACCCAGCACTACTGGACATGACTAGTAATGTCATAATACAATGAAGTCAGATCACTCAGTATCACTGAGCATTTATTTTAATGGCATTAAACAATGAAGGTGTAACAGGAAGCATCACAAAACATGTCTGGTAATGTCATAATTACCACATAAGTGGCAGTACACTAAACACTGAAAGTGTGATAGGAGACTTAGGGACACAGGTGGACAGTGGTCTCACCTTCAATAACCACATTGTCACAACAGTCAGAAAATCCTTCTATGTGGCACACCTCATCACTAAGGGCTTTTCATCCAGAAAAAAAGGTCATTGTCCCACTGTACTCATCCCTCATTAGGCCCATTATAGAATACAACACCCCATTTGGTATATACCTCTCAAGACATCTGCAACAACTGGAAAGGCCACAGAAATACCTCACTAAAAGAATCACAGGCCTAAAGCAGATGCCCTATGCTGAGCGCCTTAAAAAACTCCAGCCATACTCTGTCACATATCGTCTACTCCGAGGCGATCTCTGCTTAACATACAAGGCCATGTCAAACCCAGAGCTGTTGGACATGCTACACTTAAAGAAATCCCAATCCCTCAGAGCCACACGCTCCAGGGATCTAAACCTTGTCATCACAATAAACAAAACATGCTGGAGGGATAGGTTCCTAACCCAGAGACTCCCCAGACTCTGGAATAGACTGCCCATACATGTCAAAGCAGAGCGCCTCTTTGGCCTTCTTCAAAAGGAACCTTGATGATTGGATAGGAGAAAGGAAATTCACCCAGGGGATCACATCAGTTGTCCTGCTAGACAGGGGTCCAGGGAAGTAAATAGTGTGCGAAGAAATAGCCAGAGAATTGTTAAGGCTAGGCTTGTATAGGCCCTAGGGCCGATAGCCTAGTACCAACCTATGAACCTATGAACCTATAAAACAAGGAAATCAAAAAACTCAGTATCACAGAACTTGTCTGATAGTGTCATAATGCAAAGAAGTTACCACACTCAGTGTCACAGAATATATCTAACAATGTCATAAAATGGTGAAGACAGAACATTCAGCATCACAAAACAAGTCCTGTAATGTCATAAACAATCAGGATGAAACACTCAGTTTAACTGAACATGTCCGGTAATATCATAAAACAATGAATTTAGAACTGTCAGAATCACTAAACTTGTTTTGAAATGTCATAATAGAACAAAGTTAGAACACTTGAAATCACTGAACATGTGTGGTAATGTCTTAAAACATCCAGCATTACTGAACATGTCCAGTAATATCACAGAAAATGAAGTCAGATCACTCAGTGTCACTGGACATGTAGGCTAATGTCATAATACAAAGAAGTTTTTCCACAAAGCATCACAGAGCATCTCTAGTAAGGTCATAAAACAGAGAACTTAGAAAACACAACACCACTGGACATGTTTGGTAATATCATAATACAATGAAGGTATAAAGGCAGCATCACAGAACATGGGTAATTTCTTAAACAGAGAAGTTAAAATACTCAGTATCACATAACGTGTCTAGTAATGACATAATGCAAACAAGTCAGAACATTCAGTATCACTAAACGCATCATGTAATGTCATAAATAAGGTTAAATCACCCAACATCACTGAACATGTCAGGTAATGTCACAAAATAATAAAGTTAGAGCTCCCAGCATCACTGATTATGTCTGATAATGTCATAATACAAAGAATTCAGAGCTGTCAGTATCACTAAACATGTCTGATAATGGCATAATGGAATGAGCTGAGAGCATTCAGGATCACTAAACGTGTGTTATTCTCTTAAAACAATAAGTTAGAACAGCCAGCATCATCAAGCATGTCTGGTAATGTGAAAAAACAATGAGGTTAGAACAGTCTACATGATCATCACTGAACATGTCTGGTGATAACATAAAGGAATGCAGTTAAACACTCAGATTCACTGAGCAGGTCTGGGAGGGTCATAAAGCAGAGGTGTTAGAAAACATATCATTATTGAATAGGTTTTACAATGTCATGATAGAATCAAGACAGATCACTCTGTATTACTGAACATTTCCAGTAATGGCACAAAACAACAATGGTTTAATATACAGCATCACTGAACATGTCTGGTAGTGTCATAAAACAAGAGCATTAAAACACTCAGTATCCCTGAACATGTCTGATAGTGTCATAATACAAAGAAGTTGGTTCACTCAGCATCCCAGAATATGTCTGGTAATTTCATAAAACAATGAAGGTAGAACACCCAGCATCAAAAAGCATGTCTGCTAATGTCATACCACAGTGAATTCAGAACTCTCAGTATCCCTGAACATGTTTGGAAATGTCATAACAGAATGAAGTTAGAACACACGGGATTACTGAACATGTTTGGTAATGTCATAAAACAATGAAGTTAGAACACCCAGCATTAATGAACTTGTATAGTAATGTCACAGAAAATGAAGTTAGAGCATTCGGTATTACTGAATATTTCTGGGAATGTCATAAAGGAATGAAGCATCACTGAGCATGTTAGGTAAGGTCATTAAAAAAAAGATTTTAGAAAACACAGCAGCACTGGACATATCTGGGATTATTATAATACAATGAAGACAGATCACTCAGTGTCACACTGAACATTTCTAGTAATGTCATAAAAGAATGAACGCATAACAGGCAGCAACACAGAGCTACTGCACATGACTTGCAGTTTGTAGGCAATGAGCAGTTACTGACGTAAGTCATCGTTGTCCACTGAGCCAAGTAATAAAACACACCAGATTGACTTTGTGGCCTTTGATTATATAACAGTCAAGGACAACCAATAGTGTACCATGAATAATTCATATGCAACATATCAACAAATACCATCAAATCATCACCTCAAGCCAGTCAGCATAAATCCACCTGTTCTGGCTGCCACTTTAGAGAAAATGAGATGCATATTCCTAGCCACCTCGGACTTGGTGGCAAACTCATTTAACTCATACTTATAAGCCACATACCCTTCTGGTCAAATCTGAGTCCAGCTTGTGGATAGCTGAGGCCACTGAACAAGAATGTGGGGATCAAAATGTGGGTGAAACTGTAAGGCCGCCACCAATCCAGCATGCCATGCCTTTTACCCCAAATCGGCAGTCTCACAAGTAAATTCTGGATTGTGAAAGAAAACAAGTTAAACTTTGAAAAATTTATGAATACCAACAACAATATTTTATTTATTTATTTATTTATTTATTTATTTTATTTAACATGTTGTTGACCGGGAATGTCCGACTAGGTTCCACAGAGCCTGTTTTCAGCAGAGGCCCGGGGAGAAATGCTCCAGATCCAAATTAAACAAATCAAAGCCCATGTTATTCAAATGAACATTGTCCAAATCAGGATCCAGTCTGTCAATATCTATGTGCTCATTCACCTGGAAACCAATTTGGCTAGCAGCCCACTTTACTCATTGGTTGATAAAATGCCTGGCTCTCTCTATGGTACTAGACCTTCTGGAACCTTCCAGTACAGACTAAGGATGATGGCAGACCAAATGAAAAGTATCTTTGGATATAGTTGCCACAAGTGATCCATATCAGATAAGATTCTGCCCAAAAGTATCTTCTTAGGGGCTTGACCCAGATCACCCCCCCCCCCATCCAAGGTGAATTATCACAATGCTGGGCAAGGCTACTTCTACTGTAAGCTTCCACCAGATTTCCCAAAAACTGAAACCAACTAAGACCAGGAAAACCAAAAGAACAAACTGTCCACCCGTTACTTTCAAAGGAACTTAAGTGACCAGCCAGGTGAGTCAAGACTCAGATTGATTCTCTTTGAATAAAAGGATGGTCCAAGAACCAAATCACCTTCTTCCCTGCAACAGAAATAAGAATGCCTAATGTATGAAAAATGTATGAGAGACCCACCTTCATGTTCTTTGAATAACCTGCACAGAGTGCCTTTCCATGGCCAAGTCTGAGGTATGACCTATCCAAATGGAACGTCAGGAGTAACTTTGTGGGTGGATTCCTTTCCCTGCCAAGACCTGTCTAAGAAATGTGCTAATCTCTGATAGCTTAAAAGGCCTGCCCAAAGCCTAAACAAAAATCATGCCTGACCTTTTCTCTGAGAGATTAATATTAAATAGCAAACTGACCCAATCCACAGGGCAAGTGACTAGCCCACTGATCTTCTCCAGCCACATCTAATGTCCTTTACCAACTTGATCAGTCTTGGATTTCTTTAACCAAATCATAACAAACTCCCTGTGGGTCCTTCCAACAAAGGTAAAGGAGAAGTTCATTGGCACAAAAAGCACACACATACAAAGATGTGAACAAAGCAGCTATAGAGATAAACAAGTGAAAATACCCCATGGTCCTGTAAAGACCTTAAATAACAAGGGGAAGGAGTTATGAATTATGGGACGGTCCCCATATGTTCTCTGGGTCCTTAAGTATTCTCCCTATAACCCAATGTCCTGACACAGCCTGAAGACCCCAAAAATGCTTCAACCATCTCAACACTGCAAGATGTACTTTGAGAGTTTTAGGTAAATCCCCAGTGGTGAACCTGGTCACTAAAACTTGCAGCAACAACTCTACTCCCCATAGCCTGGAATCAGGGATAAAAGCCCTCTAGAATGTCTTGAAAACATGGAGGGATGATGAATAAGCTTTCTAATGTTACTGGCCCAAGAATTTGCCAAAACCAATAATGCTAGTATTCTCCAATTACCCAGACTCCCACAGGAACTGGGGTACCTTTTGGATCTGAATCACTGGCCAAGAGGTGAATCCTGGCAAACTTAAAACAGGGAGGGACTGTCAGCTATGGGATTAAGATGATCAGGGACTTGAACACATGAAAATCACAAATTAATCTTGACATTCAGCAAAACTAAAAGCCTGATGACCGAGTGGACCTAACTAGACCTAAAAGAACATTTCTTAAGAGCATGAACCACTGTAATATTATCTGAGTAAAAAATGATCCTCTTGTCATGTAATCTGTTTTTCCATACTAACACTGCTCCCCAAATGGGAAAAATTTCTAAAACTGTAATGTCCCTCCTCCTCTCCCCAGACCAACTTTCTGGCCATCTTTCAGCAAACCAGCTGCCCGTGAACTAACCCTGAATACCAGTCCTCCCAGCCACATCAGTAAAAAGCTTGAGGTCAAGTGGCAATGGTTCAAGGGGAATGCCAAAAAGAAACTTCACTGAACCAGCTCAAGAATGTGAACCATAACCGAAGATCATCCTTAACCCACCTGGTCAGCCAGACCAGGTGGTGCTTGGGCCTGTTACCTTTCAACAAGTCATATTTGGACCATAGAAAAGTTCTGCCTAGAGAAACTGCCCTACATGCAAAATTCAGAACACTATGTAACTGCATGATGTCTCCTACTCAAACTTTACTGGAAGCCAAGAATCTCCAAAGTAACTGCTGAACTTGCTGAAATTTGGGTGGATGAAGCCTGAAGGAGTTATCAGTGGTGTTGACTTTGGATACATGGCTATCCATCAAAGACCAAAGCATCAAATGGCATGTATCATCAAACATGCCATTCATCAAGCTGTTCTGACTAAGAGAGCATTACGATTGGGATAAGGAAATGTGCCCTTTCCCCACAGTAGTGAGATCTCAAAGTTGGTACATATAATTAGTAGGGGGGGGGCACAAGTCCTCCACATGTGGAGGTTTCAGTGAATGGCATTTATGATGTAATGCCATTCAGTGCTTTTACTCTTCAATGAATAACCACTGACCTGCCAACTACTTCTAAACACAAAAAAGTCAGGACACTACTTGGTCCTTCTGACTTGTCGACAGGTAAGGGTACCCTAAACTTGGCACACAGCTGCTTGAAAATGGATATACCTTCTAAAGTATCATCCTGACCCTCCACCATTATCAAAAAATCATCTAGGTAGTGAACTGCTGACTGGCAGGGAGCTCATTTTTGCCAGCACTGATGTATTTCTGTGCTAAATAATTTGAATGTTGCACAAGCTACAGCACACCCTATTGGCAGTGAAGCATTAAAAATATTTCCCCATTGAACTGAAAACTGAAGTAAGGCCAAGCTTCTTGTCCCATGAGAAGAAGATCGATAGCAGATTGGATATCCATCTTACAAAGCCAGGGGTCAATATAGCCCTTGATGACCTCCGTCACCTAATCCAAAGAAAAGTAGTGCAGTTTGGTCAGCTTGGTAGCAATAAAATCATTGACTGAACCCCCCCCCCACTGGGTGATACAAGTGATGAATCAACCTAAACTCACCCTACTGTTTTTTGGGATCCAGACCAATAGGGGGAATCTTAAACAAAAAACATTGATTGGATGAAAAGGGGCCAGTTATCCTGCCACCTCATTGCTCTTTCTGTATCAGCCTAGCAGCAATGTGTTCATGTCCTTTGAAGGACAACAAATTGTTAACTAACTTAGAATGTACTAGGGCTGTGGAGTGAATAAGAAAACCTTTGGAGAAGCCATTAATAAGGGTGGCTGCTGCCCTATGATTTGGGTAATCTGACAGTAAGCAGGATAACCTATCTATATAAATGGAGAATAAGCCCGCTGTGGCACATTCAAGTCCCCCTACCAAGGGCCCCCTGGGTGCATGAAAAAGTGGCTTGGCACAAAAGGAAGTTCTATGCCTACTACCAATCTCACCATTTGTCTAAGAAGTAGAAAATGTCAACCTGTCCCTAGGCGACAAGCCTCAACACTTGGAAGCAGGATGACACTTCCCACATGCTGAACTCAAATGGTTGTATTTGCAAGTGGGCTAGACACATTTTCCCTGATTGAATGCCCAGCAAAACCTTGTATCTTTTGGATTAACAGCCTCTCTATCAGTCGCCGTAGCCACCTCTTTGTCTATCATGGAACTGAACCATATGTCAGGATGCCTTGACTCCCACTTGAGGGAACTATCGAGCCTTTCATTTTCTTGATGCTCTGATCATAATTCAACCATCCAGACCCCCCCTATCACACAGTGGGCTTCCCTTGTGGCTACAAAATAAGCTAATAAAAGTAGTGCTTGTGTGAGGCTCTTCTCAATGATTATGCCCATTAATACCACAAAACCCAGATACCAAGTCTCCCAGTTACTGACCAGTGTCCTGAGTAATGCCTTCTTCCCAGTGGCAGCTAAGGTTGCCATTATACCTCTCAACCTCTTAGTGCAAAAAATCTGGACAAAGTCTGACAAAATGGGAGGACAAAGGCCCAGAAATAGGGACATATTTTAAATAATACTGCTCTTATAAACTTAAAAAGTTGCTACAGTAACATGGCTTATTTTAACATACATTATTAGAAGGATTTGAAATCTGAAACTCAAATGTATGTCATTATTTTGTGACTTCAGTCCTCAGATCATCCCACTGATTTTCCAGAAAAACATACATTTTATGGTGAACAGATCAAAAATATGAGCCAAAAATCTAGACATTCTGCAAAAATCAGGGCAGTTGAGAGGTATGTCTGCCATCAAGTCCTTGTTAGACATGCTGTCAGCATCCAGTATGCATTTTATCCCTCATTGTCCATAAGATCAAATATATCTACAAACTCCTCTTTTATAATCTTGTCTTTGACCTTGGTGGGAACATGCTTTGTGATATGAGAGCCAGGAATTCGGAATATGTAAAGCTGATGGCAGCCATAGGGGACAAGAACTAGGGAATACATTCATCTGAATGAGGTTGGACCTCCATCTCTGAGCCAACAACCTCATTGGACCCCCTATGCAAGTTGGGTAAAGATAATTGTGCCACCTGGTCAACATCAGCACCTACTCACACTCCTGGATTCAATACTATGGAGGTAGTAAAATGTTTCTCAGAGGCTAAGTCAAACAACCTAACTCTCCCTTCTTCCAGCAGACTGACTCCTACTGATAATATTAAGCCCTGTAGACACCAGAGAAACATTACCTTGTGCTTCCGTTGATATGCCAGACAATCAGAAAGGGATGACCCTTTATCAGGAAGGATCTCTAAATGTCTTCTTCTTAGCTGCAGCTGGTCCTTCAGCTGTGCCTGCCTCTGAATTCAGTGAAGGTCTTCTCTTGGAATTCATGCTCTGCTCAGCCATCCCCACCATTTCTAAATCAATTAGCAAGTCTTGTGCTTCCTGTGGTAGACACAACCATACCTCTTTAATGGACTGTATAGTGACTGAACCTGAGAGATAGAAAGAATTACCACAGGGAACAATACTAAAAAAAGGGAGGGTATATGAAGTTCCAGTTAATATTAAAAAGACTGGACACTGTGATACTGTGCTGCTGTGAGGTTCTAGAATGTATAGCCCTCAGGATGTTTTCTGTTCATCTTTTGCTTGAAAAATTCCATGATGACTAAAACCAGCTGAGATGCTGTTTTGGTTCTGGAATGTCATGACACATCCTGCACAAAACCACTCAGCCAAAACCAAGGATGTGTACAACCTAATAATCAAATGCTGAGATATACATTATATACTACCGGTTATCCGAAATGCCATGTCCAAAATTTAATAAAGTTTGACACTAACATTACAATTTATTATAAAATCATTGCACCCAAGATACCATCACACAATTAATTATATAATACCATTTAACTATGCACAGCCCCCTCTAGAGCATAAAAACAAAATTTGACTGAATTCCCCATAGTCAGCCTCCAAATGTACCCCCCCATAATAAATCAACCTACCACAAAAGAGAGATGCAGCTACTGATCCAGATAAGCACCCCTTTACAACTGCTACATCAATCCAAAATGCTAAAACAAAACATGATAGGATATAAGCCCCCCCACTACTCAGGCTCCCACACCCAACGAGCCCTAATTAATTAAAGCATGCTTCAAACTGCCTAAGGTAGTATACTAAACACCCTGTTGAAATAAAAAAGCAAACCATATGTAGCAAAATCATACAGAGCCCAACAATCATAAACTATGCCCTAACATAAAGTTTTAACTGTCACCAGGTATTTATTTATGTAATTAATAAAATTATTTATACAAGCAAAATATAGGAGTTAAAGGTTACTCCTGTACCTGAAATTATTTGCTACTAATTAAATGTATGTATATATATATATATATATATATATATATATATATATATATATATATATATATATATATATGGGTCTACCTGACAACGCCGAAAGCTGACAACGGTGACGATGAGAACACCGACACCAGAAGATTGAAAACTGAGATGACCGATGGATGAAAACCCCGACGCTGAGAACACCGACATGTGAAAAGGCTGTGTAAGTATGCGGTAGTGACAGACGTTAGCGTAAGGGTGCGAGTAAGGTAAGTGTGCGATATTGATGGACTCTAGGGATAGGGGTGGGTTAAGTGAATTAGGATTAGGGCGTGGGTTAGGTGAGTGTGCGATAGTGACAGTCTTTAGGGTTAGGGGCGGGTTAAGTGAGTTAGGGTTAGGGCGCGGGTTAGGTGAGTGTGCGATAGTGACAGTCTTTAGGGTTAGGGGTGGATTAAGTGAGTTAGGGTTAGTGCGCGGGTTAGGTGAGTGTGCGATAGTGACAGTCTTTAGGGTTAGGGGGCGGGTTAAGTAAGTTAGGGTTAGGGCGCGGGTTAGGTGAGTGTGCGATAGTGACGGACCTTAGGGTTAGGGTTTGGGTTAAGGTTATAGATAGTTGTGTATGTAAGGTTTAGTGTGGGTTTGTAAGGATTTTGGTGTGTTTGTGTTGTGTGTGTGCTTTTTGGACAGGGGATGTGTTTTGTTTGTTGATTGTCAGGATTGTGGTGTGTCGGGCATGTGAGGTTTCATGTTTGTGAACTTTCGGTTATGTGGTGTCGGTGATTTCGTTGTCGGTGTTATATATATATATATATAAGCACTCACCCTTCAGATGTGTAGTGTAACAGCTTAACTAGAAAATACCCCCTGCCCAACAATGGCTAGTGTGCCAGTACTGTATATTTTGAGCTATATATTCTATATAAATGTATTTTTATTTATTTATTTATTTTTTAATATCTGTGCTGAGCTGGACGTATATTAATAATATATAATATATGTCTTTTTTATTTATATATAATATATATATATTTTTTATAAATCTTGTAATTTAAAACACTTTCCCAGCCACCCTACTCGACTCATGGTACTTTCCTTTTGTTCATTTATTTTTTGTTGTTGTTGTTGTTTTTACAATGTATTAAAAAAATGGTGAAAGCAATACCAGCAATGTAATCGATGACTATACAGCTGCCATACAGCCAATAAGCCTTCACCATAACCTACGGCTTCCCACCTGCGCAGTTGCTGCCAGCTGGCTCCATCTTCATATTTCAACATGCCTGCTGATGGATTCTGGCAGGCAGGAACAGAAGCAGTCCTTTAAATAGAGAGTGCGTGCCTACACCCCCCCCGATGACAACAATGAGCCATTACCAAGGTAAGGCGTCATAATACAATGAAGTTAGACTTCTCAGCATCATGGAACATGTCTGGTAATGTCATAAAATGATGGTAGGGCACTTGTATCAATGATCTTTTCTTGGTATGCCATAAAAGAATGAAGGTATAACATTCAGCATCACGGCACATGTCTGGTAATGTCATAACAAAGGGAAGTTAGAGCACTCACTGTCACTAGACCTGTCTGGTGATGTCATAATTCAAAGAGGTTAGTATACTCAGCATCAAAGAATGTGTCTAGCACTGTCATAAAACAATGAACTTCAAACACTCGGAATCATTGAACATGTCATGTAATGTCAATACAATGAAGTTTTACACTCAGCATCACAAACAGTATCTGGTAATGCCATAACACAAGACTCGAACATTCAGTATCACTGAATATGTCTGGTAATGTCATTACCTAATGAATTTCAAACACTCAGCATCACTGATCAAGTCTAGTAATGCCATAAAACAATGATGGTAGAATATTTTAGATCACTGAACATTTGTGGCAATTTCATAAAGCAATGAGGCTAGAACACCAAGCATCACTGAACATGTCTTGTAAAGTTATAAAATAATGACGTTAGAACACTCAGTATCACAGTGTATATGTGGTAAGTGTATATGTGGTCATTTTATAAAACAATGAAGGATGAACATCCAGCTTGAGTGGCTAATGGCATAACACAAAAAATTCAGACCTCTCAGTATCAGTGAGCATGTCTGGAAATGTGAAAATGGAATAAAATTAGAACATTTAGAATCACTGGACATGTGTAGTAATATCATCCAAACACAATAGTACATTTAGCTTCATAGAATGTCTGGTAATGCCATAAAACAAAGAAGCTAGAACATTCAGTATCAATAAACATGTTTAGTAACATCATCATAATACAATGATTTTAAAGCTCCAAGTACCACCGCTCCTGTGTCTGATGACATCATAAAACAAGGAAGTTAGAACACTCACTGTCAGGGAATGTGTCTGCTAATGTCATAATACAAAGCAATGTTTACAGTCAGCATCACAGAATAAGTCTGGTAATGTCATGAAACAAAGATGTTAGAAAACCCAGCATAATCGAACATGTCCTGTAATTTCATACACAATAAGGATAAAACAGCCAGCGTCACTGAACATGTCAGGTAATAATGATGTTAGAGCTCTCAGCATCACTGAATATTTCTGGCAATGCCATAAAACAATGAAGTTAAAACATTTGACACCAGTGAACATGTCTGGAAATGTCATAGTACAATGAAGTTAGAACATTCTGCATATTTCTGGTAATTTCATAAAACAATGAAGTAGAACACCCAGCATCAATGAATACATCTGCTAATGTCATAATACAATGAATTCATAGCTCTCAGTAAATACTGAACATGTCTGGAAATGTCAAAATAGAATGAAGTTTGAACACTCAGGATCATTGAGCATGTGTGGTAATGTCCTAAAATAATGAGGTTAGAGCATGCAGCATTACTGAACATATCTATTAATGTCATAAATAATGAAGTTAGAGCATTCAGTATCACTCAACATGTCTGATAATGTCATGAAACAATGAAACTACAATACACAATATGACTGATTTTGTCAGGTAATGTCATTATACAATGAAGTTAGAGCCTCCATCATCAGTGAACATGTCAGGTAATGTAAAAATAAAATGAAGCTAAGACACTCAGCATCACTGAACATATCTTGAAATATCATAAAAGAATGAAGTTAAAATGCTCAACATCACTGAACATGTGTGGTAATTTAATAAAACAATAAAGACAGAACAGCATAACTGAACCTGTCTACTAAAGTCATAATACAATGATTCAGAACTCTCAGAATTACTGATCGTGTCCTATAATGTCATTACAGTAATTTTAGAACTCTCAGCATCATTGAATGTGTCTGACAATTTCAAAAATACAATGAAGTTAGAACGTCCATCACCATTGAGTATGTCTCGCAATTTCATACCATTTAGTTAGAATATTCAGCATCACTGAACTTTTCTGGTAATTTCATAAAACACTGAAGTCAGAACACCCAGCATCACTGAACATGTCTGTTAATGTCATAAAACAAGGAAGACAGTATAGCCAGTATCAGTGAACATATCTGGTAATGCGATAAAACAATGATTTTAGAACATTCAATATCACTGAACCTGTCAGGTAATGGTGTAATGCAATGAGGTAAGAGCATGTGGAATCACTGAACATGTCTGGAAATGCCATAAAATAAATCAAGTTTGAAAACACACCATCACTGAACATATGCAGTAATGTCATTAAAAATCAAGGTAGAATGCCATCACTGAACTATATGCGGTAATGTCATTAAAAATCAAGTTAGAATGCCATCACTGAACATGTGTGGTAATATCATAAGGGAATGAAGTTAGAACAATGTTCGTCAGTGAACATGTCTAATAATGTCATAAAATGATAAAATTAGAACACACAGCATCAATGAACACATCTGGCATTGTCATAATACAACAAAGTTAGAAAACTAAGGATAATTAAAATTCCTTAACATATTGAGGTTAGAAGACTCACTCAGTATCAATGAATGGATCTATGTCAGAAGATCGACTTTTCAGAAAGTCAAACTTCAGATGGTTGAGACAATATGATTGTCTTTCCAAACTAGACAAAACAACAAACATCTATGTTTTTTCAGGGGAACAAGCCCCTGTACCCCTCATGTGTGGGGGGGGGGTTGCACCTCCTCACCCCCTGCATATTTTATATAAGAGCTACGAGATCATACCACAGTGGGAAAAGGCTAAATTCCCCAATTCCCACTGTAGCTTGAGCTCCATTCAAAATATTCAGTTGTTCAGAAAGTTGATCATATGGTATCAACCATATGAAGTTCAACTTTCTGGAAAGTTGATCGTCTGAAGGGGACCCAAGTGAACATGTCAGATAATGTCATAATACAAAAAAGTTAGAACACTGATCATGACAGAATATGTCTGGAAATATAATCAATAAATTAAGTTAGACCACACAGCATCACTGAAGATGTCTGTTAATGTCACAAAGTCATTAGGACACTCAGAATCATTGTACTTGTGTGGTAATGCCAGGCTATGGTAAAGTCAAAATACTTGGAATCACTGAACATGTCTAGTAATGTCATAAAAGAAGGAAGTTAGAATACTCAGCATCACTGTACATGAATGGCAATTCCATAACACAAGGATGTAAGAACACCCAGTGCCATTTAACATTTCTGGTAATTTCTTTAAACAGTGAAGCTAGAACACCCAGAATCACTGAATTAGTCTGGTGATGTCATAATACAATGATGTCAGATTACTCAGTATCACTGAGCATGTCTGGTAACTTCATAGAGCAATGGAAGTATAACATACATAATCACTGAATGTATCTGGTAATGTCATAAAATAATGAAGTTAAGACACTGCATAACTAAACATGTCTGTTTATGTAATCAAAAACTGAAATTAGAAGATTCTGCATCACTGATATGTCTGCTAATGTCATAAAACAGTGAATAACAACACCTAGCACCACTAAACATGTCTGGCAATGTCATAAACTAATGAAGTTAGAACACTCAGCAGCACTGAACATGTTGTGTAACATCATAAAACAATGAATTTACAACACTCACCATCACTGTACATTTCTGGAAATGTTATAACACAATGAGGTTAGAACATTCATCATCACTGAACATGTCTGATAATTCCTTAAAACAGTGATGTTAAAACACACAGCATCACTGAACATGTCAGGTAATGTCATGATACAGTGAAGCTAAAACAGCCAGCATGAGGGAGTGAACATGTATGATAATGTACGATAAAATATAGCAAAGGTAAGGCTCCAGAGTCCAAGTGAAAAATAAAAATACGCTAATAAATCCTTCCAGCAGTACTGACTTTATTAAAACACAAGCACTTTCACATACAGCTTCATCAGGTGTATATACTAAAATAAAAACAAACACCTTTTAAACCATTCATTCTAATCACATGACAACAACTAATAAAAATGTTTAAAGAGACACTAAAATGGCGGTAAAAGTGTATATTCAGAAGTCAGATATTTAACCTACCTACATATAGATATCTTACTTAATATAGGTTTAATAGGGACACAGTAATTTAGGCCATGCCCATGGTTTGCTCTGAGTCTCACGATTCAGTTGGCTTCCATTTCTTCAGTTCTGGATCTAATATCACCTCCCCTAATATCACAGTATGTTCTACCTATCACTACAAATTTAAAAATGTGATGCTCACCTATGCTCTTAACATGTTTAGCTAAAGCATTAATATTACTACCTTTCTTTATGTGATAGAGATGCTCTCTTATTCTCTCTTTTAAAGTGTGATCCGTTTTGCCAATATAAAATTTATTACATACCAAACTGCTAGCTAAATAGACTAAATGCCTCGTATCACAAGTCGCATCCACTTTGATATCAAATATATATCCAGTATCAGGATGTTTAAAATATAGGTCTGTATTTATCCTTTTACAAAAATTACAGCTACCACATGGTTTTGTCCCATATATAGATTCATTACGTATTTGATTTCTCCTTGTACATAGCCTTCTCTTCAAATTTTTCTTATTCTTAAATGAAAATTGAGGTTTTATTCCCACTAGGTCTCTAATTTGACTATCAGTAACAAGAATATTCCAATGCTCATTAATAATAGATGTATATTTTTTTTAATATCAGTAGTATATGGGATACACATTCTTAATTTGTTATCGGCAGGGGCAGCTCATGGTATCGGACTGCCGGACTGCAGCCCTCCCACCTAGAAAAAAGAAAAAGAAAAATCTTTAAAACTAAAAAACAAACAGAAAAAAAAAAAAAAGCAAGAGACCAGACTGCCTTTATCAGCAGTCCAGATAGAGATAGACAGGTACCCAGCAATCATTGCTGCAAATGCACCCAGGAATCAGTGCGTGGACGACCACACAGAAGAGGAGGTCCGGTCTGCTTCGGCTGCAGGCAGATCCAATCAGTACTGAGAGAGTTGAGCTGCTCTCGTGGGACTTTCATTGCGCAGGCTCATTCAGGAGGTAGGTGTAGCAGGTTTTGGTCGCTGGCTGGATTGCTCCGTGTCGCAGGTGGTTTTTGCTGCTTCAGGTCGCTGGACTGCTCGGGTGGTTTTGCTGCTTGGATTACTTCAGGTTGCTGGCTGGATTTAGGTGTTTGGTCGCTGGGTGAGACATACATCAGGTGTTTGGTCGCTGGGTGAGACATACATCAGGTGTTTGGTCGCTGGGTGAGACATACATAAGGTAGGTAGGTGTGTGTGTGTGTGTGTGTGAAATGCCCCAGTTACTTTATACTGGTGGCTAGGGAGAGCAAATGGTGGTGGATAGAGGTACTCAGGCTTGAACCCTGTACTTGGATGCAGGTGGCAATGACCTGAATTCCCTATCCACCACCATTTCTAAAAAAAAGCTTGCAGATTTTTGCCTTATATTTGTTCTGTTCCTCATAAAATCTGTGTTTCTGTATCTACATTTTTCCTTGCAAAGTCTGTAGTGTAGTGGTGCACTGGTAGCATTGTTGCCTAACAGCTACAGGTTCTATGGTTTGATTCTTGGCTGGGGTGCCTTCTGTGTGGTGTCTGCATGTTCTTTCATCTTGCAAAGATGTGATTGGCATTTCTCTCTGCTCTGCTGAAAATTGTCTTTTGTTCCAAATCAGGCTAGTTTCCTGGTTAAATGTTTAAAAAATAACAGGCATTTGAATTTCAGACTTCATATTCTTCAGAAAGTACATGTTAACACAAAATTGTTCTAGCAGTTGGATATTTGAAATTTGTCCCTATTTTTGGGACTGTATTCCCCCATTATTGGCTTTGTCCAGGTATTTGTGCTTGATAGTTATCTATGGTGAGAACTGTATTCATTGAATGTTTGGGGGCTGTATTCCCCCCCACCATTACTGGCTTTGTCCACATGTTTTTTGCTAAGAGGTTGAGAGCTATAGTGAGAAATGAATTCACTGAATATGTTTGGGGGCTGTATTCCCCCCATTATTGGCTTTGTTCAGGTGTTTTGTGCCAAGAGGTTGACAGCTATGCTGAGAACTGAATTCACTAAATGGTAGCCATATTAATTTTGTCTTCCTCTCTTTTACAAAACAGCTGATTTGGCATAGTGGTATGTTTCTCTGACTGTTTTGCACAGGGTCCTCTGGGTTAAAGACGTGGCAGTGAAATGTATGGTGTTAACACAGCATTTTATTCTAGCAACTTTCCAACATTATACAAGCAATGTTTAAAATGTGTCCCTGGTTGACCCACCCCCCCCCCCAATAAATTTCGGCTTTTTCCAGATTTCTTGTGCTGCAAAGTTCAGAGATACAACTGCGTGTCGAGTAGATTTTACAAGGAGCTGAGAGCTGCAGGGGAACAAAACTTTAGTTCTGCTTATTCTGAGTCTGCTTGTATTAATAGCACAACAGGTAGTATACTTGCTTTTGATGCAGAAGGCTGTGGGTTCTACTCCCATAGTAGATGCATTGCTGATACTGTACTGTGTTGTAAAGTGGGTGGATGCTGCAGTCCTTTTTGGCAAAGATACCTAGAGTAGTAACTATGAACCTGTTATCAGTTTGCCATACAGTCCCTATTGCGATATTACTAGTTTATTTTTTTTTAATGCATGCAACATAGGCAATTTATTCCTCAAGGGCAACAGGCACTTTATTTGTAGATGAATAAACAGTGACATATAAAGTTGTTTGCTAGCAGCAACCTCTTCATTGTTACAGATTTCTTTAATGTGGAATTATTTAGATGACTTTTACTACTTCAGAAATTGTGCATATTTACTGATACTGGTGGACTGTAGAAGGTTGAGTAGACTTTTATGATGGAAATGTTCTGAATTGGGTAGTTTTGTCATTAGTCCATGCATTTTGTTTCATTGTTTACTGGAAAAATGTTCAAAACAATACATTTAAAATGCTGTCTAACAACTGTACTGTATTGTACAAGGAATATAATTTAGTAGAATCAGGAAAGTGTATCAAAGAGCACATGTATGTTTCATGTGCAAGGGGCCTATGATTTGAAAACAGCTCAAAGTTAATCTTAAAAAGATCCAACCACGAATGAAGGCAGAATGACCTTTATATACTATGTACAAGCGCTTTTGTCTGGACAAGACTTCATCAGATACAAAAAACACAGGTGCTACAAAAAACTTATATAATGCCTCATGAAACAATCAATTAAACCTTTAAAGAAACACACACATAAAAAATATACATATATAAAAATATACTAATATTAAATGCTTTTAACCAAAAACATGGACATAAGTAAAAAAACAATTATTTCTACAATAAAAATCATGTTAAACCCTAGCTGCTTTGGCTAGTAAAACTGGTTTAATACTAATATATTCATTAAGACCAGCAGCAATATGTGCCCTCAGCCTAAGTTGCCATTTAAGTTCTTTATTTAATAAAATATTTTACAATCTCCCCCTCTAACATTATCTCTAACAACTTCAATGATGCCGAATTTGTAACCAGAAAAAGAAGCGCATATCTCAGAATGTTTAAAAAGTGCACTACTTTCCTTGGCTGTCCTAATATCATATGTGTGTTCATATATGGACTATTACTGTTTATCTGCAAAGGTATTTGGTGTTTATTGGGCGCCATCTTTTGCTTCTTTGTCATGTATGATAATGTGATAAAACAATGAAATCAGAACACTCAGTATCACTGAACATGCCTGGCAATGTCATAAAGCAATTAAGTTAGAACACTCATAATCACTGATCATGTCTGGGAATGTCATGAAATATGAAGTTAGAACACACAGTATCACTTAACATTTTAGGAAATGTCATAAAGCAATGAAGCTAGAACAAAAAATATCACTCAGACTTGGTCTGTTGATGTCTTAAACAATGAAGTTAGAACACAGCATCAGTGAACATGTCTGTTGATGTCACAGCACTAAGTATTTCAAAAATTCAGCTTTACTGAACATTTCTGTTGATGTCATAAAACAATGAGTTTAGAATATTCAGCATCACTCAACATGCATGGCAATATTACAAATTAATAAAGTTAGAGCACACAGGATCACTGAACATGTCTGGTATTGTCATAAAAAAATTGGAACATTCAGCATCCCTGAATATGTGTGTTAATGTCATAAAACTATTATGTTAGAACATTCACAGGCACCGAACATGTCTGGTAATGCCATAACATAATGAGGTTAGATCACTCAGTATAAATGAACAAGTCTGTTGATGTCATAGTACAATGAATTTTGAAAGTTCATCTTTACTGAACGTGTCTGGTGATGTCATAAAACAATGAGGTTAGAATTCCAACACTGCTAAATAGGACTAGTAGTGTCACAACAATAAAGTTAGAACACTCAGCATCACTGAACACTTCTGGAAATGTCATAACACCAAGCATCACTAAACATGTCTGGTATTGTAATAAAATAATGCATTTCGAACATTTAATGTTACTGAACATGTCTAGAACTTAAATAATGAAATGAATTAGATCATTGAGCATCACTGAAAATGTCTGGTAACATCATAAAAGTAAGAAATTAGAACACCCATTATCACTGAACATATCTATTAATGTCAAAATACAATGAAGTTAGAACACTCTGTATCACCGACCATTCCTGATAAAGTAATAAAACAATAAAGTTAGAATGCCCAGCATCACTGAACATGTCTGGTAAAGTAATAAAACCATAAAACACACAACACCAATGAACATGTCTTGTATTGTCATAAAAAATGAAATCAGAACACTCATCATCAATAAAAATGTCTTGGAAGGTCATAAAATAATGTGGTTATAACACCCAGCATCACTAAACATGTCTGGTGATGTAATAAAACAATGCAGTTTGAACACTCAGTGTCATGGAAAATGTCTGGTAATGAAAAAATATAATGAGTTTAGGCCACTGAGCATTATGGAAAATGTCTCATAACAGCATAAAAGAAAGAAATTTGAACAGCCACCATCACTGAGCATGTTTAGAATTGTCATAATACAATTAAAACAGAACTGCTAGCATTGCTGAAAATGTCCAGTACAGTAATAAAACAATGAAATTAGAACACCCATAATCACTGTCTTGTGTTGTCATAACAAAATAAAATTATAACACAAAGCAACACTGAATATGCATGTTAAGGTCATAAAACAATTAGGTTAAAACACCCAGTAGCGATGAACATGTCTGGTATTCTCACAACACAATGAAATTGCCATACCCATCATCACTAAACGTGTCTCATAATGTCATAACACAATGATTGTAATTGTGTAATTTCATAAAACAATGAGGTTAGAACACTCAGTATCACTAAACATGTTAAGTTGTTGTTGTGTCTTTCGGCTTGTCCCGGTTAGGGGTAGCCACAGCAGAACTCCGGTCTGCTAATGATTGGCAGTAGATTTTTGCGTGCCGAGTTGCCAGCTGTGACGCACAACCTTCAACAAAGGTATGTCCATTCATGCATTTCTCCGCACAGAAGATGCTCTAGCTGAGAATCGAACAGGACAACGTCTTACTGTGAAGTGACAACGCTACCGCAGCACCACCACCGCAGTCTACTAAACATGTTAAGTAATGTCATAAAATGAAGAAGAAGGTAGAACACCCAGAAACATTGAATGCCACTGGTATTGTTATAATATAGTGAAGTTAGAGCACTTTGCATCACTAAACATGTCTAGTGATTTTGTAAAACAATGAAGTTAGAACAACCAGTATCACTGAACATGTCTGGTAATGTCATAATGCAATGAAGTTTGAACACTCTGTATGACTGAGCATGTCTGGCAATGCCATAAAACAATGAGATTAGGACAGCCAGCATCACTTACCATGTATGGTAATGTTATAAAACAGTGAATATGTCTGGTAATCTCATTAAACAATGGAGATATAAGACACAGCATCACTGAACATGTCTGGAAATGTCATAACAAAATGAGATTTCAACACATCATCAGTGAGCATGTCTAGTAATGTCATAAAACGTGTTTATATTACGCTGTCGAAAACTCAAACTGTCGACAGCATAATAATTGACACAAAAATGTCGAAATCTCCGAACATCGAACACACACAAAAAAAACCCCACCCAAATACAACACAAATTGCTCTATACAGGGGGGCAAGCCCCCTGCACCCCCCACACCCCCCCCTGCTACTTAAATATACCAACTCCGAGATCAAACTACATTGCTGTAAACAGAAATCTCCCCTTATGGAGATTTCTGTTTACAAGTAAGATGACTTTCGCTTTCGACATTTTGGTGCCGGCAATATCAGCTTCGATATTGTCGGCCTTCGACAGGGTGAAGTAGACCTCATAAAACAGTGAAGTTAGAACCCTGAGTATCAACAAACTTGTGTCTGATGATGTCAAACAAAAAAATAACATTAGAACACTTAGCATTATTGAAATTAAACATTGAAGTTAGAACCCTCAGTATGACTGAACTTGTGACTAATAAAGTAAAAAAAAAATCAAAAACGTTAGAACACTCAGCATTACCTAATATGACTGGTATTGTCATAATATAATGAAGTTGGAACTCTTAGCATCCCTGAACATGTCCGGTGTTGTAATAAAGAAATGTAGTTTGAACACTCACTATCACTGAACGTGTCTGCTAATGTAATAAAACAATGAAGTAAGAACACCCAGCATCATTGAGATGTGTGTCATCATTACAGAAAGTTTAGTTTAGAACACTTAGTATCACTGTACATATCCGCTAATGTCATAAAACAAAAAAGTTAGATCCTCACAGCATCACCGAACATGTGTGGTAATGTCATAACATAATGAAGTCAGAACTCTCAGCATCACTGAACTTGTCTAGTACTGTAATAAAGAAATGCAGTTTGAATATTCAGTTATCACTGAACGTGTCTGGTAATGCAATAATCCAATGAGTTTAGACACTAAGTATCACTGAACATGTCTGGTAATGTAATAAAACAATGAAGTTAGAACACCCAGCATCACTGCACATCTCTTGTCATCAAAATGAACATAGAATACTCAACATCACTAAATATGTATGTTGCTGTCATAAAACAATGAAGTCAGAACACTTAGCAATGCCGTACATGTCTGTTGCTCACTGACTTGAGTCATGAAACACACCAGATTGACTTTGCGACCTTTTATTACATAACAGTCAATGACAGCCAATAGTGATTCCATAATAATTCATATGCAACATGTAAACAAATACCATCAAACCATTACCTCAAGCAGGTTGACATAAACCCACCTCCTCCAGTTGCCACTTCAGAAAAACTGGGTGCAAATTCTAAGCTACCTTGGACCTGGTGGTACACTCCCCTATGGTAGAATAGTAGGACTCAACAATGGCTGTGTCCACTAGAAAAACAAAAGCTGGGTATGATTTAGAGATGATGTTAAAACTCCCCAAGGGAATAAGAATATGAGTATGAATAGAGTGGAAGATCTTACAGCTGTTTTAGTTGTCAATGAAGGGCAACAGGGAGAGAGTGGCATCATCAGGGTGCCAAAAGTAGGACAAGTATGAGCAGAAGTAAATATTCGTTGAACATACTCTGTACTTTACAATGAACTCCCTGAGAGCCCGAAGGGAGAAGGATCCCTGAGGAAGAGAAGATCTATTGTGTTAAAAAGTCCCCATGGATAAGCCAGGGCAAAATGAAATAAAAGATGACAAGCAGGGGACTGATTCCCAGAGCCTAGATAGTGACATGAACAGGACTGGCGCAAACTACCATTCCTGATAGAGGAGAAGGATATAGAGACCCCATTATCAGTGTTAGTGGGGGGAAAGACAGGACCTTCTACATCTGGAGAGGTCATAGAGAGGGTTAATACTGAGCCAGTTCACTCTCAAGTGAGTCAACTGACCTTTAAGAAGGCCCAGTAGGAGGATGAGAGTCTGAGCAGAATCAGAGAGAACATACCCAGGGTGGTAGAGGAAGAAGCTACTGCAGCTTTTACTCCATTCTATGCCTGCTTTGAGCTCCAAAATTACTTGTTATATAAAGTAACCCATGAAAGAGATGAAATAATATACCATTTACTGGTGTCTAAGCCCTTTAGATAATTAGTAATAAAACTGGCACGTAAACATTTTCTGTAAGCACACCTGGGTATGGACAAAACTAAATCCTAAGTTCTAGTCATATTCTACTGTTTAATGTATGTAATATACACATCTTTTAAAAGGATTGCAGTAGATAGTCTGACTTCTTATCAATTCTAGATGTAAATACCAATATTTACTGGTCATACTGGACTACACAACCAAGTATCCAAAAGCAATCCCTGGTTAGAAAGTTATTTATATGGCTATAGCAAAATAATTGCTGTTATCCAGGGTAGGAAGACCTAAGGAAATAACCATGGATCAGATAATACATCAGCCCTGCCAAAATTTCAAAGTGGAGTCACTTATAGGTTCATAGGTTCATACTAGGCTATCTGCCCTAGGGCATTTATAAGCCTAGCCAGAATGTGTTTGGCTTTCGCCACCCATTTAAAATTTATTTTGCTATGCCCTTTTTCGAGGTTAGTATACTGTGCCTCTGTCAACAGTGACACAGAAGTGATACCCAGGGTAAACATACGATCTCCCATCCACTCATCAAGATTCCTCTTGAAGAGAGTCAATGAGGGACTCTGCCTAACCTGGACTGGGATTTTATTCCAGAGTGAAGGGAGGCACGGTGACCCCCCCTGATCTAGATGTGAATCCCTTCATGATTAGGTGGGCTATATAAAATGTTTCTCTAACCACTATGGCCACGTGGTTGTCAAATGAGAGATTGCTATCAACTTGGGTCCCCAGGTCCCTAATTACTTCTTCTGTACTTAATGGATTACCACCTATGTGGTAATTTGTGGGCACTTTGTTTTTGCCAAAGGGGATGACTATACACTTTTTGGCATTTAGCTTGAGGCCATGGCTCTGGCACCAGTTGTCTGTTTCTATGAGGCCCTTTTGGAGGATGCTTGTGTCGGCTGGAGAGTCAATTATGGCGCCCAGTTTGCAGTCATCTGCGAACTTGGTCAGCCACAGTACTTCCGTGTTAGCCTGGACCTCCGAGAAATATATACTGAACAAGACAGGTCCCAGGACTGAGCCTTGTGGGACACCATTTGTAACTGGTTTGGAGTCTGACATGGCTCCAGCAATTCTAACCATGTGGGTTCTGTCCTTGAGCCAGTTTGCAATCCATCTAGTGACATAGGGGTTTATATTTAAGCTGGTGAGCTTATCTATAATGCCCGAGTGGGGTATTGTATCGAAGGCTTTTGCGAGGTCCAGGTAGGCTGTGTGGACCACCTTCCCCTCGTCAATGGCCTTGGTGACTGTTTCAAAGAAATCAACCAGGTTTAAGAGGCAGGATCTGCCCTTAACAAAGCTGAACTGAGTAGGATCCAGTGTCTGTAGGTCCCCAATATCTTTATTTATGAGGTCCATGATGATCCTTTCCATAGCTTTGCAGACCAAGCTAGTCAGGCTTATGGGGCGATAGTTTCCAGGATCCGTTGAGGCACCACCTTTATGGAGAGGGACCACTGTTGCTGTATGCCACTCTTTGGGCACATATCCTGTAGTAAGGCTGAGATTGAACAGTAGTTTTATGTTTGGGTTTAGCTCTTCTTGGAGTTCATGTGGGACGCAGCCCGGGACACCGTCTGGTCCCACTGATGCTCTGTTTTTTGCTTTGGAGAGGGCGGCTCTTACCTGAGCATCTGAGATGTCAGGGAGGCAGCACTCTGCTGGGATAGATATTTGCCCTTTTGGTGGGGAGGGGGGGGAGAAGTTTGCGCTGAACCTGTCAGCTAGGATGTTGTCAGTGTCTGTGGGTTCGGTGTATTTTTTGTCATTTTGGACTAATTCTGAGCATATCTGGGAATTACCACCCAGGTTCCTAACATAACTAAAGAAAGCCTTGTGATTATCCTTAGTGTCCTGTGCAATTTTTCTCTTGAAGCTGGCCTTAGACAATTTTATGAGTGCCCATAGTTTTTTGCTAATACTGATCAGTGATGCCTTCCCTTTTTGGGATTTTGCTCTATCATTTAGTAGCTTCCTCCTTCTATTGTATAGTTTGTTTATGGCTAGGGTCCACCAGACAGGACGTCTGCCTTTGGAGGATTGGGTCTTGGTTTTATTTGGGATCGCATGATCCATGCAATCTTGAAGGTGTTCATAGAATGCGTTTATAAAGGATTCTGCGGTCTGGGCCGTATTTGCCACAGGCCCGGGGGCTTTGAAGGATTCCACCTCGGTTTTGAGGAGTGTGAAATTTGCTTTAGAGAAGTTTTTCACTGTGGTTTTCTGGGCAGGGGGTGGGGTCGGGATGTGAATATCCAGTGAGATTAGTTTATGGTCTGATCTTACCAGTGAGGGATACACTTTTGGTCTGGAGCATAGAGTCCCCATGTTGGTGATGATCAGGTCCAGTATGTTTTCCCCTGTTGTGGGAGTGGTAACAAGTTGTTCCATAGCATTTGAGTTTATAAATTCTAGGAACCTTTGGGCTAGGGTGTTGGAGCTAGAGTAATGCTCCCAGTCTATGTTTGGGTAGTTGAAGTTGCCCAATATAATGGTGTTTGGAGAGACCTTCATATTTTCCAGTGTTCTCAGGAAGGCTGAGTGGGGTTCCTGGGTTTGGGAGGGTGGTCTGTAGCAGGGTATAAACTGGAAGGCAGTTGCACATGGATAGTCTCTGATGCTTCGTGCTTTGCCACCAACCTGGAGGTGTGGGTATCTTTGATGAATATCGATACTCCTCCTCCTTTTGTGGTTCGGTCCAAGTTTTGGGGCCGAAAAGCATGGTATGAGGTATAACCTGGTAGTGCTGGGGTGCTCTCGGAAGCCCTGAACCAGGTTTATGTTACTACACAGATATCGATGTTCTCCATGCTAAGGAGAGTTTCGAGTGCGTGCATCTTGAGGTTTAGACTTCTGGCATTGAGTAGCATTACTCTTAGTTTCTTATCCCTTGTGATACCTATGGAGGTGGGTTTGCCTTTTGAGCCTTGCCTAAAAAAGGCACTAGGGGGTAGCAAGAGCCTTTGCCAATATCCGAAAGCCCAGGGGTGACAGGTGCAAGATGTCCCTAGCGAAGCATCGTGGCTTGTCGAGCATATCATCCCAAGCTGACAGGCATTGGATCCCCTTTGAATGACACCAGTACTTAAGCCAATTGTTGAAATTGATCATCTTGTCTTCATATTGTGGCATCATTCTTGGTGAGGGTAAGATGCTACTCAAGGTCAGGGTCATACCGGCCTGGGCTACATTCTCAGAGAGCTCCTCTATGTCTCTTTTCATGTAATCCAGGGAGGTACGTCTCAGGTCATTCACACCAGCATGGACAATGACTGAGTCATATTTGTACTTGCCTTGGAGTGACCTGAGTGCTTGTGTTATGTTGCGGATCCTAGCGCCCGACAGGCTGCTCACCGTGACCCCCTCCTTGTTCAGCCTGGTGAGAGGAATGTCAGTTTGCCTGACGATAGAGTCACCTATTACAAGTGTATCAGGTCTGTTGTTTAGTCTTAAGGGCTGTGACTGTTCGGCACACTGGCTTTGTGAGATATGTGTTGCACGTGTTTTGTTTTGGGGTAGCTGTTGCTTGGGTGTCTGCTTTGGAGGTCTCTGCTGCTTAGGCAGATCTTTATTTAGAGCCTCCAAGTATGTTTTTGTGTGATTATGTGTTTGGTTTGCTGTCGTGGTAGGTCTATGTGAGACTAGAATTGTAGTGAGTGTGGTTTCCTTCTCCTCCTGACTGGTTATGCCAGTACTGAGTTGAGAGAGCTTAGGCTCCAGTTTGGCTATATGGTTGCATCTCTCACATGTTGGAATTTGTTGGGAGGAGGAGAGGGTTGTCTGTGTACATGAGGCAGTTGTAACATTGCCTCAAGATTCCCAGATTCACCAGCTGGACCAGAGAGGAGATTGACAACTGACCTTTGGACATGCTAGAATAATATTGGGAATTCCTTTATAATTGAAAACAACGGCCAGTGGGGAGTGAGGGTGTAGTGCTTTTAATTTTTAGTGCTGACTTATATAATTGCTTTAGTGAGCAAGTGCCAGGTAACTTAAGTGCAATGTGTTACAGGTAACTTAAATGCAAAAACGATAAACAGTAACTTTTTTCAAGTAAAACAAGGAAATAAGTACAGTAAGCAATGCAGATATCACTAGTGATCCACAGAAGCGCTGAGAAGCCGCATATTAGGTGGAATTAGCATTCAAGGAAAATAACAAGCAAACAAACAACAAGCATATAAACAAAGCTAGATTCAGCAGGCCTGGATCTAGTCTATAAACCTTTAACCAGAAATTCCCAGCTCAGAAGGGCAGAGTCCAGCCTCTTCTCCCACAAGAGTGCAGACCACGAACCTTCTTAATGTAAAATAACTGGCCTGAAGCCCAAGTGCTTAAACCAGAACTAATACACTTTAAGAATAACAGACACTGGGCTCTCAATCAGCAGTTCCCAACTTAGAAGGATGAAAGCTACCTGTCCTGCCACCACAGTGCATGCCAGAAACCTTCCTAATGTAAAACAACTGGTCTGAAGCCCAAGTCCTTAATCCAAAAGACTTAGAATGATAGCTACACTTTAATCAAGTTACTACCAAGCAGTAATAAATACAATTGAATACTTTAGAGAATGCCTGGATTAGTGCTCAAGTTACACAAACAAAGCTAGATCCAGCAGGCCCGAATCCAGTCTATGCCACAGCAAATAAGGCGCACCAACTTCAGTAAGAAGCAGTTCAGATATGCATGCACTATAAGCCTTTCACCAGAAATTCCCAGCTCAGAAGGGCAGAGTCCAGCCTCTCCTCCCACAAGAGTGCAGACCACGAACCATCTTAATGTAAAATAACTGGCCTGAAAGCCCAAGTGCTTAATCCAGAATTAATACACTTTTAGAATAACAGACACTGAGCCCTCAATCAGCAGTTCCCAACCTAGAACCTGAACAAGTGCTGAGATCAAAGAAACAGATTTGAGTGCTGAAACTAGAAAGCTGGCTAGTTATAAGAAAAAAAAAACTAGGCTAGAAGGCTTCCCTACAACACAGAAGGGCTTGGGGGCTCAGAAGCCTACAAATAGTCTATACCACTTAACAGGAAAGGCAGGAAACAAGCTTACATTTTTTTTTCTGTTTCCCAGATGTTCTCTTTGTACACAGTAGGAGTGCCTGAAATCAGAATATGATCTCACTGCACTCAGTTGAGTGAGCAAATGAGATGGGCCCAGAAGGAGTATCCAAACACAAATTTACAAGAGGGGCGGGCAGTTTCAAGGCCACTAAGATTAACACCAAAACAAAAACAGGGAGGGTGGGTGGAACTAACTGAAGAGCAGAGTCAAAACTTCCAGTTCAGTTAATATTCCTGCAACACAGTTAAAATCAATTTAAATATTGTATTTTTTGAAAAAAAAAGTGCAGATAATGGTACTTAATTCTCTTATATGTCCAGTTGAATACAGCTAGTTCTTAGCCGGCCAAAGCTGAGGTTTTTAAGCAGAAAATATTTCACACTGCACCACTTAAATAGGCAAGGACAGGAAATCAAAGAATGTGGCTACCCCCACACCTGTAATTACTAGCAAATAATAAAATTCAGCAAACACTGACTAACTTCCAGTTCAGTTAATATTCCTGCAACACAGTTAAAATCAATTTAAATACTGCATTTTTTGAAAAAAAAAGTGCAGATAAAGGTACTTAAATTCTCTTATACGTCCAGTTGAATACAACTAGTTCTTAGCCAGCCAAAGCTGAGGTTTTTAAGCAGAAAATATTTCACACTGTACCACTTAAATAGGCAAGGACAGGAAATCAAAGAATGTGGCTACCCCCACACCTGTAATTACTAGCAAATAATACAATTCAGCAAACACTGACTAACTTCCAGTTAATATTCCTGCAACACAGTTAAAATCAATTTAAATACTGTATTTTTTGAAAATAAAAGTGCAGATAAAGGTACTTAAATTCTCTTATACGTCCAGTTGAATACAGCTAGTTCTAAGCCAGCCAAAGCTGAGGTTTTTAAGCAGAAAATATTTCACACTGTACCACTTATAGCCCCCATGTATCATTCTCAGACTGATGGCCTGGTAGAACAGTTTAAAAGAACATTGGAATCCATGTTAAGGAAAGTGATAAAAGAGGATGGAAACATTTGAGAACAGTCATCACCATATCTCCAACTTGCCATCTGGGTAGTCCCCCAGGCATCCACAGAATTCATTCCTTTTGAGGATGACTGTGGAAGACAACACAGAGGATTATTAGATATTGCTAGGGAGATATGAGAAGGGGAGGAAAATCTATTTAAGATGGTATCAGAACACACCTCCCTACAGGACAGGCTAAAAACAGCAATGCCAACTTTGTAATCACATGGAGAAGACAGAAGCCCCAATAACAAGTACAAAACAGAAAAGCTAGAAAGAGAGAATTTCATGTCTGAGACCTAGTGCTAGTTTCAGTATGGGTTTGATAAAGACTACTGGCAAATTCTATTAATCTATTAATGGAAGAGTCAAATAAAACACTATCTTTTCGATCCCCAGTGGTCTGTTCAAATACAAAGTTTTTTCATTTGGATTTCATGGGACTAAAACAAAATTTCACCACCTAATTAGCAGGGTGGCTATGCCCTATAACCTATAAACAGCAAGATATCTGGATATTTTTCATAATTCATTCAGAGTACTGGAACTCACATCTGACCACGTTTCAAGCTTTTTGGGACTCTTTTTATTCAAGTAGTACTCACTCACAGTGAACAATCTCTGAATTAAGCACATAATAGGTAAAGGATGACAAAAATTAAATACCTGGGATATATGATAGAGAGGGAGACCTTCACACCCCAGACAGAAAAGACTGAGGTAGTACAAACTTGACCAATACCCCAAACTAAGAAACAGGTGAGGACATTCCTAGGTCTAGTTAGGTATTGCATGACATTTGTACCACATTTCTACACTGTCTCCTGCCCCTATGATGAAGATATTTCCTATAAAGGTCAGGTGGAACCCCAAGGTGCAAGTTTTCAGCATTTAAAAGCACTCTTATGCTCCAAAGCTGTTCTAGCCTCCCCTGATTATTCTAAGACTTATATCATGCACACAGACTCATCAGAGGTGTGCGTAGTAGGCTTAGGTGCTGTAGTACTCCAGGAATTAAGTGAGGAAGAACATCCTATATGTTATTTAAGTAGGACGTCCAACAAATATCTAACCAAACACTTGACCGTTAAGTGAGAATGTCTACACATTAAACTGGCTCTAGGATCCTTACAGCACTACTACTGCAGTGGCTTCACCAGTAGAAAAAGGGGAATGTCAAGCTTTGCAGGTGAGTTTTGTCCTTACAAATGTTCATCTTCAAAAATACAGAAGTGCGCTGTGTGAGCCACCACAGTGAGACACAATGAAGATGTTCTGTCAAGAGCCTACAGGTCATCCATAAAACTGGTATCTTCGAACTGGGGGGATGAATCCAATACAGAGTGGTATTTTTAGTTAGAAAGGATAAATGTTTTTACTTTTATTACATATATTTGTATTTGAACTGTTTCTAATGTTACCAGTATTTAAACTGAACCTTTTGATTACTCTTTTAAGAGGAAATACCTGCAGTTATGAAGACTAGTCCTCAAGTATAAGCTAAAAGTTTTTAAAGAAGGGTACGTTAAACCCAAATCAGACATCACAGAGAAAAGTTCCAGGGAGTCCAGACAAGATGATGAATAAAAGAAAAATTGATAACCAGAGGAGTTCCAGCTCTGGAAGGGATCAAGTCAGATGATTTGGCTTGCCAGAAAAGAGTCCTGATAATCAGCTTAATTTATGGCCAGACTGTAATTTTTACAGCACGACAACATTTAATTTTAAGTTATAAAGAACTTGTGTGTATGACTTATAAAAGCCACAGAGATTATCTCTATCTGTAAGAAAACATTTGTATTGTAAAGACTGCAAACTACTTTTTCCTTTTTGGTGAAGTCATCCTGCATTCTCTTTTCTATTAATAAAGACATTTTAATTGAAATGCCTCAAAGTGTCTCCTGCATTGTTTTCCACTAAATGTGTGTGTGAGTGTGTGTGTGTGTGTGTGTGTGTGTGTGTGTGTGTGTGTGTGTGTGTGTGTGTGTGTGTGTGTGTGTGTGTATCATATAGGTTTACTATCAAACAGTTGAAAATAAAAAAAATCTACTTACTTGATCGAACCGACATTCCAAATTTGGCAATGTCACTTTTAACAGAATGTCGAAAATTACCACCTCGACTTCCGCATTTGACAAAATTCAGAATGCCAGAAGGTGATATCAGACCTTCAGGCATTTGTGCTGAAGCTGACATATGAATTGCATGTCTGCAGCACAAGTGTTTATGGTTTTGCAGGGGGGCAAGGCCCACAAATTATATATTACAACTCCGAGATTCACATTACAGTGAGCAAAAGAGTAAATTTTCCGATCCCCACTGTAGTGCAATCTGTTATCAGAATTTCAAATGCACATATGCACATTAGTGAATATACACTATCATTTGCTAATGTGCATTTGAACATTTTCAGAACAGCATTACAGAAATTAGAAAAGATGCATTCGTCCATTCCAGTTTTGCGTAAGTGCCCTTCCACATTTTGATAGTAAACCATATAAATACCTGCCTTGAAAAAACTATCTAAGGGGATCCTGCAGTGCTTTCTGTAACCATTCAGCCTCCCCCAAGAACTGAACTACGTGTATGTAACCCTATTGTAATATATATTCAGTTCCTATCCACTGTGGTATTTAAATTCAGCATGCACTTGCTAGCAGCCTACTACAGCCTTTAGTCTTCCTTTACTCTCCAGGCTCCTTCCCACTCCCTTGCATGTCCTGGCTTTTGCTCATAGTCTCTCATGGTTTGGCCACTAGGTGGCAGCATCTGTCCATTCCCTACCCCTATATTTTAAGTTGTATTCCAGTTCATTTGTGACTGCCCTGTGTTTCAGTTTCGTACCCCAGTGAATTGCCTCATCCTTGTACCCCCTTACCTTTGAGCTTGCTCTCTGCTTTTACTGATTGTTTTTTGCTGGCTCTTCCCACCCTGTGGGCTCATTCTGCTCCCCTACCCTACCCCCAAATCTCACCCACCTCCACTACTGCTACACTTATAGGTATTAAGACACACCCACCTCCTCCCCATCCGATCAACATATCCTCCCCACCCATACTTAATTACTCCTTCCTGTCCAACCCCTACATCTACTCCACCCCTCTCATTCCACTAACACAATCACTTTGAATATAGCCATCCCTACACCTCATTATCTTATACTTACCCTCAAATCTATTTTATACACTATGCCTACCAAATCAGCCACTTTTCTAAGTCTAATACTAAGTCTCATCTCCTTATCTTACTTAAACTATCTTACCCGATTTCTCTCTGCCAATCACACTCCTCCATTTCACTCAACTATCTCATCCTGCTTACAACACCCACACTCCTCCACCTGCATATCCCCTAGCCTCTACTCCCTCAATAACCTAATGGTTTTCCACTATAAATTCATATCTTACCCCAAAAAGAATACTCCAATCTATACTAGCCCCATCTTAATAAACCATACTTCCTATAAACTAGATACTAAGCAACTTAAATACCTCTTCTCCCACATTTGCCACGTTATCTCTATCCTTGTCTCTGGGGACATACACTCAAACTCTGGCCCCTCTCACTCACAAGGGTCTACCTCTCCATCTCATCCACCCACTCAACTGGCAAATCCCTCTATTTCACAGCATTAAATGCTCAGAACATATGTAACAAAATCCCTCAACTCCACGCCTGGCTTCTCCACAACAGACCCAATATTCTTTTCATCTCTGAAACCTCGCTCAAATCCCACATAAAGGCTCAGAATTGATTCCATCCAACTATTGTATCATCAGAAATGATAGAACTCACAAAAAGGGGGTGGTGTCGCTCTCCTGTACTCCTCATCCCTCTTAGTTACCCTTTACTCCAAACCTATTCCCAAATTTGGCAATGCTGAATTAATCCCAGTCCTTCTTCACATAAACAAACATAAATCAATCTGTATTGTCTTCCTTTATATCCCTCCTGGATACAATGTCCCAATCCTCGAGAACATCCTCTCCTGGCTCTCTACCAATATCACTAATAAAACTATAATCCAGGGGGATGTTAACATTAACTGGGACACAATTCAATCTCCAACTAACTGTCTAACTATAAATCTCTTTAACTTCACTCAACTTATTAACTCCACAACCAAACCGTCCAAAGACTTCCTTTCTGGTAGCACTCTAGACTGGATTCCAGTTTCCCATCCCCACTCTATATCCAATAGTGGCACCCATCCAGACCCACTAGAGGACCACCTTGCCACTTTTTCACATCATCTCCCCTCCTTCCTAACACTATCCCACACCTACACCTCTGCTCAGAACATAAAAAACTTTAACCCCAATGCATTCTCAGATGCACTAAAAAGAACTAACTGGAACCCACTAAAAACATTATCCCTGGAAAATGCTATTAGTTACTTCAATTCAACCTTCTTAAACTTGCTAGACTCCTTTGCTCCCTGGAAAATTAAACTCATAAAAGGTAACTCCACCCCTTGGCTAACTAAGAATACTTTAGCCACCATGCAACTCCATGATAAAGGTTGGAAACACTAGCATAAAACTAAAACTACTACTTCCCTTAATGAATACAAAACAGTCTGCAACAAAGTTAAAAAACTTATTATCGCAGACCGCAAAGCCTATTTTTCCACTCTCCAAACAAATCACAACAATAACCCTAAAAACTTCTGGGATGGAATCTCCTCTCTCCTCAACCCAGGTAAAAAAGAAAACCCCTGCCCTGACCCAAATGCCTCTGACTTGGATTTAGCTACACAATTCAACTCATTCTTTGTTGACTCCATATCTAAAATCACATCTTCCTTTACTAATAATCCTGTTTCCCCAAAACAACCTCCATACTTCCCCTCCTCAACCAGTACCTCTAGCTGCTAATGTCCTCCCTTCTTCATAAACTCTATCCCCATCTCTACCATAAAAAAAACTTATCCTAAAACTGAAACCATGCTCCAGTGTCCCTGATGAAATACCGTCCTACTTCCTAAAGATAGCCTCAGATGCCATTGCCTTCCCCATCTGCATCCTAATAAATCGATCAATTTATGAATGTCACGCTTCCCAGCTCTGGAAAAAAGTCTATATTATTCCACTCCATAAGGGGGGGGGGCAACAATAACGACATCTCTAACTTCTGTCCCATTGCTATCCTATCCCCTATTTCAAAACTTCTCAAAAAATACATCCACCTACAACTTCTACCCTATCTTATAATTAATAACCTTCTTACTCCCACCCAGCATGGATTCTGACCTGGCCACAGCACCACCACTGTTCTCCTCTCCTAGAAACCATAAACAAAGCCTGAGACTCTGGTCATATTGTATCCACCCTCCTCTTCGACTTCTCTAAGGCCTTCAACACCATCTCTCACAATCTTCTCCTTACTAAACTCACTAAACTATATCTATCCCACTCCTCTATTAACAGGTTTACCAATTACCTATCAAATAGGCAACAAGCAGTTAAGTGGAAAATACTACCTCACCTTTCCTAAACACTCCCAGAGGTGTGTCCCAGGACTCAATTTTTGGTCCCCTTCTATTCAATATTTTCATCAGTGACTTCTACCATGCCATCCCTAATGTCAACCTCGTCAAATACGCTGACGACTCGACCATAATCTGCTCTGCTACCTCCATTTCATCATTAACAAATTTAACCCAAGATGCTTTCTTCTCTGCTTAACAATGGATGCTAGACAACCATCTAGCTCAAAATGCTAACAAGACCAAACTAATGATATTCCCCCTTCTAAAAGCATTACCCTAGACAAGAACTCATTCTCTATCATCAGCCAAAATAACACTCCTCTTGAAACAGTCTCCACTGATAAACTATTAGGAATCTTCATTGACGACCAACTAAAGTTCGATATCCATCTACATACAAACATTAAAAAAACTCACAAGAAACTTGGCATGCTTTACTGCCACAACCATTTCATCACTCCCTCCATCAAGCTTGTTCTTGCTAACACATACCTTATCCCTTCCCTCCTGTATGGGGCGTCTATCCTTACTAATCTGTAAACCTCCCTCAAATCAAAACTTTCTTCCTGTTACTATAACATTTCAAAATTCGCAACTGGCCATAGATCAAACAACCATCACTGCATCTCCCTATGCCAACTGAACTGGCTTGAGCTGCCATACCTTACCTTATCTTACCTACATTCAAACACACAAACTTATTTTGAGTCCATCTCTCTGCCCCTCCCTTGCCTTTACCTTCCAAATGCACCTTCCTAACAGATGCTTACAATCCAACTTCCAAAATATAATAGAACTATATTAATCTGCCTACCCTCCAGGGAAACATCTTCTATCTTTCCGCCCAGCATGTCACTGGAATGCTCTCCCACCTCTTAATCCATACCACAAACAGTCTCTCTATCTTCAAAACTTTACTTCACTCACACTTAATCTCACAAACTGGAATGCTCTTGCTCCCATCCTTAATAACTTCTTTGACTATACTCATCTCTGTATCAAACAATCTGCTAATAGCCTCCTACAGCCTCATACTTTCAGCAACAATTATCATCATCATCACAATTATCATACTTTAGTAGTAACTTAATTTGTTTGAAAAGATTTTTCATGCATTTGCCCCCTCAAATGCCAGTTTTTCTGCAACTGTTGTTACCTTGCATTTTTTCTAACTCTCATTTATTAAACCTGTAAGTTTTTGTAATTTTTGCAATTTTGTAATTTTGTAATGTTTGTAATTTACAATATTTGTATTTTTCTGGAGCTTTTCTCCTCAGGACTCCATTAAAAATGGGCTCCACATGGCCCAATGGACCATCCTGGTAAACAAACTGCAAATAAATAAATATATATATATATATATATATATATATATATATATATATATATATTTTAGGTGGGGGGCTTCACCCTCCACACCCCCCAATGTGGGGGGCTGTGCCCCCCACACCCCCCTAACTATATATATCAACTCCAGGGTCGCACAACATTGGGGAAGGGGGCAAATGCTTGTCGATGTAATGAACTGTCATTGAAATGAACTGTCAGTGAAATGAACTGTCGATCAAATGACATGAACCCATATATATAAATATATATATATATATATATATATATATATATGATACACATATACACACACACACACACACACAGACACATATACACACACACACACAGACACACACACACACACACACACACAAACACACACACTTGCATGTGTGTGTGTGTGCGTGTGTGTTTTCTCATACTTTTGTCAAATGTCATTTGGTCAAGTGTGAGGGGGGGTGTTTAATATCAAAGTAATGGATAGCCAAACAGTCAAAACATCAAGGGAATGATTCATCGAAAAAAGTGAGTGGGGTTGAAAGGGGTGAGAACATTTGTCCATATGTGTGACAGTCAGGGTTAGGGTCAAGGATAGATGAGGGGTTAGATTTTGTATGTTTGTGTCTGAGTGTGTGCATGTTAGATTAGGGTCAGGGTTAAGTAAGGGGATAGATGTAGTACTGTTAGTGTGTGTTTGTGCATGTTTATGTGTCTGACTGTGTCTTGTGTAGTAGCAGTGTTATGGTTAGGGTTGGGAGAAGGGGAAGCATTATGGTTAGAGTTAGCATAATTTACTAAGATCAATGGATGAAAGAAATAAATAGGAGAAAGGTGAGAAGCCTTCCACAGTTCATAGGGATTCTTTCTTAGCTGTCCCCATGGGGAAATCATCCCATTTAAATATACTAACTCCACAGTTACATACCTGTGGGGTAACACTTTGAAATGTCGGGACCCGCTACAGGGAGTCCTGAAATAAAAAGAGTGAAGGGCAGAAAGAATGGACTTAAAGATGCCATTTCTCGGAATATTCCATTTTCTCTTAAGTATGGCAATCTTGGTGTTGGTATACAAGTTTGGGGGGACTTGCCCCCATATGTGAAGTGCAGGTGGGCTTGTCCCCCCTTGAAAAAGAAGGTTAAAGGAGAACAGTAATTTTCAAGATTCGTTCTTCTCCTGTGTCTTCTTTTTTTTTCTGCTTGTCAGCACTAGGCATTGTGAGTGCCGACATTTCAACAGACATCCTACATGTGTGGAAGGACAAAAGCTTACAAATGTGCAGTACATTTCATCACATATCACATAATGACATGACAATATAATGAAATAACAACAAGAGTACAGATTCGCCAACACAAGATCTGATTACCTCAGAGGCAATAAAGTTGTATGTCGTAGAAATGCATTCATTCACATAATATGTCAGTGTATCTTGTGAACCTTAAATGTATTCCATCTGAAACAGTTGAAGGTCATATTTTAGTTGTTCTGACTTCTTTGTCAGAATTACTGAAACCAGCAACAAAAGTTCCAGACTTGTGTGGGCCTCTCTAAAGGCTGGATTATTGGATTTTCAAAGCACATAAACAGACAGTTTTTCACTTCAGTTTAGTGAACACAATTTCTTAAAAAAGCACACCGTAGTTAGGCATGGAAAGTCTAGAATCCTCTTCATTGCATGTTTCCCATATGAATATGGAACTCTGACACTAGAAGAAAGCCTGGTTGTAAATTTTGATAGAGCAACATTTTCTGATCAACGTCCACTCGATTTAACAATGATACATGGTGAGCAGCTCTTCACAGTCGTCTGTGACAATGCCTGGCATCACTGTAAGCTGTGCAAGGCAGATTGTGACAGATCTTTGCAGAGTACTTGCAACCACTTCATAGTTTTTAGCAGCTGGTTGTGGGAACCAAACTGCCTGTTGATAAATGTGCCACCTTCTGCAGAAAAGTACCGAAAACAAGTAAGAGAAGGGTAGTTAAAACAGAAGCTGGCAGCATAAGTCTACCTTGCATGCCAGCTTGTAAAACCACCGTGGTCCACTATTAGTCAAAATCATCTACACCCTTTCCTATCTTCACTTCTGTTTTGTCAGAAATGATTCAGTATCTTATTTCTGGCGTGAGACATCAGCTTCCCTCATCAATTTTAAGTACCTTGCGTGCAGACTCTGCTATACACATCTTGGTTGTGTTTTGTTTTTTTTTTTTTCATCAGTTGATGTGTCATGCCTGGAATGTAATTATGACTAATGATGTCTTCTTTTTACTTGCTAAAAAGGTAACCACAAACCAGAGAACATTTGATTTGCACGTAGGTTTTGGTAGCATGCCATCTGTCACATTACTTCAAAATTTCATTTTAAGATTGGGGCTCTAAGCTGGCAAGAACAGATTGTCCTTTAAGATGGGTGTATTAAATCAGTTCCCTCTGCACCTTGGACCCTCTAAGGTAGGTGATAATGTCTGGCATTTTGGAATCTTGTTTTTCACTGAAAAAAAAGTAAGGATATGTATCACAGGGATGTGTACAGTATGAAAGACATTCACATTCAGCTTGCTATGCTTCAGTCTTCATTTATATTACTGGAACATTCTGATATCAGATGAACTTATCAGGTATCATTCAGATTTCTCTTTTATTCCCTTTTTTTTATTTGCCCCTTTTTTAAAGATATATATTTCTGCCTTTCCTTTCAGTATGCCTCAACTATGCATTTTCATCCTACTTTCCTTGTCTTTCTATTCTGTAAAAAAATACAGCAGAGGCGTACAAGTTTCTGATAATATTAATAGGGAGCGTGAAGAGATTTGGAGTGATCCTTTTTCATCAAAGCTACCTGATTTACTTCACCTTGCTTCATCTCCTCCCCTAGTATTTGTGCCCCCCAACACACACACACATGAAACACACCACCATCGTCTTCTGATTTAGGGCTTGTCCCATCCTCTGTCATTCTTTTATGTCATGCCTTTTTTAGCCTACCTTGTATTCTTTATTAACTGCTTTCCCACCTTCTCTGACCCTCTCTCTCATTTTCTTCTTACATTCTTTGCTTGAGCAGGTTTCCCTCAATGAAGAAATTTGTACAGGGAAAGCTGACATTGACTAGGCTTGTAAGGGTCTCAGGGCCAATAGCCTATTAACTTCCTGTGATCCATCTCGACTGTTGACAGAATGTTTAGTTAGAATGTTAAGTATTCAGAGCCATCAGCATTTATTCCTAACATTCCACATCAGCAAGGAGATGAAAACTTTAGTCCTTCAGAAAATTAGTTAAATGACATTAACTGCATTACCTGTTAATGAGGGCTTTGTGCCCTTGTAAGTGATTGTTACGTACTGATGACAGTTCCATTGTATGACAGAATGGTCAATAGTGTATTGGTTAGTTATTTCACTACTTTGGTACTCTCTAGTATAAAATAAATGATAGGCTGAGGTGAGTTTTCCAAGCTACAGCAAATATCCGCTGCTTTCATGATATAATAAAATGCTGATGTAGTCCTTTGGTGGGGGCTCATAGAATATTATTACACTTTTGGTTAATTTAGTGGTAACTGTTCAGTGGCCAACCAAAGGCGCTTCCCTCATTTTTATAGAAATTTAAAAATGATTATTAAGTCAATCATTGAAAAGCTTGTCAAAGCAGCATAATGTTTTTCTATGACATGCTTCTGAACATCTGTGACACGTGTGTGTGTGTGTGTGTGTGTGTGTGTGTGTGTGTGTGTGTGTGTGTGTGTGTGTGTGTGTGTGTGTGCTGTGCATGTGTTTTGTGTGTGTGTGTGTGTGTGTGTGTGTGTGTGTGTGTGTGTGTGTGTGTGTGTGTGTGTGTGTGTGTGTGTGTGTATGTGTGTCTTTGTTCAAGGTCTCCAAGCAAGCATAAGTGTTGTGCAGGCATACAATTCTAGATAAAATAGATTTCTCCAAGTGCTAATTGTGTTGTAGTTGAATATTTGACATGAAATCCTCTAAGAATGCCTCAAAATGGTTCTGTTATATCCCCTGATCAACCAGGGCTGATGCTGGAACCAGTTTGTTTACTCTGTTCAAGCTGGAACCAATTTGTTTACTCTGTTTGAGCTTGTTTCTTTGCTTTGTCTTCATTCTCTCTGACATCTGATGAAAATCCATCTAAATTCAGTGTCAGGTTCTGAACACTCTATTGGTCTACTTGGCCTTTTTTTTATGAAGTGGGATGGAAGCCTGATCCAAAATGGACTCTTTCAAATGGGGCTTCTGCTATAAATTATGTAATTTAGAAGGAGTAGGCAGGCTATAAGTTTGCAAGAAAAAATACATATTGCTTGTGTCAGAGGCCACATAAAGAAAGACAGTTTCAAAGAAACAATGTACATCCCCTGGTGGAAAGGAAGAAAAAAGGCATGGAAAAAAATGAAGCACCTTGATTTAACTGGCAGAATGCCAGATGGTAGCATCTCTCATAAGAGCAGGCATGCAAGAAAAATATAGCATAATTTGCATCTAGAATGGCAGTGGGCCAGTGACTACATGAGATAAGCATTTTATTTTGCTTTTCCAGAGAAAGGGCAGTGCATGGATGAAATAGATTAAGAAGATTGCAGGACAAAAAAAAAATCAGAGCTGTATAAATTATTTTGGGAACTGGGAAGTACTACCCTGTGGGCAAGCTAGAATCTGTAGATACTTCAGTAAGAAGTTAAAGCTATTAAAGTTAATATTTTCTATATTCTGCATTGTTTTTAATCATGTAATATTGTAGCTGACAAAGCAGTGAATTGTACAGGAGTGGGGCTCAGTAAAAGAGGAAGTTCAAACCAGAATTTTCCATGCATATCTTGCACATCATCAGCAGTCATTTATTAGTTAAGCTAAGGGGCTGAGCTCATTTACAAACCTGTGATATTCATATACAATGCTTTCATTCTCTAGATGTATAGAGGCAGTTCAGATTTTACCTGGACAAACCCAAGCCCATTTGCAAGACTGTCCAGTTGTCTGTCTCTTTTCAAAAAGCCAAATTGGGAAATCCAGTTTTCAAACAAACTATTGCTAACTGGATTTCTAAAATCCACTTCCTTTTCTTGTGCTCACCATGGGAATATTTATCTTCAGCTGTAAGGGCAAAGGAATTGACTCAAGAACCATAATAGTAACAGCACCTTGGTCCTCTGTACACACCTTTACCAAACAATACAAGGTAGATGCTTTCTCTAGATCCAGATACTCCTTTGCCAAGTCAGTCCTCTCTGGATTGATTGACAGCTCTCCAATGACTGATCCATCTACCCATACCACTCTCTAAGTTCTCAGAATCATCCAGCAGTTTGGAATACTGCAACAGTGATCGAAGGAAGGACATAGTACAGTAGAGTAAGAACTTTCTATAACAGTAGATGTCCTACTGATCATGGCTGCGGTATATTTTCCTATCCATCCATCCATCCATCCATCCATCCATCCATCCATCCATCCCCATTATGTGTCATTAACAAGTTTTTGTCTTTCTTCTCATAGACCAAGGGGCAGCCAAATCACTGCCTTATCCCATCTTAGCTGACCCATTTATAGCCTGTATTTTCAGGTGACTCCAGGTTACCTTCCCCTGAGATAGTCTGATGTCTTCCTCTTCATACATGCACTTATGAACTCTTATGCCTGTGGAGTTAGGTCATACATCAGATGTATGGCTCAAGGAAGGTTTTAGCTTTGGTACCCTGGCTGGACTTCCAGATTATTTGACCAGATAACACTACATTTTGGAATACCAAAGCAGTGATCATAGAACATCTACTATTGTGGTAAGTTCTTAACTGTACTTTCTTTGTGATCAGAAAGACTAATCTACAATTATTATAAATTAGGCTCGCAGATCATAAAAAGGAAAAACACAAAAGGTGGTAAGGGTAATAAGACAGGATTTTCATCATAGCAGATCAGCATTAGGCCACCTGAATAGAACCCTTATATCTGCACAGTTAATAATCTTTCTCTAGCCATCTGGCTGACAGATACTTAGGATTTTGCTTCAAATTTCTGGGGAAGGGTACTAGATGTAATGGGCTTTGAGGAATTTATTTAGGCATCAAAGGCAGAATGAAAGTTACAGAGAAGGGCAGCTCTTAACATATTGAGCTAAACACACTGCCAGTAAGGGGCAGGATAGATGCTGCTGCATGGTAATGGTTTGATAAATGGATGTGTCTCCCCATGAGTGGGTTTTAATATGTGAACAACATACATTAGGACAGTGCTTTGGTTAGTGGACCTGTCTCCATGTGCAGGCTTTAGCATGGGAAGATCATACATTAGAGTAGTGCTTTGATTAGAGGACATGTCTTCATGTTCATGCTTTAACATGGGAAGATCATACACTGCTTTGATTAGTAAACATGTCTGTATATGTAAGTTTTAACATGGGGAGATCATACCTTAGGGCAGTGCTTTGATTAGTGAACACTCCTCCATGTGAAGGCTTTAACTTGGGATGATCATATATTAGGGCAGTGCTCTGATTAGTCGATGTGTCTCCATGTGTGGGCTTTAACATGGGAAGATGATATATTAGGGCAGTGCTCTGATTACTGGACATGTCTCCATGTGCAGGCTTTGACATTAGGGTAGTGCTTTTATAGATATATGTCTACCTGTATATAAATAGCTGCAGCCTTTTTGTGACAAACAAGCTATAACTTTTAGATGGGTCATAATATAAACATAGTGTTTTGTTAACCTTTTCTTCTGTTTTCCTTTTTTAAGTAACTTAGACAAAGATCCCCAAATGGTAATTGCAGTGTCCTGGTGATTATGGGAAATGTAGTTTTTACATATTTCTTGCATCATTTTGGTCGCAGAAATGTGATGACTCCAATGAGCCAACCATACATACTAATCATGACAGGTCATGTGGTAGGAAAATATCATCTGACCTTTGAGTCTTCATGTTTAAAAAGCCCGACCAATAACATAGTTCAACAAACTAAAGAGGTGTCCATTGTGTCCTTTCATTGAAAATATATGCAGTACAAAGTAATTTAAATCCATGTACTTAATTAATTAATTAATTAATTAATTAATTAATCAATCAATCATAATTTAACTGTGACCTTGTTTACTGATCCTTTTCAGTTGTGAACCCGATGCACTAAATAAAAAACACACGCTAAAATATTAAAAATACAACTAACAATTAAGTAGGCAAAATTAACAGACAAATTAACTAAATTGCCAGTACAAATAGCATATGTATACCTCTAATTGTGACATACAAAGTGAAACTGAAAACAAGGAAATTAATACATAGGAAGTTAGATGCAGATATATATATATATACACACACACACACACACACACACACACACACACACACACACACACACACACACACACCTCTGCAGGTATATACCCATGAACAGCTTTAGGCCCTACACAGAGTGGTAAAGGTTAAAAATGCAGATAATGATTAAGTCAGGGGGAGGTTGATTGAATTATATTGTAATTATTACTTATGCTTTCTTTGCAAAATATGAGCAGATGCTTAGCTGATAAGATGAAATGACAGTACAAAAATTTAGTTCTGTAAATCTCATGGTGTGAACATAAATGCCATTTAGAAGCATTTCAATGACAGACTTCTGTCTACAATATTATGACCTTTTTTCATTTTAAGATGATTTCTTTTCTAATGCTTAAGTATTTAAAACTGACAATTCTTGCCTGTCCTTTTTGCCATCAGAAAATTAGATACTACAAATAAAGGTTACTAAGCAGTGGTCACACCGAGCATGAGCAGAATGTAAGGACTTGTTATAAAGTCAAACTGTATCATTAAAGCATTGAAATATTTTGTTTTACATAAAATAAATATTCTAACTTTATTTGGTCACTGAGAGGGAGTGATGCAAGTCAAACTATTATGCAGGAATTCCACATAAGATCTTGTCATTTCTAATTACTTTTGCAAATCTTTGAATTTAGTCTGTAAAACCCTGATCACGTTTGCTTGATGCTTTGCTATTATGACATGCCAACATGGCACTGAGTACCTTCTTATTGTAGTCTACTATTCTGTACAGGTGTAGTGCAATTATAAAGGAATTCCCAATACTATTCTAGCATGTCCAATGGTCAGTTGTCAATCTCCTCTCCGGTCCAGCTGGTGAATCTGGGAATCTTGAGGCAATGTTACAACTGCCTCATGTACACAGACAACCCTCTCCTCCTTCCAACAAATTCCAAAACATGTGACAGATGCAACCATATAGCCAAACTGGTGGCTAAGCTCTCTCAACTCAGTACTGGCGTAACCAGTCAGGAGGAGAAGAAAACTACACTCACTACAATTCCAGTCTCACATAGACCTACCACGACAACAAACCAAACACATAAACACACAAAAACATACTCGGAGGCTCTAAATAAAAATCTGCCTAAGCAGCAGAGACCTCCAAAGCAGACACCCAAGCAACCGCTACCCCAAAACAAAACACGTGCAACACATAGCTCACAAAGCCAGTGTGCCGAACAGTCACAGCCCTTAAGGCTAAACAACACACCTGATACACTTGTAATAGGTGACTCTATCATCAGGCACACTGACGTCCCGCTCACCAGCCTGAACAAGGAGAAAGTCATGGTGAGCTGCCTGTCGGGCGCTAGGATCTGCCACATAACACAAGCACTCAGGTCACTCCAAGGCAAGTACAAATATGACTCAGTCATTGTCCATGCTGGTGTGAATGACCTGAGACGTACCTCCCTGGACTACATGAAAAGAGACACAGAGGAGCTCTCTGAGCATGTAGCCCAGACCGGTATGACCCTGACCGTGAGTAGCATCTTACCCTCACCAAGAATGATGCCACGATATGAAGACAAGATGATCAATTTCAACAATTGGCTTAAGTATTGGTGCCATTCAAAGGGGATCCAATGCCTGTCAGCCTGGGATGACATGCTCGACAAGCCACGATGCTTCACTAGGGACGGCTTGCACCTGTCACCCCTGGGCTTTCGGATATTGGCAAAGGCTCTTGCTACCCCCATAGTGCCTTTTTTAGGCAAGGCTCAAAAGACAAACCCACCTCCATAGGTATCACAAGGGATAAGAAACTAAGAGTAATGCTACTCAACGCCAGAAGTCTAAACCTCAAGATGCACGCATTCAAAACTCTCCTTAGCATGGAGAACATTGATATCTGTGCAGTAACAGAAACCTGGTTCAAGGCTCCCGAGAGCACCCCAGCACTACCAGGTTATATCTCATACCATGTTTTTCAGCCCCAAAACTTGGACCGAACCAAAAAAGGAGGGGGAGTATCAATATTCGTAAAAAAAAGATACCCACACCTCCAGGTTGGTGGCACAGCACGAAGCACCAGAGACTATCCATGTGCAACTAACAGTGGGTAAAACTGCCTTCCAGTTTATAGCCTGCTACAGACCACCCTCCCAAACACAGGAACCCCACTCTGCCTTCCTGAGAATACTGGAAAATATGAAGGTCTCTCCAAACACCATTATATTGGGTGACTTCAACTACCCAAACATAGACTGGGAGCATTACTCTAGCTCCAACACCCTAGCCCAAAGGTTCCTAGAATTTATAAACTCAGATGCTATGGAACAACTTGTTACCACTCCCATAAGAGGGGAAAATATACTGGACCTGATCATCACCAACATGGGGACACTATGCTCCAGACCAGTAGTGTATCCCTCACTGGTAAGATCAGACCATAAACTAATCTCACTGGATATTCACATCCCGACCCTACCCCCTGCCCAGAAAACCACAGTGAAAAACTTCTGTAAAGCAAATTTCACACGCCTCAAAACTGAGGTGGAATCCTTCAAAGCCCCCGGGCCTGTGGAAAATACGGCCCAGACCGCAGAATCCTTTATAAACGCATTCTATGAACACCTTCAGGAATGCATGGATCATGCAATCCCAAATAAAACCAAGACCCAATCCTCCAAAGGCAGATGTCCTGTCTGGTGGACCCCAGCCATAAACAAACTATACAATAGAAGGAGGAAGCTACTACATGATAGAGCAAAATCCCAAAAAGGGAAGGCATCTCTGATCAGTATTAGCAAAAAACTACGGGCACTCATAAAATCGTCTAAGGTCAGCTTCGAGAGAAAAATTGCACAGGACAATAAGGATAATCACAAGGCTTTCTTTAGTTATGTTAGGAACCTGGGTGGGAATTCCCAGATATGCTCAGAATTAGTCCAAAATGACAAAAAATACACCGAGCCCACAGACATTGCCAACATCCTAGCTGACAGGTTCAGTGCAAACTCCCCCCCCTCTCCACCAAAAGGGCAAATATCTATCCCAACAGAGTGCTGCCCCCCTGACATCTCAGATGCTCAGGTAAGAGCCGCCCTCTCCAAAGCAAAAAACACAGCATCAATGGGACCAGATGGTGTCCCGGGCTGCGTCCTACATGAACTCCAAGAAGAGCTAAACCCAAACATAAAACTACTGTTCAATCTTAGCCTTACTACAGGATATGTACCCAAAGAGTTGCACACAGCAACAGTGGTCCCTCTCCACAAAGGTGGTGCCTCAACGGATCCTGGAAACTATCGCCCCATAAGCCTGACTAGCTTGGTCTGCAAAGCTATGGAAAGGATCATCATGGACCTCATAAATAAAGATATTGGGGACCTACAGACACTGGATCCTACCCAGTTTGGCTTTGTTAAGGGCAGATCCTGCCTCTTAAACATGGTCGATTTCTTTGAAACAGTCACCAAGGCCATTGACGAGGGGAAGGTGGTCCACACAGCCTACCTGGACCTCGCAAAAGCCTTCGATACAATACCCCACTCGGGCATTATAGATAAGCTCACCAGCTTAAATATAAATTCGTATGTCACTAGATGGGTTGCAAACTGGCTCAAGGACAGAACCCACATGGTTAGAATTGCTGGAGCCATGTCAGACTCCAAACCAGTTACAGGTGGCATCCCACAAGGCTCAGTCCCGGGACCTCTCTTGTTCGGTATATATTTCTCAGCAGTACAGGCCAACACGGAAGGACTGTGGCTGACCAAGTTCGCAGATGACTGCAAACTGGGTGCCATAATCAACTCTCCAGCTGACGCAAGCATCCTCCAAAAGGGCCTCATAGAAACAGACAACTGGTGCCAGAGCCATGGCCTCAAGCTAAATGCCAAAAAGTGTATAGTCATCCCCTTTGGCAAAAACAAAGTGCCCACAAATTACCACATAGGTGGTAATCCATTAAGTACAGAAGAAGTCATTAGGGACCTGGGGACCCAAGTTGATAGCAATCTCTCATTTGACAACCACGTGGCCAAAGTGGTTAGAAAAACATTTTATATAGCCCACCTAATCATGAAGGGATTCACATCTAGATCAGGGGAGGTCATCGTGCCTCTTTACTCATCCCTCATCAGGCCCATAATTGAGTACAATGCCCCTTTTGGGATGTACCTTACCAGACACCTGCAGCAACTGGAAAGACCCCAAAAGTACCTCACCAAGAGGATCAAAGGGCTCAAACAGATGCCAAATGCTGCCCGGTTAAAGAAACTCCAGCTCTACTCAGTGGCATACCACCTGCTCAGAGGCGATCTGTGCCTGATGTATAAAGCCATGTCCAACCCGGAATTAATGGACATGCTGCACCTCAGAAAATCCAAATCCCATCGAGCTACGTGCTTGAGAGACTTGAACCTCAGCACTGAAATAAATAGGACATGCTGGAGGGACAGATTCATAACCCAGAGGCTCCCTTCACTCTGGAATAAAATCCCAGTCCAGGTTAGGCAGAGTCCCACATTGACTCTCTTCAAGAGGAATCTTGATGAGTGGATGGGAGATCGTAGGTCTACCCCGGCTATCACTTCTGTGTCACTGTTAGACAGAGGCACAGTATACTAACCTCAAAAAAAGGCATAGCAAAATGAATTTAAAATGGGTGGCGAAAGCCAAACACACTCTTTCTAGGCTTATAAATGCCCTAGGGCAGATAGCCTAGTATGAATCTATGAACCTATAATAAGGAGAACACTGTGCAGGTAACCAAGCATGTTGCTTGTACAGAACTGTTAGGGAATGCTAATGAGGGGAGACCAGTGATACTCAATGTGACTCAGTACAGTCAGTCCCTACATCTCTTGGTTGATAGCCAGACATCTTCATTTTGTTTTCTGACTGCATTTTACCATGTCCATTGTTTTACGCATCACACCACCTCACTGTTGCCATGACAGTACATTCTGCCTGCATCGTCTGCCACTGGTGATGTGTAGTTTCCTTTCCATGTATAGACCTTCCAAGCACTGCTGCTGGGAGAAGAGCTAAAAAATTAAATGAGCTCCAGTAGATGAACAAAAGGTTCATGAGGACAGCAACCTCGAATACTATTTTTGGTGAAACAGTTTTCACCGGAGCAGGACTACTCGAAAAGATGAAATGTTCTGATCCAAGTGTTTTTGTAATTGCCATCAGCAAAGATTCCTAGGCAGCCATTTGGTAATATAAACAGATCTCTAAGGCATCATTTTCTATTTTCCGGGGTGATGTCTAACATAGCTAATTTTCCCTTGTTTGAGTCAACAGGATAAAGATCTGCTGGTAAAAATGGCTGGGGGAGAATACCAAGGTTTTCACATAATGAATGCATAAGGTAAACCTGGCCTCAGACACTTTCACTTCCTTGTTTGTGAGAAGTAGATTACTTCTTCATATAATCTGCAGAGTAAAATAGTTTATTTTATATTTATTTTCTTTTAATTTTAGGGTTAGTAGACTGGGCCATGGGTATCTATTTCCAGCCATGTCCTGATTTAAAATAGCCATTACATTGAAGCAGATAATGGTTATGTAAAACCATAATAGTATATGGCACATAAATGTAGTCCATGATATTTTCTTGTTATAAACATAACAGACAAATGACTGCATAAAGGTTCCATATCTACCTGTAACTGAATGTCAACAGGATATTAGGCTATTAGTGAAATGATTTAGAGGAAGCACAATGAATCTGCATCTTAATTTACAGGACAGTGCCTGAATTTGTCTGAAAAAATAATATCTTAAAGTGGTGATTGTGAGGATAATAAGTGAGCATTGCATGTTGCTAATTAGGCACCACTGCTATATTAGAAATTTGTAATAAATAGGGGTTAACTTCATTGTGAAAGGCCGGCTAGTATATTTTTAAAACTTTTTTTGTAGCTTTAGATAGAACCATTTGGGATATGACCGAAGGTGATAAAGAGCTCCATTTCTTTGGGGAACTAACTAATTCTCAATATAAACCTGAGCCCAAGTTGCCTACATTCCTGAGGCTAAGTAGAGGAGGTAATAGCTGTTTTTATTCTCTTGAAGTTCTAAGCATCACTGAAAGGTAGGCCTAATGGGAATCAACAGGTTGTGGATATGAGACAGGAACTTGTAAGGGCTGGAAGAATGCTGCATTAAATGACATACAATGTCTCAGTTAAGGATGAAGGTCTTAAGTCCAATCTAAATGAAGCACTTAGTGCAAAGAGGGAGATGGTACCCCCTAATAGTACTCCAATTAAATCTTGAAGAAAATGTGTGAAATCAGTTCAAGGCTTTCAGACCCTATTACTCACCATCCTCAGCTTCACACAGTTCATAGGTTAGTACTAAGCTAACTGCCCTTGCAAGCCATTTTAAACCTAGCCAATTATCCCTTGTGAGACTCAAACCCTGCACCTTGCGTTTGCAATGCAAACACCTTAACCATCAGGCCACCCTCCCATCCTTAAGCCCTGTAAAGTCAGCCACACAGGTGGAGAAACAGCCAGAGGGCTTAAAGTGATCCAGACACTTGTACTCATTACACTCAGTGGCATGAATTGTAAACTAGTCATCCTGTGGGCACTGCACGCTATAGGCTACATGTTGGCCTCTGTTCTTCACTGTATACAGCTACTGGATTATAGGATTCCTGGAAGATTCTTTCTTACTCAGCTCATATAGCCTGGAAAAGTTGTGTAAAGGCAGACATCAAAAGAGTAAATTATTTGTTGAGGAAGCTTTCACAATATTTGACAACATCCAGAACACGCTTATCTGTTTTTATTTCTAATTCAAGATCACTAGTACCACATACATTTGCAACACGGCATCAGATGGTAGTTTATCTCACCTTTACGGGGTGAAACTGGGAGTAAGGGTAGGACAGAGGGCATAATCATCAGTGCAGTGGTAGCAGAAAATAGGTAAAGTGCTCCTGCTGGTGGAAGGATGAAGGAATGCTAGGGAAGCCTGTAGGCTTCTTTGTCAAAAGGAAGAAAAAGCTGTGCTTCATTCACTCATCTCTAACAGATGGGAAGGTGTAGTGGATAACAGTGTGATCAAAGTAGTGAAGCAGAGGTTAAATGCCCTTATGTACAACATTTGCCTTTTTCCCATCTAACGTGTGTGTGTGTGTGTGTGTGTGTGTGTGTGTGTGTGTGTGTGTGTGTGTGTGTGTGTGTGTGTGTGTGTGTGTGTGTGTGTGTGTGGCAATGGACAATATCCACATTTAAGGCAGGAGTCTGAAGGAGTAGTAATCCATGCTGGAGCTGTAATGCAGAAGATCCTGATTACATGTGTATGCTCTTGGGACTTTCTGTTGGTCTGGGATGTTTGGCATATTAAAGAAAGGACACTGAAGAAGACTTCAGGCAAGGTAATGTCCGCAAGTTCTATACTGCTGCACACCTACAGACATGTATATATTTATCTGTATCTATCTATATCTATATCCATCTATATATTATTTAGTGTATTATGTTCTCACCGATTTGCCAGAAAACCACAAATGAGGGAGAGATCAAAAATATGAAGCAAATATTTGGATATTCTGAGAAAATTTGGAGAGTTGAGAGGTTTGCTAGGAACAGTCATTGAATCCCCAAATGAGTTAGCCATCCTGCAGGAAGGTTTGTCTCAAATAAATAACTGGTGTCAAAAGCATGGACTGAAACCAAATGCCAAAAAAATGCACTACTGCATCCTTTCTGAATTCATCTAGCCCAGCGAACTACTACATTGACAATACACCCTTAAGAGGTGACCCAGATGTCTAGGATTTGAGAACTTATGAAGACAGTGACCTAACTTTTAACCAACCTGTGTCTATTATTGTAAGAAAGCCCTTCTATATTACACAGCTTATAAACATAGGAATTGTGTCTAGGGATATTATTACCTCCCTTTACTCAGCCTTGATTAGGCCAGTCATTGAATATAATGCCTCCATTGGCATGCATCTGTCCAAACATATACAACAACTGGAACACCCACAAAGATACATTCATAAAAGGATACAAGATCTAAATAACATACCCTACATGAACTGACTCAAAGCCCTATCACTCTACTCAGTATCCTACAGAATGCTTAGAGGTGACCTGTGTACAAGGTATCCTCCAACCCACTACTGATGGATGTACTGCATATCAGCAAGTCAAATAGCATCAGAAATATTTGGTCTAGGTATCTAAACCTGTTCTGCAACATCAACAGAACCAGTTGGAGGGACAGGTATATCTCACAGAGAATACTGCTACTGTGGAAAAGGCTCCCAGTGCACATAAAGCAAAATTCACTCCATATTGAAGTGTAACTTAGATCTATGGATGGGAAACAGAAAATGTACCCCATGACTGTCCCTATACTACTACTAATGGAGACAGGCAACTCCTAAATGCTTTATGCCATGCATGGGTCCCCTCAGATTATTTATGTTATGATCCCAGTAATCATCCGTAGGGGTAATTTATAATTATCAACCATGGGATGGGCAAGGACAATCTAGAACCAAATTAGATAGGTTATTTTGAGCACAACACCTATGAATCTATAAAAGCAATTACACACAGGTAGCAAGTGATTCAGAGATATAAGTACTGCAGTCAGTTTAGGGGAAAAAAGAACAGTATGCCAGCCATGCATACAACTGACTGCATAGTGAAATGGAAATGAAGTTCCAGATGCAAATGAGACACAGCAAATATTCCAATGATGTCATCAAACATGGCAAAGCGATTCAAAAACACATAAAGCAGGTGAGCAGTGGTGTGGCCATCATCTATTCTGAATGCTAGGAGTTGCTGGTGTACAAAGCACCACAACAGAGACACACATTTTACTGGCTGCTGTCAGAGTCAGTTACCATATGTGGTGTACAACTGCCCTCTGTGACAATGAAATGTTATCATCATTTCCTAACTTACCACCACTTAGATGACCAGAAGACCATGGACCCTTTCTGTGTGGCTAGGGATACCACACAGAAGCTTGTTAAATCATGTTGCTCACTTGTGGAATCATGGGAGATGTGCAGACAGTTCATCCAGTAGACCCTAAGGAGTTTGTAGTGTTAGCCATCCTTTCTATGGGAGACCGTTCTGTAACCTAGAGGAGACACATTAGGAATTTCACAGGGGTCAGTCCTGTGTATTCTACATCGGTTACTCAAATGCTGGAGGCGCATATGGTTCTCAAACTCTACAGAGAAAACATCCACCTCATGTGAGAGTTGTACAACATTGCCTATTTCCTGATGTCCTGGGAGCCATTGATTGGCCTGGCCCACAGGACATCATATAGATCAACAGAAAGAGTTTACATTCTCTGACTTGCCAGTTGTTTTGCAATTCACAAGGTGCAGTCTATTATGTTTTCATATACCACCAGAGCAGATTCAGTGATTTATCATCTTGTTCTGCACCAATATTTGGTGTGGGGTAACTTTCCATAGGGTCTGCTTGGTAACTGCACTGTAGGTGGGTACAGACCCCACTATATACAGTTACCATGGAATCGGATTACTGACCACACATAATAATATGATTGTTGTGTACTGCAGGTGATGATGAATATGTGTTGGAGACATAGATGATGATGGATGGCCCATTGACAATGCTAGACTATGGCAGAGATGGCATAATGGCACAGAGCAGGGTGAAATGTGTGGTCGGTCACCTTAAGGGATACTTCCACCAACTACATGCATCTGGTGGGGCACTATTGTATACACAGAGAAAATATGGAAACCAGTGCCAGGAAAACGCTAACTTCAGTAAAAAAGCACTTTAAGGAAATAAGGCTGCAGGTAGTAGTTCGTTGAATTTAATCAGGCAACAAAAAGTACATGAACACTTAAAACACTCCACACTGCGTTTTCGTTTCACTTTTGACTTCATCAGACAACATAAATCACTCAATACTAAGCCCTTAAATACTCCAAACACAACTCACTAATCACATAATTGACAAACAATTAATTGGATACAGATGCTCACTTTAAAATATTGGTGAATAAAAAATTCAACCTAGCAAAAGAAAATGGCATACATAATAAAAAACTTTACATCAATGTGTTAAATCTTCATTTGTACAATGCTGACCAACCACCCTATACAAATCTTGTAAAACATAAAAATGTATAAATATATAAATAAACTATATTAAATAACTATGAAGTGAATAGAACTAAAAACTGTATGAGAATCTAGAATGCATTAATGATGCTTTGGCGCCATCAAGTGGAAGAAACCTGAACACTTATAAAAAAATATTTAAATTACAATAAATAAATCAATACATAGCATGAATAATTCTATGAACCTCAATTTCTCAATTATAAAACATTCTATCTATCTTTGTAAATAAATTATTAAATATGTTAAAATTGATGTTTAAACATTTTTTTATTAAAAATATAAAGAAGTTATTATGGCAATTATATTTGGAGGCTAATAAATCACCAGGCCTGAATGATGTTATTTCTATAACTCGGGTACTGAAAATGAGGGCAGCTAAGCTTTAAGAGGTTTTTAACATAACAAAACTTGTTTATATTTTTAATAAAACATTTTTTAAACATCAATTTTAACATATTTAATAATTTATTTGCACCCCGGCACTATTAGGTTTTACCTCATATCATGCGTTCCGGCCCCAAAACCCGGACCACACCACAAAAGGAGGGGGTGTATCTATATTCATAAAGGATACCCACACCTCCAGGTTGGTGGCAACGCAAAGCTTGAAACCATCCAGGTGCAACTAACCATAGGCAAAACTTCTCTACAAATTGTAGCATGCTACAGGCCACCCTCTCAAACTCAGGAACCCCACACAGCCTTCCTGAAGACACTGGAGGGTATAAATGTATCTCCAAACACCATCATATTGGGTGACTTCAACTACCCGAATATAGACTGGGAACATTACTCAAGCCCTAACTTTCTAGCCCAATGGTTCCTGGAGTTCATAAATTCAAATGCCATGGAACAGCTAGTCACTGTTCCCACGAGAGGAGAAAATATACTAGATCTCATTATCACAAACATGGGGACAGAATGCTCCACACCGGAAGTATATCCCTCATTGGTGAGATCTGATCATAAACTAATCTCACTGGAAATCCACATCCCGCCCCACCCCAAAGAAAAAAGACCACAGTGAAGAACTTCTCTAAAGCAAACTTCACACTACTCAAGACTGGTGTGGTATCCTTCAAGGCCCCTGAGCCAGTGGAAACCACAACCCAAGCTGTGGAAGCCCTTACAAATGCCTTCTATGAACACCTCCAGGACTGCATGGATCAGGCAATCCCAAATAAAACCAAGACTCTTTCCACAAAGGGCAAACATCCAGTCTGGTGGACCCCAGCCATTAACAAACTTTACAATAAGAGGAGAAAGCTATTACATGATAGAACAAAATCCATAAAAGGGAAGTCACCTCTGATCATTATTAGTAAAAAATTACGAGCACTCATAAAATCAACTAAGGCCAATTTTGAGAGAAAAATTGCCATGGATTCAAAGGACAATCATAAGGCCTTTTTCAGCTATGTTAGGAACCTGGGTGGAAACTCCCAGATATGCTCAGAATTAGTCCAAAATGATACAAAATCACTGAACCCACAGACATTGCCAACATACTGGCAGACAGGGTCAGTGCAAACTTCACCCCCTCCCCCTAAAGGAGAGATAACTATCCCAGCCAGTGTAGCCTCCCAGACATCTCAAATGCGCAGGTGAAAGCTGCTCTCTCTAAAGCTAAAAACACAGCATCAATGGGACGGATGGTGTCCCCGGCTGTGTGCTACACGAGCTAAATGAGGAATTAAACCCGCACATAAGGCAGCTGTTTAATCTCAGCCTTACCACAGGATTCGTGCCCAAGGAGTGGCGTACGGCAACTGTGGTCCCACTCCACAAAGGCAGCTCCTCTATGGACCCTGGTAATTACGCCCCATAAGCTTAACAAGTCTAGTCTGCAAAGCTATGGAGAGGATCATAATGGAGCTCATAAACAAAGATATAGGGGACTTGCAGACATTGGACCCGACCCAGTTTGGCTTCGTCAAGGGCAGATCATGCCTTTTGAACTTGGTCGACTTCTTGAAACAGTCACCAAGGCCATTGATGAGGAAAGGCAGTCCATACAGCCTACCTTGACCTTGCAAAGGCTTTCGACACAATACCCCACTTGGGTATTGTAGAAAAACTTACCAGCTTAAATGTAAACCCATATGTCACAAGATGGGTTGCAAACTGGCTTAAGGACAGAACCCACAGGGTTAGAGTTGCTGGCGCTATGTCAGACTCCAAGCCGGTCACAAGTGGTGTCCCACAGGGCTCGGTCCTTGGCCCCTATTGTTCGGCATCTACTTCTCAGAAGTACAGGCCAACATGGGAGGACTTTGGCTGACAAAGTTTGCAGGCGACTGCAAACTGGGCCATAGTGGAAAGTGCATCGGACACGGATATCCTTCAGAAGGGACTCACGGAAACAGATAGCTGGTGCCAGAGCCATGGCCTGAAGTTAAACGCCAAAAATGTATAGTCATACCCTTCGGGAAAAACAAGGTAACCCCAAGCTACCATATAGGTGGCAATCCACTAAGCACAGAAGAGGTTATCAGGGACCTGGGGACCCAGGTTGACAGTGGCCTTTCTTTTGACACTCACGTTGCTAAAGTGGTTAGAAAGACCTTCTACATTGCCCACCTGATCATGAAGGGATTCACATCCAGATCTAGTGAGGTCATTGTTCCCCTGTACTCTTCACTTATCAGACCAATGATCGAGTACAATGCCCCATTCAGGATGTATCTCACCCGACATCTGCAGCAATTGGAGAGACCCCAAAAGTTCCTCACCAAAAGGATAAATGGACTCCAAAATCTGTCATATGCTGCCAGATTGAAGAAACTCCAGCTCTATTCAGTCGCATACCGTCTGCTCAGAGGTGACATGTGCCTGACATACAAGGCCATGTCCAACCCGGAATTAATGGACATGCTCCACCTCAAGAAATCCAAATCCACCAAAACCACTAGAGCAAGCGACTTAAACCTTAGCACAGATATAAATAGGACGTGCTGGAGGGATAGATTTATTACTCAGAGACTCCCTATGCTGTGGAATAAAATCCCAGTCCATGTGAGGCAGAGCACCTCACTGGCTCTGTTCAAGAGAAATCTTGACCTGTGGATGGGAGATCGTAGGTTTACCCCGGGAATCATCTCTGTGTCACTGCTGGACAGAGGCACAACAAATTAATGGGCACAGTATTTTTTCATATAAGGGGTGGCGTAAGCCACAAAAATTTGGGCTAGGCTTATAAATGCCTTAGGGCAGATAGCCTAGTATAAACCTATGAACCTATGAACCTATAAGAGTGGCTCTGCCACCCAACAAACAGTGGTGATGTGTATTTCTATCACCTGCAGTCTTGTGGCTTGATACAGTCTATGGCATGGACAACACAGAACAAAAGGAATATGCATGTATATCATAACAGGGTGCTCCATGTCAAAAACTAGTATATACTCAACATCCTTGAACAGCATGGGGACCATAAGTAGGTACAATGCAACATCTGCCCAAAGGGTATATTGATAATGTAGAACTATGGGAACAAGAGTGTGCAGCATGGTGTGGTGTCCCCTGGTGTAGTATCTGAAGTGTATCACTGGACACAAATATGAGGGTGGTCGCAGTCAAGTGTGGTAAACTCTGTGATCAGACTGAACAATAATGTTGTCTCAGGAATGCTCTGTATCATCTGAGTGTGCCTAGCTTGTCAAAAGCCACCAAGCATCTGGACCCTTCTATGGCTAATGATAGCAGGATCTGTAGAGACAGATGGTTCCTGTCTGCCTCTTTAATGAACCAGTGGGTGCCATGTTATCCACCAGTGACATGAGTAACACCATCTCCTCCCTGTCCATATAGATGTCATCCTGTGCATCGTGTAGGTGTTGCAAGTAACCTCAATGCCCACTTTGCTCACAAACTACAAAATGGAGTCAGCAGAAGCTGCCTGTAGCTGTATCACTGACCTGCACATCTATTGATTAGTATCAAGTATAGCACAGAGGTCGGGGACAGGCCTGGAGTAATGGTGGTGCTGCAGAACACTATGCCTCTTCCCTGTCACATATGCCTGCACTTCAAAGGCAGTAGAGGTCATGCATGCCATCTGGGCAGGGGATACCAGTGTATCCTGGGTGGGGTTCACAGTTACAGCATGTCCATTAAATGCTAGTGAGGTGGGGGTTTGGCTTGTGCCTGCACAGGTTATTTATATGTGGAGGATGTGTGTGAGCCTACAGTGCTTGTGTTGTTGACAGTACAACTGCAACATCAGACTGTGTCATGTGCACATTGCCATCATCATTAGCCACATGTGATCTGCTGACATCATGTATGTGCCATTCCCTTGTGCTGAATCCTACACTTGTAGGACCCATGAGAGTGTAAACACAAGATACCATCGGCACTACTGTAATAAATAACAGATCTTCTCACAGTCATACTGCTGTATGACACAGCCTGTGAAGACTATATGGATACCTGTGTATCATGCTGTGCAGGATATTGCATTTGCAAACCAGAGGTACATGGAGGACAGATATGCAGTCTCACCACACATGATGTGCACTGCACAATATGGTAATGTCATAACTAACACTAACCTGGTGCATCCCCTAGAGACAATTGTGCATTCATCATCAGCCAAGTTTCCACATCCCGGACACCACATGATGGGGGGAAACAACTCTCTTTCCCAGACAGAGATATAAGGAGCTTCTCTATCTCTGTAATCTTCATTTGTTTTGTTGGTTCACCTCTTGTGGTGAACATGTCCTTGACAATGTCCAATACCTTGCTCCTGGCAGGCAATTTCATATCAGTTACCCTTTGCCAGACCTGATGTAGATTCTTTTTATGGCCACCTACTGCACTGATGTCCTGTATCACACCCTACCACACTTGCTCCTTTGACTAGGATGTGCATGTCATGTGCAGAGGGGCTGCAATAACAACAGAAACAGCTCAGTTTCCTGAGTGGTGAACTTTTCTAGTCATTAACTCTCTCATGGATTACACATGTCAGTCAGTGCCTGTATGCATGTCTGTGTTTGATGCATAGGTTCATAGTTTCATAGGTTAGTACTAGGCTTTCTGCCCTTATGGGCCATTTTAAGCCTAGGCAAACCTCCCATCCCAAATGTAAGAATCAAACTCTGTACCCCGTGTTTAGGAGGTAAACACCTTAATCATTATGCCAACCCCCCCCATATGACAGTATGTCGCCCTCTCTCTCAAGCCACTTACTTATCACATGTTGTGCTGCAACACTCCTCCCGTTCCTATGCAACCTGCAGCTGTGGGCATATTATCATAACACCCCTTTATCGTGTGATGTCTGAACATGTGTCTATGCAACAGGGCTACCTTTTTGTTCACTGAGTGCACCTTAGTGACCATTGCCACTTCAGGTACTAGAAACAGCAAGGTGTCTGTGTTGTGCCCAAGGGAGAACAATATTTGCTCATTCTTTGTTCACAGAGACTTTCAGGAGTGCTTGATGGGCCAGTATGGTGCTCCTTTGTGCAAGGATGATCTCTTGCATTTGCCAAGATGGTGAGTGATGCCACTGCCATGCCCTGTTCTGGGTAGCAGTGCAGACATCACTATAGTTACCTCAACGGCATCACCACAACTTGCTTAGCCAGTGGGAAGCACACGCTAGGGACAGCCAGAAAGAATTTTACTATAAGCATCATTCTTTTTGCTATTGTGGTTTCACAGTTCCACTACTGTACTAAATTCTTTCTACATTATCTTACAGTGAATGTGAAAAAGACACAGCTTGGTAGGATGATCCTTGAGACAAGGATTCCTCTAGTGGTGATATGGTGTAGATACCATGTCCATTACTGCACTATACAGCTTTAATAGTATGTGCTACATATGTATGCGCTAATATCGTCCCTTTCTTTTCTCTCTTCCTTCTGCGTGTTAATTTGTAGTATCAGTAGAGGAACAAAAAAGGTTACATTAGTCTGTCCCAGTCAATGCCTCTACTGCTAGGCCATCAGTGGTCACCGGGCCTGCCTGTCAGCTGGAGCAGTGGATTTCACCTTGTTGAAGGCAAGCTAGAAGATTCACTCGTGGACTCTGTGGTCACTACTCAGAAAATGAGTGGAGGCTATTCTTCTGATTGTAGCCCCGAGGGATCTCCCGTGGTCATCAGTTATCAATTACATAGAATGATGAAATGTGAAGTGTGCCAGCAGTTGAATACCTGCCTCACAACCACACAGTGCCTCCTAGCATGGCTAGTTGAGTCATTTGACTGGTAGGCCCCAGCCATCAGACCACTAGAGGCACAGTCTTCACAAGGCATTAGCCACAGGGGTGAATTATTTCTGTGGGGGTTAGTGTCTTGCCCAGTGTGGTATCCATCATGCACCCTGCCCTATCCCTATCCATGTACTCAAAACCTTGTGCTTCTCTTTAACTTTCTTGTCCAATCCTCTCTATAACCAAGTACACACCCTCTGTCAGTCTTTGTGCATCTACACTTGTCCCAACATCTTTTGTCAATATCACCTCTGTCTCTCTGAGTCTGCATTTTATGCTTGTTTGTGTGGCCATGCAACCTTATTTTCTCCCTCTATCCCTTACACAATTTTACTTCACTACCTTTCAAACCTATCCTCCTCTTATAAGGAAGCTTTTCCAAAAAAAATGACCCACATCAGACATTTCTTATCATCAACCTTGTATGTTTTCCGCTGCCAGCTATCACCCTTCTCTAACTCTCCCATCTTCCCCTTCCCTCCTCAGTTTTATGATGAACTGATTGGAACTGTAATTTCTTGACCCTCATTTGTCTTTTACCAGGTTTATGATAGATAGATAGATAGATAGATAGATAGATAGATAGATAGATAGATAGATAGATAGATAGATAGATAGATAGATATACCAAACATTTCGTAAGCTGAGAATTAGTGTAGAGCTCCTTCTGAAGGAGATGGCAGGCTTATACTTAAAGTATTATGACTGATCAGCATTCCTCTCAACCTCTTATAACAAAAAAGCTGGACAAAGCCACAAATAATGGGGGGACAAAGGCTCAAAAATAGGGACACGTTTTAAATATTGCTCTTACAAACTTAGAAAGTTGATAGAATAACAGGTTTTGCATTAGCATGAATATTATGAAGGATATGAAATCTGAAAATCAAATGTCTGCCATTATTTTCTGACTTCAATCCTCAATGATTTGCAAGTTTGGCATGTACCTCTCAAAACATCTGCAACAACTAGAAAGGCCACAGAAATACCTCATTAAAAGAATCACAGGCCTAAAGCAGATGCCCTATGCTGACAGTCTAAAAAAACTCCAGTTATACTCTTGTTGCATATCATCTACTCAGAGGCGATCTCTGCTTAACATTCAAGGCCATGTCAAACCCAAAGCTGTTGAACATGCTACACTTAAAGAAATCCCAATCCCTCAGAGACACACACTCCAGGGATCTAAACCTTGTCATCACAATGAACAAAACATACTGGAGGGATAGGTTCCTGACCCAGAGACTCCTCAAACTCTGGAATAGACTGCCCATACATGTCAAGCAGAGCGCCTCTTTGGCCCTCTTCAAAAGGAACCTTGATGATTGGATGGGAGATAGGAAATTCACCTCGGGGATCATGTCAGTGACAGGGGTCCAGGGAAGTAAATACTGTGGGAAGGAATAGCCAGAGAACTGTTTTGGCTAGGCTTGTATAGGCCCTAGGGCCAATAGCCTAGTACCAACCTGTAAATCTATGAACCTTTGTGATTGTGGGAAAACTACACTTTTATGAGAAACAGACTAAAAATATGAGTAAAAAAATCTGGACATTCTGAAAATCTGGACAGCTGAGAGCTATGTCAGCATATAAACCTTTCTCAGGCTCCTGATATATCTCTACCGCCTGCCTCTTCATTTCTTTCCTATTGTGAAAGTTCTCCAGACATCATTAGAGAAATGTCATTTTCTTTTACTAATTAGGAGAATCATCTTTCCTTTCCTCAGGACTTTTTACTGGTCCATTTTATTTTTCCTGTCTTTTTCTGCTGGTATTGTTGCTGGGTCTCAAACTCAACCTTCAGTCATATCAAATGGTGCCTGCAGAGGGCAAATCCCACCTGCTGACTGGCCCACTAAATACTTGACTTAGTTAGGTGTCAAGCATTACTCTCTGTCTTAAGCATTCTGCCTTGAGCTCATTGGTAAAATGAAGGCCTGCGGCAGAAGGCATTAGAAAGTTACCTGATGTCACTGAAGTTTCTCCAACTGTAACTACATGTCACACACCCTCTATTCTTAAAAGTATGTCTTTTTCTAATCAGATGTTGGTGAATGTACCTTTGCTTCTCTAGGTATGAAATTTAAGTCGAATAAGCACAAGCTATTAAAGCTTCTGAGAAAAAAGAGAGAAAAACTAAATATTCTAGAGTCTGGGCTACATGATATACTGACAACAGACAAATAAGTAAATTAATAAAAAAAGAGGGCTAGTGAAGAGAAAGTCCTGGTAATCTACTCTGATAGCTCTACCAAAAACACTCTGTGAGTGGTTCAGATAATTGTCCATAGGCTTGCCATTAGTTATAATAGCTTAATGGTGCTAAACAGACCCACTCACAAACAGTACAGTGTAGTATAGTATAGTATAGTATAGTATAGTATAGTATAGTATAGTATAGTATAGTATAGTAGAGCATAGAGAGACGCTTAGCTTCCAGATGTTATTCTGAAGGTCACCATTATCAGTTTGATTAGGCCTTTACTGTCTTTTCCAGGTCCAGCTGTACTCCTCTCCCACCACCACCACCACCCTCCTCTGAGAAAATCTCAAGCTTTGTTATAAACACATTTTAATTTTCAGACTGTGACTATCAAGAGTTTAGAGACCATGACCCCCTTCTGGAGCAATATGCCTGTTCTTTTGGTCTCAAGATTCAAGGTATCAGTGCCCCTAAGCCATGCCCTACAGATGATATTGTCCCAGGTGCCAGTCTTACAGATGTCAGCATCCCCAGTGTCATGTAAAAAATATACTTATAAATATATACTGTATGTACAAAAAAGTATATAAATATACACATATATACAACATATAAATATTATTTAACATATGTCTGGCTCTCTTTTAATAGTGGTTTAATACTATTCAGCCCTGATGGGTAGTCTGCTCTAAAATAATTTATCCATTTGTATTCTTCGATCTCAGTTCTATTGTTCAAGTCATCTCCCCTAATACCAACAGAAACTTTAGCTAAAACTCTAATTTAAATTTATGTTCCATACCACAAGTATCAATATGCTTAAATAATGCATTTGTTTCAATGCACCTACGCATATGTGACAAATGTGAAGCAATTCTATCTTTCAAGTTCTGATTAGTTTTAACTATATAAAATGACATACATTTTTCACAATTTGCCAGATAAACCACATTCTCAGTAAAACAAGTCGCATATGCATTACATTTTTTTTTTCTTTGAAATAGGATGAATAAATTCATTAGATGGATTAATAAATTTACAAAAGACACAGTTATAACATGGCATTGTCTGATTTCTGTTAGTAACACAAGTGGCCTTAGTACTATTAGAGAGGAAAAAATCCTTATAACATAACTGTTGTTTCAAATTTCTTTCTTTCTTAAACACAAAACGGGGTTTTTCACCTACAATTTTTTTTACTTCATTATCAGATGTTAGAATATCCCAATTTCTTTCAATAATCTTTTGAACTTGTGTAGTATGTGTATTGTACTTAGTAATATACCTAACAGACCAATCAGGGTTATCAGTGTTAGGTCCATTCTCTAATGTATTACCTAATAAGTATCGTTTACCTACTTTTTCTCTTTCACTGCGGTGGTGGTGCTGCGGTAGCGTTGTCGCCTCACAGTAAGACGCTGTCCGGTTTGATTCTCAGCTAGAGCGTTTTCTGCGTAGAGCCATGCATGAATGGGCGTACCTTCGTTGAAGGTTATGCATCAGGCCTGGCAAGCCAGTACGTAAAAATCAACTGCCAGTCATTAGCGGACCGGAGTTCCGCTGTGGCGACCCCTAACTGGGAAAAGCCAAAAGACACAAATACAAACAAACCTACTTTTTCTCTTTCAGAATTTATAAATAATATACTATCATTAATAATTTTAGCATTATATTTTCTTAAATTAAAATAATGAACAATAGCATCTACCTCTCTATTAAACCCTTCAGTAGACGTGTTTAATCTGCTAGCCCCAAGTAGCTGACTTCTTACTACCCCTCTATAAATATGTCTTGGAGGTATACTGTTGGCATGTACATAGTGTGTAGTCTGTACATTCTTCTTATAAATAGAAGAATCAAACTTATAGTTATTATATGTAATACTGATATCCAAAAATGAATCTTACATTCAGAATATTTTAATTAAAAAGATAAATAAATTAGTCGTCTGTAAAAACTATGTAAAGACTGTTCATGTCCCTTCCAAAGAAGGATATTGTCATCCACAAATCTTTTATAAAAGGCAAGTTCTATGTAATATGAATTATTCTCATTGCTGAAAATATAGACGTCATCCCATTTAGCTAATATTAGGTTAGTGTAGGTATTAGCTACACGTGTAGGGGAAGTTACTTGAATAATAGATTGAAGAATGCAAATGGATTAATTATTTTAGAGCAGACTACCTACCAGGGCTGAATAGCAAAAATAGCATTAAACCACTATTAAAGGGGAGAGACAGACACATGTTAAATAATATTTATATGTTTTTATATATATATATATATACATATATATATATATATATATATATATATATATATACATATATGGGTCTAGGACTCTTGCACGAATGCACTTTTCACCGAATTGCTAATGGGCGGGCATACTTACACGAAAATGCTTTTCACCGAAGCAATATTTTCCCGCAAGTATGCCTGTTGTGGCAGTCGTACTACAGTGCGGATAAGGGAAAATTCCCTTTTCCCCACCATAGTGCGATCTCGGAGTGAGAATATTAAATTAGGGGTGTGTGGGGGGGCGCAGGGGGGCTTGGCCCCCTGCATAAAAGTTGATTTAACGTTTGTTTTTTTTTTTTTTAACACACTTTAGCAAAAGCGCTTTCGTTAAAGTGTGTCCGGTGATAGTGGATTCGGACTGTTGAAGTTTCATTCAACAGTCTTAGATACACACACATATATATATATATATATATATATATATATATATATATATATATATATATGTACTTTTTATACAAATATATTTATACATGTATTTTTTTACAAATGCACTTTTATGGGATATATTTTTATAATTAACATTTATTATATATAGTATTTAGAGTCTGTATTTCTTTAAATACCTGAAATGGCAATTAGTACTCTTAGACATATGATTGATTCGTCAATTTTCATTTGCTGGTGGGTATTTTAAATTGTATACATTGATGGGATTGTAGCAATTGCTCCTTTTTTACACCGAGAAAGAGTCCTGTGAGACTTGAAAGCTTTGTGTAGTGTAGTTCCCCATACTAAAGGGGGTGGCGTTAACTAAAAACTTTAGGCCTAGGTAATAAAATGCCCTCGAAGATAGCTAGAACCTATGAACCTATGTGTTTCATTCAATTTTATTAAAGGATTTTGAGATATTTGCACTGCTGTTTTTCTTATGTTTTTGCCTATTGTTTTACTGCAGTAAATTTAGTTACCAGAGCATTTTTGTTCTTGTTTTAGCATCCCCAGTATCAGCATTCCAGGCATCAGTCCCTACATCACTATCTTAAGCATTGTTTCATCTGCTTTCACTTTTCCAATCTGTCCTAGTGCAGGCTAACTCACTATTGGAGTACCTACTGTAGTTGTAATCAACATCAGTTTTTATTCGTGTCTCCTTACTTGAGCCTGCCTATCGGGCACTAGCCCTTTTGTTCTTCTGCTCTTTCACAATTTTCATTGCCACTAGCACCTAGGGCTTTTGGGTCAGAACCCCAGGTGATTGTGCTTCAGATGTCAGTTGTTGTTTCTTTCGGCTTTTCCTGGTTAGGGGTCGCCACAGCGGAAACTCCGGTCCGCTAATGATTGGCAGTAGATTTTTACATGCCGAGTTGCCAGCTCTGATGCACAACCTTCAACGAAGGTACACCCATTCATGCATGTCTCCACACAGAAGACGCTCTAGCTGAGGATCGAACAGGACAACGTCATACTGTGAGGCGATAACGCTACCGCAGCACCACCACCGCAGTAGATGTCAGTTAGTCATGCTAATTATGTTGATTCTCCAGCTTCATTAACTTCAAGAGAAACTTATGTAGTCCTTCTTGTGACCTGGTTCTGACTACAGTTTTCTCTAATACTATTGCATCTTCATGGCATAGTCAGGTCACCCCAATCCATTGCCTCTAGGTACCCTCCAACTATCACATTCTTTTGGGTGGCCAAGCCTGTAAAATCTAGTTTGTTTCCAATGAGTCAGTGAATTCAGCTGCAAATACCCAGGAACTGTATGTCAAAGACAAAGCACTTACACCCTAAATTATACTATATCACATTGGACATAGATGAGAAGGACAATGGTGCCTTTCCTCCATCTCCTCTGGAGGACCAGAATTAGTACAACAGAGAGGAGGCTGGGTCTCAAAGATAGTCTTCCCACTACCAACAATGACTTCCAAAGGTACAACAGAGCACTGTTCTTGAGTGATGCCTGGCATCCTAAAGGATACCACATTCCTTTCTTGGGAACACCAGATTCCCCCATTTCAAAGAAAGCCTACTTCAATTGTTTTCACCTTATAAGGAGAGGTTCCTGTGTGCAGAAACTCACAAACTGGACATAACTGCTTCCACATTTGCCTCAAAGAGGAATCCTACTCTTCAGTCTCCATGGTTCCACCCCCACCTTCCATAAAGAATACAGGATTACAGACCACTAAGGAAAGCATTTGTTCACTCTGACCATGTCCTTGAGGACAGGGAACAGCCTTTGTAAATGTTATATTTTCAATGGGATTGGCTAGATGAAATAATTACTGTGTACCAGGACTTCCTGAATTGTTTTTGAGGAATGTCCATGCCTACTACAGTAGGGAATCTGATAGCTCATGTGGAAGCTAGCTGAGTTATGCACTAACACTCACATTTTTATCTAACAATGGTTACCAAAGTCATCAAAGTGTCCTTCCCTGTTTCTGATTTTAAGAGTATCACATTATCTGGGCATAAAATGACAATTTCTTGAAGGTCATGTGAGAAAGAAGGGGTAGTCTCACGTCTGTAGGAGTCAAGTTTTGTCCTGGATAGCATATATTTTCCAAAAAGCAAACATACGTGCATGTGCATTCACACACACACACACACACACACACACACACACACACACACACGATACATAAGAAATAAAAGTAGTTTCTAAACATCGACGGCTCAGTAAATGACTGCATTTTTATAATGAGAATGTGACCCCTAGTGGAACAAATCAAATTTACAAGTATTAAATTGTGTTTTTTTAAGCTGGTTGATCATCTTTGTTTATTTTATTTGCCCTTTGCTGACTAGGATAGTCTAAGCTAGTAGCCTTTTTTCAGGGAACACCCAAGTTGGTAATGATACTACCAGGGAATTTCGCCAGGGCATCAGGGGACTTCATCTACTCTTTCCAATAGGTGCCCTGGGAGCTTTTACATTCACCTGAGCTGCCACCAACTTAAGCAAATGGGGCCTCAGTTGAATGTCTCATCTACAAAATGACATACTCAGAAGTACAGCACCTCCCTTATGCTTCACTGCAGTGTCAGCAATTCTTCTGCCTAGTGTAGGAATAGAACCCACAGCTCCCTGCACCAAAGCCAAGTCTGCTACCTGGTGTTCCATAGTTAATTAATTATTCATTTAGTTATTTATTTATTTATTGAAATTTGTTTACAGGGGTAGAACACTGATCAAACAATAACCAAATACAGGCTCAGCCTGAGTTACATCTTAATACACCAAAACAACTTTCAGCATACAAATAACAATGATCTACATTTATGAATAAACAAAGAAAATCATTGAAGATCTAACAAACCAAACATATGTACAGTTACAGAAGTGGAATGGAAAGGGAAGGACAGAGGAGGAGATGAATTGGTGGAGATATCAGCAGTAGTAGCTATAGGTTAAGAAAACTAATAGAGACCAGTAAGAGGGGACCAAATTATGCAAAGTGGGTTTAGAGCAGTAATGGCGTGGTAAAATTAATTACAGTTTAGGGTGAGTGAGTTAATACAGATTATGCAAAGTGGGTTTAGAGCAGTAATGGCATGGTAAACTGAAGTACAGTTTAGGATGAGTGAGTTAATCAGGTGGATCAGGTATGTGAGAGGTAAAGTTGCAGATATTGGCTTAGGTGATATGTCCTTTCGATAGACAGTTGCATTCAAACTGTTTAGTGTATATTGTTTGAACTGTGGCTTGAACAGGGAGTAGCTTGTCTGATCAATGTTATACTTGGTGGCTTTGCAGTTGCCCGCCCCTACTGTAAATCTGATCTGGGACACTCCTCCCAGTCTAGTGTCATTAGCTCATTCTACCTAATACAGAGAGAACATTTGATAAGGCCTTCTGTTTCTCCTTTTTCCCTTTCAAAAAAAAAATTTTTTTTTGCCTGAATCTCCTTGTGTTCTGACTGTGCTTCTCAAACATTTTGGAAATATAGAGTATATTTGAGAGCATTTATTATAACTGTAATTGCCTTAATATTGCTACAACTCAAGTGTTCTAGGTTGCACTGCATCTGAAGTGTTTGTGTGTTTTAGCTGCTTTTTTGTATATATAGACTTCTCTGTATATGTAGACTAGCTACTTATTCTGCTGTATTACTGCCACTTAAATCGTTTTTCAGTTGTGCACTTGCCTTGCTTCATTTAAAAAAGTTTTAAATTGCTAATTTTGTAGAGTTTTAATTGTATTTACTGTCTAGGACTACACACTCAAGTGTGTTAGCCTTTTCTGTGTTTAATGACTGTATTACTGCATTGTTTAGCCTGTTTCAACAACAAAAAAAAATACTATCTTGTTTGCTCGTTTCCCGCCTTTTCTAGCCAGTATATATCCCAGGCTTTGCTTGTGTCAGGACTTTATTTTCTGTGCTCAGAGCTATCCAGACCTTGCATTGGTAGAGGGAAGTCCTACTGCCTACCAGTGGAACTGGTGAGCATTGTATTGCCTATCTAATGCTATAGGAGTGGTTTCCAGCTCTGAAATTGTAATTTTATTAGCCTTTTGGGCTGATTTCTATCCCTTTCAACTTTCTGGCTTAAAAACGTGTGTGTTTGCACATTTTTCACATCGTGCAGCACTGCGAGGCTACAGTTAAACTATTCCAGGTGCCAGAAAGTCTGCTCTTCAAATTTTCCCTTAAAACTAGCTGGTTTCTCAGTAGTAGCACTAAAATCTGAACCCCTGTGACTAGCACTTGCTCTAGAACCTGCTGGAAAGCACTAGGAAGTCTGAAACAGATACAAGCACTCAGCTCTCCTTGTCAATAAGGAGAGATTAATCATAGGCACTAAACAGCCTATAATTGCAAAGTACCTTGCAAAGGTAAGGGAAAACAGCTCTTAAACTTTACAAAAAAGCACCTAAACAGGCATGTCCAAGGGTCAGCTTCCAGTGATTTCTCCTGTCCACCTGGTGAATCTGGGCATACTGGGGCAATGTGGCAACTGCCTCATGTACACAGACAATCCTCTCCTCCTACCACCCAACACGAGAGATGCACTTACATAGCCAAACTGGAAGCAAAGCTCTCTCCGGCCAAGATTGTGCTAGACAGTCAAGAGGAGAAGGTTAACACCTGCATCACACCTCAAGCAACTCATAGCCCTTCAAAACCCACACCATCAACACCCACACATAGCAACACTAAACCCACATATGCGGAGGCCCTGGAAAGGCCACAGAAATACCTCACTAAAAGAATCACAGGCCTAAAGCAGATGCCATATACTGACTGTCTAAAAAAAACTCCAGCTATACTCTGTGGCATAGCGTCTACTCAGTGGCGATCTCTGCTTAATATACAAGGCCATGTCAATCCCTGAGCTGTTGGACATGCTCCACTTAAAGAAATCCCAATCCCTCAGAGCCACACGCTCCAGGGATCTAAACCTTGTCATCACAATGAACAAAACATGCTGGAGGGATAGGTTCCTGACCCAGAGACTCCCCATACTCTGGAATAGACTGCCCATACATATCAAGCAGAGCGCCTAATTGGCCCTCTTCAAAAGGAACCTTGATGATTGGATGGGAGATAGGAAATTCACCCCGGAGAAGTAAATATTGTGGGAAGAAATATCCAGGGAATTGTTATGGTTAGGCTTATGTAGGCCCTAGGGCCGATAGCCTAGTACCAGCCTATGAACCTATAACTGCCATAGTTTTAGGGCCAGTACAGAGAAGCAATAGCTGGTAGAATGCAGTCTGAGAGAAGGGTTTATGGGGAGGGACCAGCTCTAATTTTTTTTTTTTTTTAGATGAAAAGTTTGAGTGGCAGTAAAAGGTTTGTAAGAGGGAGGGGAAGGGTGTCTAGTCTGCATTTTATGAAAAGTAAAGATCCAAGAAGATCTGACTTTTGATATATACTAAATGATATTTATCCTTTGAAAGAATAAGGGAATGGTATTAATTCCAAGATAAGTTAGACATGAATGAACATATTTAATTGTTAAGTGTCTGAAGGGTGGCAGATGCAAATGAGGCGAAATTGTACTCAAACTGAGGAAGGAGAATGTCTTTTCTTATAGCATCAGTGGCAGCAGCATCTCCAGCAGATGCATAAAGAGATGGCTTAACAGAGCATATTCCAAAAGAAATCCGGCCAATCAACAGTACTTTAGTGGTTGAACTTATTTCTATTGGTATGTGCTGGATTTACAATTGTCATAGTGACTTGGCTGCCCAATCACCTTGCACGTTTTTGAATAGTAATGATCCTTTATTGTATAATATATATTATAACATAAAAATAAAGATGAAAGCACATTGATTGCTACTTCTTGAGATTATATATGACATCACTGTGATAGTATACATAAAAAAAGTTAATTTACTGAATGAACTGAACAGTGAGCTTTGGACTAACACATCCGCTTTTTGGCTGGCAGTGAGATTTTGAAATATGTACACCTCACCATTGCATGAACTAGACATTACATCAAGGGCATGTTTCCAGGTTGTACAAAGGGGAGGACACAGTGCTTAGGACAATCAGCTGTTGCCCTTCACCAAGGCTAAGTACAACTAGAAACTAGTAGTATCCTCCCTGACTACTTATGCCAACATTATATTCATAACACAGTAAGTACTATATGAATACATGGGTGCTACAATGCAAGAGATTAGGTGTTGTCAGCAAAGGACATCAACATATTTGAATAATACATAAACAGCAATGCTACTTATATGTAGACACAGGTGACTCGCTTTCAGGACCTGATCCTAAACTCCTTCACCGTAGCTAGCTAGGTAAACAAAAACTCGCAACCAAACCAATATATAACTTACATAATAACCCTAACTAAATTATATGCATAATGAGCATCTTGCTTTGCAACAACAGTTAAGTGTACTTGTAGGACAAAAACTGACTCATGCTGTAATCTCATAATACTGACCCATACTATAATCTCATAATAGAATGTATAAGCTGCAGGAACATTTACAAAATGAAAAACACAGTTATCTACAAAACATCTATCCATCTAAGATTCAACACTTTAACTTATATTGCTGCAATTACTGATAGTGATTTTAGTTGTAGTGGACATGACAAATCATACAGTCATTACATCATTGTATCAGCAGTGCATGATCATTTTTCATTTACACCAATATTAATACATGTGTTTGAAATCAAAGGGGGCTAAAAGCAAATGCCTAGCAAAATTGGCTTCTGAGAATATAATTACTAGAAGAGTCAAAATATTATTTAGTTTCCAGCGTGATTGCTCTAATTATATTTAGAAATGCACTAAAACAAAATAGTACAACGGCTTTCCCAGTCTGGTGTTTGGTAGGGCTGATCCCATTACTACATACACTCTTTACTCAACAATCTGTTATCAAAGCTTCAGCATCTAGAACAATGGACAGTTTACTGATCTGTTACTGTGTACAGGGAGAGCCAGATCATGGTCAAATGGGGCCCTAGGCAGGATAATGCGTCAGCCCCCCCCCCATTTCAGTGTCCCATAACTTGGCTATTTCTCTCCAGTTACCATAAACACTATGCAAACCTGTCAGTGTGCATATTATTTTCTTCTTTATTTCCATAATGATTACAAATATTTGTATTTAATTTAAAACTTTTATTTCAAATTTATAGCGAAAACATCGATAGCCATTTGCCAAATAATACGGTCTCACAATGAAAACAGACAGCGTGAGCAGTAACATTCTCTGCACTTGAAACCCACATTCATTGAAACAGCATTGAAATCCACATTCAAATAAAATGTATCAGACTAGTGGTGGTTTAAGTTTACCTTTGGACTGTTTTCAAACCATAAGCCCCTTGCACACATTTTTAGGACCTTGCATACATACAAGTGTTCTTTAATTCACCTTCCTGATTGTATTAAATTATATTACTTGTATAATACAACACACTTGTTAGAGTGTGTTTTAAATTTGTAGTTTTGAACATTTTTCCAGTAAGCAATGAAACAAAAAGTATGAACCAATAATGACAAAACTACCCATTTCAGAATATTTCAACCA